>NW_019174347.1:1860059-1930059 GCF_002260705.1 Seriola dumerili
TAGCCGCCGGGCGGCTAGCTCTGCTTGCTGGGCGCAATGCCTGTGCTGGGGGGGGCGCGAGCTAGCCGCCGGGCGGCTAGCTCTGCTTGCTGGGCGCAATGCCTGTGCTGGGGGGGGCGCGAGCTAGCCGCCGGGCGGCTAGCTCTGCTTGCTGGGCGCAATGCCTGTGCTGGGGGGGGCGCGAGCTAGCCGCCGGGCGGCTAGCTCTGCTTGCTGGGCGCAATGCCTGTGCTGGGGGGGGCGCGAGCTAGCCGCCGGGCGGCTAGCTCTGCTTGCTGGGCGCAATGCCTGTGCTGGGGGGGGCGCGAGCTAGCCGCCGGGCGGCTAGCTCTGCTTGCTGGGCGCAATGCCTGTGCTGGGGGGGGCGCGAGCTAGCCGCCGGGCGGCTAGCTCTGCTTGCTGGGCGCAATGCCTGTGCTGGGGGGGGCGCGAGCTAGCCGCCGGGCGGCTAGCTCTGCTTGCTGGGCGCAATGCCTGTGCTGGGGGGGGCGCGAGCTAGCCGCCGGGCGGCTAGCTCTGCTTGCTGGGCGCAATGCCTGTGCTGGGGGGGGCGCGAGCTAGCCGCCGGGCGGCTAGCTCTGCTTGCTGGGCGCAATGCCTGTGCTGGGGGGGGCGCGAGCTAGCCGCCGGGCGGCTAGCTCTGCTTGCTGGGCGCAATGCCTGTGCTGGGGGGGGCGCGAGCTAGCCGCCGGGCGGCTAGCTCTGCTTGCTGGGCGCAATGCCTGTGCTGGGGGGGGCGCGAGCTAGCCGCCGGGCGGCTAGCTCTGCTTGCTGGGCGCAATGCCTGTGCTGGGGGGGGCGCGAGCTAGCCGCCGGGCGGCTAGCTCTGCTTGCTGGGCGCAATGCCTGTGCTGGGGGGGGCGCGAGCTAGCCGCCGGGCGGCTAGCTCTGCTTGCTGGGCGCAATGCCTGTGCTGGGGGGGGCGCGAGCTAGCCGCCGGGCGGCTAGCTCTGCTTGCTGGGCGCAATGCCTGTGCTGGGGGGGGCGCGAGCTAGCCGCCGGGCGGCTAGCTCTGCTTGCTGGGCGCAATGCCTGTGCTGGGGGGGGCGCGAGCTAGCCGCCGGGCGGCTAGCTCTGCTTGCTGGGCGCAATGCCTGTGCTGGGGGGGGCGCGAGCTAGCCGCCGGGCGGCTAGCTCTGCTTGCTGGGCGCAATGCCTGTGCTGGGGGGGGCGCGAGCTAGCCGCCGGGCGGCTAGCTCTGCTTGCTGGGCGCAATGCCTGTGCTGGGGGGGGCGCGAGCTAGCCGCCGGGCGGCTAGCTCTGCTTGCTGGGCGCAATGCCTGTGCTGGGGGGGGCGCGAGCTAGCCGCCGGGCGGCTAGCTCTGCTTGCTGGGCGCAATGCCTGTGCTGGGGGGGGCGCGAGCTAGCCGCCGGGCGGCTAGCTCTGCTTGCTGGGCGCAATGCCTGTGCTGGGGGGGGCGCGAGCTAGCCGCCGGGCGGCTAGCTCTGCTTGCTGGGCGCAATGCCTGTGCTGGGGGGGGCGCGAGCTAGCCGCCGGGCGGCTAGCTCTGCTTGCTGGGCGCAATGCCTGTGCTGGGGGGGGCGCGAGCTAGCCGCCGGGCGGCTAGCTCTGCTTGCTGGGCGCAATGCCTGTGCTGGGGGGGGCGCGAGCTAGCCGCCGGGCGGCTAGCTCTGCTTGCTGGGCGCAATGCCTGTGCTGGGGGGGGCGCGAGCTAGCCGCCGGGCGGCTAGCTCTGCTTGCTGGGCGCAATGCCTGTGCTGGGGGGGGCGCGAGCTAGCCGCCGGGCGGCTAGCTCTGCTTGCTGGGCGCAATGCCTGTGCTGGGGGGGGCGCGAGCTAGCCGCCGGGCGGCTAGCTCTGCTTGCTGGGCGCAATGCCTGTGCTGGGGGGGGCGCGAGCTAGCCGCCGGGCGGCTAGCTCTGCTTGCTGGGCGCAATGCCTGTGCTGGGGGGGGCGCGAGCTAGCCGCCGGGCGGCTAGCTCTGCTTGCTGGGCGCAATGCCTGTGCTGGGGGGGGCGCGAGCTAGCCGCCGGGCGGCTAGCTCTGCTTGCTGGGCGCAATGCCTGTGCTGGGGGGGGCGCGAGCTAGCCGCCGGGCGGCTAGCTCTGCTTGCTGGGCGCAATGCCTGTGCTGGGGGGGGCGCGAGCTAGCCGCCGGGCGGCTAGCTCTGCTTGCTGGGCGCAATGCCTGTGCTGGGGGGGGCGCGAGCTAGCCGCCGGGCGGCTAGCTCTGCTTGCTGGGCGCAATGCCTGTGCTGGGGGGGGCGCGAGCTAGCCGCCGGGCGGCTAGCTCTGCTTGCTGGGCGCAATGCCTGTGCTGGGGGGGGCGCGAGCTAGCCGCCGGGCGGCTAGCTCTGCTTGCTGGGCGCAATGCCTGTGCTGGGGGGGGCGCGAGCTAGCCGCCGGGCGGCTAGCTCTGCTTGCTGGGCGCAATGCCTGTGCTGGGGGGGGCGCGAGCTAGCCGCCGGGCGGCTAGCTCTGCTTGCTGGGCGCAATGCCTGTGCTGGGGGGGGCGCGAGCTAGCCGCCGGGCGGCTAGCTCTGCTTGCTGGGCGCAATGCCTGTGCTGGGGGGGGCGCGAGCTAGCCGCCGGGCGGCTAGCTCTGCTTGCTGGGCGCAATGCCTGTGCTGGGGGGGGCGCGAGCTAGCCGCCGGGCGGCTAGCTCTGCTTGCTGGGCGCAATGCCTGTGCTGGGGGGGGCGCGAGCTAGCCGCCGGGCGGCTAGCTCTGCTTGCTGGGCGCAATGCCTGTGCTGGGGGGGGCGCGAGCTAGCCGCCGGGCGGCTAGCTCTGCTTGCTGGGCGCAATGCCTGTGCTGGGGGGGGCGCGAGCTAGCCGCCGGGCGGCTAGCTCTGCTTGCTGGGCGCAATGCCTGTGCTGGGGGGGGCGCGAGCTAGCCGCCGGGCGGCTAGCTCTGCTTGCTGGGCGCAATGCCTGTGCTGGGGGGGGCGCGAGCTAGCCGCCGGGCGGCTAGCTCTGCTTGCTGGGCGCAATGCCTGTGCTGGGGGGGGCGCGAGCTAGCCGCCGGGCGGCTAGCTCTGCTTGCTGGGCGCAATGCCTGTGCTGGGGGGGGCGCGAGCTAGCCGCCGGGCGGCTAGCTCTGCTTGCTGGGCGCAATGCCTGTGCTGGGGGGGGCGCGAGCTAGCCGCCGGGCGGCTAGCTCTGCTTGCTGGGCGCAATGCCTGTGCTGGGGGGGGCGCGAGCTAGCCGCCGGGCGGCTAGCTCTGCTTGCTGGGCGCAATGCCTGTGCTGGGGGGGGCGCGAGCTAGCCGCCGGGCGGCTAGCTCTGCTTGCTGGGCGCAATGCCTGTGCTGGGGGGGGCGCGAGCTAGCCGCCGGGCGGCTAGCTCTGCTTGCTGGGCGCAATGCCTGTGCTGGGGGGGGCGCGAGCTAGCCGCCGGGCGGCTAGCTCTGCTTGCTGGGCGCAATGCCTGTGCTGGGGGGGGCGCGAGCTAGCCGCCGGGCGGCTAGCTCTGCTTGCTGGGCGCAATGCCTGTGCTGGGGGGGGCGCGAGCTAGCCGCCGGGCGGCTAGCTCTGCTTGCTGGGCGCAATGCCTGTGCTGGGGGGGGCGCGAGCTAGCCGCCGGGCGGCTAGCTCTGCTTGCTGGGCGCAATGCCTGTGCTGGGGGGGGCGCGAGCTAGCCGCCGGGCGGCTAGCTCTGCTTGCTGGGCGCAATGCCTGTGCTGGGGGGGGCGCGAGCTAGCCGCCGGGCGGCTAGCTCTGCTTGCTGGGCGCAATGCCTGTGCTGGGGGGGGCGCGAGCTAGCCGCCGGGCGGCTAGCTCTGCTTGCTGGGCGCAATGCCTGTGCTGGGGGGGGCGCGAGCTAGCCGCCGGGCGGCTAGCTCTGCTTGCTGGGCGCAATGCCTGTGCTGGGGGGGGCGCGAGCTAGCCGCCGGGCGGCTAGCTCTGCTTGCTGGGCGCAATGCCTGTGCTGGGGGGGGCGCGAGCTAGCCGCCGGGCGGCTAGCTCTGCTTGCTGGGCGCAATGCCTGTGCTGGGGGGGGCGCGAGCTAGCCGCCGGGCGGCTAGCTCTGCTTGCTGGGCGCAATGCCTGTGCTGGGGGGGGCGCGAGCTAGCCGCCGGGCGGCTAGCTCTGCTTGCTGGGCGCAATGCCTGTGCTGGGGGGGGCGCGAGCTAGCCGCCGGGCGGCTAGCTCTGCTTGCTGGGCGCAATGCCTGTGCTGGGGGGGGCGCGAGCTAGCCGCCGGGCGGCTAGCTCTGCTTGCTGGGCGCAATGCCTGTGCTGGGGGGGGCGCGAGCTAGCCGCCGGGCGGCTAGCTCTGCTTGCTGGGCGCAATGCCTGTGCTGGGGGGGGCGCGAGCTAGCCGCCGGGCGGCTAGCTCTGCTTGCTGGGCGCAATGCCTGTGCTGGGGGGGGCGCGAGCTAGCCGCCGGGCGGCTAGCTCTGCTTGCTGGGCGCAATGCCTGTGCTGGGGGGGGCGCGAGCTAGCCGCCGGGCGGCTAGCTCTGCTTGCTGGGCGCAATGCCTGTGCTGGGGGGGGCGCGAGCTAGCCGCCGGGCGGCTAGCTCTGCTTGCTGGGCGCAATGCCTGTGCTGGGGGGGGCGCGAGCTAGCCGCCGGGCGGCTAGCTCTGCTTGCTGGGCGCAATGCCTGTGCTGGGGGGGGCGCGAGCTAGCCGCCGGGCGGCTAGCTCTGCTTGCTGGGCGCAATGCCTGTGCTGGGGGGGGCGCGAGCTAGCCGCCGGGCGGCTAGCTCTGCTTGCTGGGCGCAATGCCTGTGCTGGGGGGGGCGCGAGCTAGCCGCCGGGCGGCTAGCTCTGCTTGCTGGGCGCAATGCCTGTGCTGGGGGGGGCGCGAGCTAGCCGCCGGGCGGCTAGCTCTGCTTGCTGGGCGCAATGCCTGTGCTGGGGGGGGCGCGAGCTAGCCGCCGGGCGGCTAGCTCTGCTTGCTGGGCGCAATGCCTGTGCTGGGGGGGGCGCGAGCTAGCCGCCGGGCGGCTAGCTCTGCTTGCTGGGCGCAATGCCTGTGCTGGGGGGGGCGCGAGCTAGCCGCCGGGCGGCTAGCTCTGCTTGCTGGGCGCAATGCCTGTGCTGGGGGGGGCGCGAGCTAGCCGCCGGGCGGCTAGCTCTGCTTGCTGGGCGCAATGCCTGTGCTGGGGGGGGCGCGAGCTAGCCGCCGGGCGGCTAGCTCTGCTTGCTGGGCGCAATGCCTGTGCTGGGGGGGGCGCGAGCTAGCCGCCGGGCGGCTAGCTCTGCTTGCTGGGCGCAATGCCTGTGCTGGGGGGGGCGCGAGCTAGCCGCCGGGCGGCTAGCTCTGCTTGCTGGGCGCAATGCCTGTGCTGGGGGGGGCGCGAGCTAGCCGCCGGGCGGCTAGCTCTGCTTGCTGGGCGCAATGCCTGTGCTGGGGGGGGCGCGAGCTAGCCGCCGGGCGGCTAGCTCTGCTTGCTGGGCGCAATGCCTGTGCTGGGGGGGGCGCGAGCTAGCCGCCGGGCGGCTAGCTCTGCTTGCTGGGCGCAATGCCTGTGCTGGGGGGGGCGCGAGCTAGCCGCCGGGCGGCTAGCTCTGCTTGCTGGGCGCAATGCCTGTGCTGGGGGGGGCGCGAGCTAGCCGCCGGGCGGCTAGCTCTGCTTGCTGGGCGCAATGCCTGTGCTGGGGGGGGCGCGAGCTAGCCGCCGGGCGGCTAGCTCTGCTTGCTGGGCGCAATGCCTGTGCTGGGGGGGGCGCGAGCTAGCCGCCGGGCGGCTAGCTCTGCTTGCTGGGCGCAATGCCTGTGCTGGGGGGGGCGCGAGCTAGCCGCCGGGCGGCTAGCTCTGCTTGCTGGGCGCAATGCCTGTGCTGGGGGGGGCGCGAGCTAGCCGCCGGGCGGCTAGCTCTGCTTGCTGGGCGCAATGCCTGTGCTGGGGGGGGCGCGAGCTAGCCGCCGGGCGGCTAGCTCTGCTTGCTGGGCGCAATGCCTGTGCTGGGGGGGGCGCGAGCTAGCCGCCGGGCGGCTAGCTCTGCTTGCTGGGCGCAATGCCTGTGCTGGGGGGGGCGCGAGCTAGCCGCCGGGCGGCTAGCTCTGCTTGCTGGGCGCAATGCCTGTGCTGGGGGGGGCGCGAGCTAGCCGCCGGGCGGCTAGCTCTGCTTGCTGGGCGCAATGCCTGTGCTGGGGGGGGCGCGAGCTAGCCGCCGGGCGGCTAGCTCTGCTTGCTGGGCGCAATGCCTGTGCTGGGGGGGGCGCGAGCTAGCCGCCGGGCGGCTAGCTCTGCTTGCTGGGCGCAATGCCTGTGCTGGGGGGGGCGCGAGCTAGCCGCCGGGCGGCTAGCTCTGCTTGCTGGGCGCAATGCCTGTGCTGGGGGGGGCGCGAGCTAGCCGCCGGGCGGCTAGCTCTGCTTGCTGGGCGCAATGCCTGTGCTGGGGGGGGCGCGAGCTAGCCGCCGGGCGGCTAGCTCTGCTTGCTGGGCGCAATGCCTGTGCTGGGGGGGGCGCGAGCTAGCCGCCGGGCGGCTAGCTCTGCTTGCTGGGCGCAATGCCTGTGCTGGGGGGGGCGCGAGCTAGCCGCCGGGCGGCTAGCTCTGCTTGCTGGGCGCAATGCCTGTGCTGGGGGGGGCGCGAGCTAGCCGCCGGGCGGCTAGCTCTGCTTGCTGGGCGCAATGCCTGTGCTGGGGGGGGCGCGAGCTAGCCGCCGGGCGGCTAGCTCTGCTTGCTGGGCGCAATGCCTGTGCTGGGGGGGGCGCGAGCTAGCCGCCGGGCGGCTAGCTCTGCTTGCTGGGCGCAATGCCTGTGCTGGGGGGGGCGCGAGCTAGCCGCCGGGCGGCTAGCTCTGCTTGCTGGGCGCAATGCCTGTGCTGGGGGGGGCGCGAGCTAGCCGCCGGGCGGCTAGCTCTGCTTGCTGGGCGCAATGCCTGTGCTGGGGGGGGCGCGAGCTAGCCGCCGGGCGGCTAGCTCTGCTTGCTGGGCGCAATGCCTGTGCTGGGGGGGGCGCGAGCTAGCCGCCGGGCGGCTAGCTCTGCTTGCTGGGCGCAATGCCTGTGCTGGGGGGGGCGCGAGCTAGCCGCCGGGCGGCTAGCTCTGCTTGCTGGGCGCAATGCCTGTGCTGGGGGGGGCGCGAGCTAGCCGCCGGGCGGCTAGCTCTGCTTGCTGGGCGCAATGCCTGTGCTGGGGGGGGCGCGAGCTAGCCGCCGGGCGGCTAGCTCTGCTTGCTGGGCGCAATGCCTGTGCTGGGGGGGGCGCGAGCTAGCCGCCGGGCGGCTAGCTCTGCTTGCTGGGCGCAATGCCTGTGCTGGGGGGGGCGCGAGCTAGCCGCCGGGCGGCTAGCTCTGCTTGCTGGGCGCAATGCCTGTGCTGGGGGGGGCGCGAGCTAGCCGCCGGGCGGCTAGCTCTGCTTGCTGGGCGCAATGCCTGTGCTGGGGGGGGCGCGAGCTAGCCGCCGGGCGGCTAGCTCTGCTTGCTGGGCGCAATGCCTGTGCTGGGGGGGGCGCGAGCTAGCCGCCGGGCGGCTAGCTCTGCTTGCTGGGCGCAATGCCTGTGCTGGGGGGGGCGCGAGCTAGCCGCCGGGCGGCTAGCTCTGCTTGCTGGGCGCAATGCCTGTGCTGGGGGGGGCGCGAGCTAGCCGCCGGGCGGCTAGCTCTGCTTGCTGGGCGCAATGCCTGTGCTGGGGGGGGCGCGAGCTAGCCGCCGGGCGGCTAGCTCTGCTTGCTGGGCGCAATGCCTGTGCTGGGGGGGGCGCGAGCTAGCCGCCGGGCGGCTAGCTCTGCTTGCTGGGCGCAATGCCTGTGCTGGGGGGGGCGCGAGCTAGCCGCCGGGCGGCTAGCTCTGCTTGCTGGGCGCAATGCCTGTGCTGGGGGGGGCGCGAGCTAGCCGCCGGGCGGCTAGCTCTGCTTGCTGGGCGCAATGCCTGTGCTGGGGGGGGCGCGAGCTAGCCGCCGGGCGGCTAGCTCTGCTTGCTGGGCGCAATGCCTGTGCTGGGGGGGGCGCGAGCTAGCCGCCGGGCGGCTAGCTCTGCTTGCTGGGCGCAATGCCTGTGCTGGGGGGGGCGCGAGCTAGCCGCCGGGCGGCTAGCTCTGCTTGCTGGGCGCAATGCCTGTGCTGGGGGGGGCGCGAGCTAGCCGCCGGGCGGCTAGCTCTGCTTGCTGGGCGCAATGCCTGTGCTGGGGGGGGCGCGAGCTAGCCGCCGGGCGGCTAGCTCTGCTTGCTGGGCGCAATGCCTGTGCTGGGGGGGGCGCGAGCTAGCCGCCGGGCGGCTAGCTCTGCTTGCTGGGCGCAATGCCTGTGCTGGGGGGGGCGCGAGCTAGCCGCCGGGCGGCTAGCTCTGCTTGCTGGGCGCAATGCCTGTGCTGGGGGGGGCGCGAGCTAGCCGCCGGGCGGCTAGCTCTGCTTGCTGGGCGCAATGCCTGTGCTGGGGGGGGCGCGAGCTAGCCGCCGGGCGGCTAGCTCTGCTTGCTGGGCGCAATGCCTGTGCTGGGGGGGGCGCGAGCTAGCCGCCGGGCGGCTAGCTCTGCTTGCTGGGCGCAATGCCTGTGCTGGGGGGGGCGCGAGCTAGCCGCCGTTTTTGTTAGCATTAGCAGCTAACATTAGCATTAGCATTTTTTTTTTAAATTCTTTATTGGTTAAAAAAACATGGACAAGCAGAACACAGGGGGTGGGGGCTAGCTTGTTAGCATTAGTAGCTAGCTAGCATTAGCATTTTCTTCTATTGATCCTTGGTGAAAAAAACATGGACAAGGAGAACATGGGGTGGGGGCTAGCTTGTTAGCATTAGCAATTAGCATTAGCATTTTTTTTTTGTTCTTTATTGGTGAAAAAAACATGGACAAGCAGAAAACGGGGTGGGGGCTAGCTTGTTAGCATTAGTAGCTAGCTAGCATTAGCATTAGCATTTTTTTCTATTGATCCTTTATTGGTGAAAAAAACATGGACAAGCAGAAAACGGGGTGGGGGCTAGCTTGTTAGCATTAGTAGCTAGCTAGCATTAGCATTAGCATTTTTTTCTATTGATCCTTTATTGGTGAAAAAAACATGGACAAGCAGAAAACGGGGTGGGGGCTAGCTTGTTAGCATTAGTAGCTAGCTAGCATTAGCATTAGCATTTTTTTCTATTGATCCTTTATTGGTGAAAAAAACATGGACAAGCAGAAAACGGGGTGGGGGCTAGCTTGTTAGCATTAGCAGATAGCATTAGCAATTTTTTTTTTATTATTCTTTATTGGTGAAAAAACTCAGACAATTAGAACATAGGGTTGGGGGCTAGCTTGCTAGCATTAGCAGCTACCAATAGATTGCAAATAAAAAATGGTGGGCTACCATTTCAATTAGCACTGATCATCAGAATTAGCTTCTATTCCACAATAATAACATTGAGTACAATTATAATGCTAACAATGATATACAGTACATAAATGATGATGCGGCAAAGTACGTGTGCGGGTACAGCATATAGATCTCCCCCCATTTTTCATTAGCTCTAGCATTAGCAGCTGGCTTATTGGCATTGTTCATTGATGAATGAATTCAACAGTTTCATTATAGGGTGCTAGTGTGTGTTTCTTTTTTCTTTTCTTTTTTAAATTGGTGAGAAAAAAACAGGTACGAACAGAATGTGACACAGAGTGGAGGGGGTAGCTTGCTGGCATTGTTCATTGATGAATGAATTCAACAATTTCATAAGAATCCAAAATAACAAGCGGGCTGATGTCTTTATTAATGACAAACAGAAGGTAACACAGAAGACAGTTTAACCATGAAGATAGACAAGTGACAAAGTGTATATAACGTGACATTTTGTTTGTGATTGTATGTAATAATAATGACAAATAGTAAAAATAATAATTATACTTGTAAAAATAACAATGTGTGCACGTACAGTACATAGCGTTGCCCCCCGTTTTCAGTAATGCTACCATTAGCAGGTATCTTGCTGGAATTGTTCATTGATGAATGAATTTAAGAGATTAAGATTTTGAAGAATAAGATTCTTCAAAATAATTCAATGTAAAAAAGTGAGAACTTTCTAAATGCACTGTATGTCTAACTGATTGATCTGTCCAACAGCCATCTCTAGTATTCTTTCCCAACAGGTGCTTCCCACCAGGGAGTTTCTCTAGGATGAAGTGTAATTCAGGCAGAGTTTATGTTCTTACAGGTGCTTTCACACCACTGCTGTGTGTGTACTAAAATCACACACAAATATTAACATTAACATTTGAAACCTCTCTCTCTCTCTCCCTCTCTCTCTCCTTCTCTCCCTCTCTCCCTCCAGGTGACAAAGAAGCTCGCTGGTGCTGCTTCTGAAACAGTTGCCTGGGTTACCGATGTTGGTGTGTTGGTTTGATAACGCCACATCTTGTCACATTGAGGCATAGCAGTCCCAGCTAGAGGGGAAGCGCGGGATGCTAGGCCTGACTGGTGCCAAGGTGATCCAGAGGATCTCCTGGGAGGAGCGGAGGCTCTGCCGTTGGAGGAGGACACATGGGGCAGAGGAGACGGCCCTCCTCATCCAGGATCTCCACGTCACCCTGGACGTCTCTTTGCTGGATTCTCTCTGCACCAGGTGTGCAGCTGTACACAGAGACTGGTAGACTGACAAAGGGCAGGGTCAGCCTTCCGGCTTCCACCTTAACCAGTTCATCCCAGGTTCATGTGTGTCTCAGAGCTTGTGATTAAGTATAATGTGTATTATCGTTTCATGCAAATATAAAATTCATTTTTAATCCAAAACCTTTTTCCTCAAGCCAGTGTCAACTACTTCTAAGCTCCTGGCAACACCTGCCAGACAGAGCAGGAGGAATAGCGAGTTGTCTTCCCTTCCAGATACCAGGAGAGGCAGCCCAGGTGACAGTTCAAGGCAGCGACGGGGAAGAACACCTCCTGTCCTGGGAAGGAGAGTCTCAAGAGGTGATTTTCACTTCAAATATCACTGTTTCCTCTAATGAATATCAGATCTATATTCACACACACTGCTCTCTGATTATCTTTCAGCTGTCTTCTTGGACTAAACTCGGGCCCTGCAAACTGGGCCAGTGTTAGCCGCCTGGTGGAGGCCGTTCGTTTGCAACCGGCTCTGCCGTCTTCACCCGGTGGCCACGTGGTCCAGAGGGACCGTGAGGACTCGGTGGTCATTCGTTCCCAAGGATTATGCGGCCAGTGGTGGCCGACCCGAGGTTGATGGCTCAGACCGACATCCGGCTCTTTGAATTGAATTGAGGACTCGGTGGTAAGAGTTTGCCATAAAGCTGTGTTGGTGTGTTGTAATCTGTTCTGTGATTTATCTTTTAATGAAAGCTGAAATTCCTAAAACATCCTAAACGTCTGTGTTTGTCTGTGTGTCCAGATGCTGGCCAGACTCTCCCTTCAGCAAAGGGTCTGTCATTGGTACAGGTGGGACAAGGACAGTCCTTTAACCTCGTCTGTTCATCCACCTCCTCTGCCTGAACTACCTGTACCCAGGACCAGAGCCTACAGGAAGAGGAAGGCGTCCCGAAGCTGCTGTGGCAGAGCGGGTGCCGCTGCCTGGAGGAAACCCCTCCGGCTGCCAACATCATACATCTGCAGCAAGTGTGGATAACCCAGAAGGATTGACACTGACTTCACTCACATTGCAAGTGTGTCTCACTGTGTGACTGTTGGTGGAAGGACTGTGTAGGGAAGAGATGAAGAGAAGACAGGACGTTTTCTATCTTCATTTATAACTTTTAATTGACATTTATTATATTTGATTTGTTGCATTTGGAGTGGTGTTTGTGTCACCTGATGTCTCATGATGATGTCAGTCCAGTGTTCCCTCTCTTTTAGCTCTGTATTTGGTCTCCACCAGCTCCTGAGGGAAATCTGTCTCTTTAGCTTCTTATTGCTCCATATGTTCAGCAGCTGCTCTCGGACCGTGTCTGTCTGCTGTTTGCTGCTGAGGAGGTCGTGGACAGTGCATCATGTGCTGTGGTGCAGTGGATGGATGGGCATCGGTTGAGAAAACTAAGGTCATCACATGACTCACTATCACAGGGTGAGGAGTCCTGGAGAGAGATCATCAGTTTCACCTGTACCTCAAGTTCTATTAGTTAGTTTATGATAAGTTTATTGCGCTACAGTGACAGTGGTATTACAAGATGAGACGGACAGTTCAGGACATCTAGCACCAGTTACACAGTGAACCTTTCTAAGACAGTCTGCAGTTACTTACCTCTGCCCCATTAACCCCATTACTGTTCTGTTGAAAGAAATGCATTTTATTAAGTGTTGCTGTATATTGGGTAAACTTGAAATAAAGGGCTGATTTGTTTTAGCACTTGTGTCCTTGAGTTCTATTTTTAATTCATATATATGTTTTAGGTGAACCTGGATGAAACTAATGCAGTATAATGGAACAGGCCTGCAGTAAGTCCTCCTTCATGAGGATTATAATGTTCAGTATTTACTGAATCTGTTTGAGAAGTGTTGTTTTATTTTAATGGTCATTGTGGAGGCTGTGATTGTTGTTGTGGTAATGTTTAAGTTGCAGATCAACTTCTGTAAGTGCATGTACGAGTGTGTATACATGTCTTGCTGTGGTTGGGACAAATCTGGGTTTGAAACCATCAATGTGAGGTTATTGTGGCCAGTCGTGACAGCTTCAAAAGGCTTTTTGAGGGACAGCTGCAGTGACTGAGGTCAGAGTCAGGATGAGTCTCTACGACATGAATGAAGCTGAAAGTAACGTCCTTTGTGCAGATTGAAACGAGAGGAGTGAAGTACAAGCACCAAGCAGCAGGAACATTCAAAATTTCTCCAGGAATTTTCTTGTACTTTTAATGTCATCCTCTACCGGCGCAATCTTCCTTGATTGTGTTATCAGTTCTGCTCTTTCTTGTTCAACTTTTTGCATGATATAAAAATATTTTCAACTGAGTGCAGCACAGTCACCTGGGTAACGTGTGTTTTGTCTGTATGCTAATCAGGCTGCGCAGACTCCGTGACGTGACGGGATCCTCAGCAAACGTCATAAGAAACCACACATGTATTCAAGACTAATAACAGTCCTAATTGTGATGGGATATTGAATAGCCTATGAGGTGTAGACCCATGTAAATTAGCCTATAAGTGATCTCGGAAGTATTACGGTTCTTCTTAGTGCAGTGCAACCCAGAGGTGGGTAGTAACGCGCTACATTTACTCCGTTATGTTTACTTGAGTAACTTTTGGGATAAATTGTACTTCTAATAGTAGTTTTAATGCAACATACTTTTTACTTTTACTTGAGTATATTTGTGAAGAAGAAGCGCTACTTTTACTCCGTTACATTTATCTACATTACGCTCGCTACTCGCTACATATTTTTTATCGATCTGTTAATGCACGCTTTGTTTGTTTTGGTTTGTCAGAGACCTCCAAAGTAGGATCCAGCGCATGACTGCGTTTCACCAATCAAACGCAGTCACTGGTGACGTTTGACTCTGTTTCACCAATCAAACAGAGCCAGGCGGTCACATGACTAACTGCACACGAACTTTCAGCGGCAAACACCGGCAGCAAAGAAGCAGAACACAATGGCAACAACGAGCGCTTCGAGACAATTTTAATGTATTATTATTTAATTTATTATTGTTTTAGTTGCTTAAAAGATATTCTTGGCTCTGAATTTGTTCATTGCTATTTCTATGTTTTTGTGCATTATTTGTTGCCGTCATCATTAAACGAACAGGTTACTCATCAGTTACTCAGTATTTTCAACTCAGTTTTTTCACAACATACTTTTTACTTTTACTCAAGTAAATATTTTGGTGACTACTCTTTACTTTTACTTGAGTAATAAAATTCTAAAGTAGCAGTACTCTTACTTGAGTACAATTTCTGGCTACTCTGCCCACCTCTGGTAATGTTTAAGTGTACCAGGATATACTGAGAACTATTCCTAATATTTTGTCAAATCTAATTTCTATAAATGGGATGGACAAAATAGCATTGCAGGGATATATTATTATCCTTCATAATTATTCGTCTTAGTCATCCTCCGTATCGAAATTTCGTGGCGTAACTAGTTGCGCAGGTTTGAGAAAACCCAGACAATATATATATTTTTAGCGATTGGAGTAACCATGGCAACGTAAATGCCGATAAGAGGCGAAAAATTCCCATAGAGAATGAATGGAGTGATGTCTTCAAAACTACCAAACCCAGCCCTATTTGAAGCTCTACTGCGGCGTCATACTTCAACACACACACACAGAAGCAAAGACACTTTCAAAATATGAGTGTCAAAAAGGTAAGACGTAAGGTAGGTCATAAAAGTTCGATCTCAGAAGCGATCGTCCATATGGGATATGGTGATATAGCTTTATTGCAGATCAACTTTTGTAAGTGCATGTACATGTGTGTATACATGTCTTTCTGTGGTTGTAGAGACAAATTTGGGTTTTGGTTGAAACCATCAGTGTGAGGTTATTTTGACCAGTCGTGACAACTTCAAATGTTTCTTTGAAGGAAAACCTACAGTGAATGAGGTGAGCGTCAGGATGAGTCTCAACGACATGAATTAAACTGAAAGTAACGTCCATTGTACAGATCAAAACGTGAAGAATGAAATACACGCACCAAGCAGCAGGCACTTTCAAAAGTTCTCCAGGAATTTTCTAGTTTTATAATGTTCATTTCCCCAAGGAATATATGACTGTCGGGTCTGTAGTCCAAAAACTCATTTTCCCGCCAGCCCTTGTGTTTCCGTTCCTGCGCACAGCCGCCCGGCTTCTCCATTGAGCGTCACTGCCATGACAACAGGACGATGGCTGCAAACGAGAAGGGGGAAAATGTGATTGTTGTGTGAACGAGGAGGAACAAACCGTCGGTTTTTACGGTCTGGCTCGTGGACGTGAAGGTAAGAAAACCCCGGGAACAAACCCAAATGTGTTTTGTCACCAGCGGAGAAGCTGTGGAAATAACAACGACACTGTTTTTGACGTGATAGCTGGTGCCCAGGTAACTTCGAGAGCTAGCTAATTAGCCGGCTAAGCTAAAGTTAATTCAGAGGGCTTGACGTTAGCTGCAAGATAATTTACCTGTGCAGGATGCCTCGATTTGTAACCGACTTAAAACAGCTTTTGAATGCGTGTATGATTCATTAATGCTTCCCAGTCATAGAGGACTTGTTTGCCATAACAGATAGTTCTCCTGGGTGTACACCTATAAACCCACAGGTGTCTGGTCATGTGCTGTTAAAGCTCAAGAGTACACAAAGTTGAATACCAGCCGGCGAGTAAAACAGCTAATTTCTCTGTCTCGTCCTTGAGTGTTGAATTGAGTCTGTACTGTGGCTTGTGGTTGCACTAACAACGTGGAGTGTTATACACACATTTACAACTACAAAGCAAATAAAAGCCATTCTCATTCTGAGATAATTTACTGCAGCTCTAAATGACAGCTCAAGTTTGACTCTCAGCGCAATGTAATGTGAAGGACATGTGTCAAACCACTTTATATGTTCTTTTTACACACTGAAACATGTATTCTTATATATATGGATGGAAGAATGTCTTCTAGTTATTGTAATATTTAATTTTCCTATCCATTGTGGTTATTAAAAAAGCAACGGCTGCTAATGATGAACTGTGCTGTGATGTTACACATTATTGATCAATATGGGGAAACATGTTTTGCATGTAACGGTGAATGCATGATGTTGTACCTGTTTTTGATCATATTAGGGATATGTCATTTACATGGAACATGAGAAGCCTGGTTTTATATATACCTGTGTACATGATCATTACAGAATCCAGGTTTTTGATTGTCTGCCTGCAGGTGTGTCTTCATCTCAGTCACAATGTTCTGTTTTAAAAAGGATGCTCAGGAACCTTGATTAGGTGTTTACATACTCCAATGTCCTGGTCTGTGGTGCTCCAGGTAGGGTATCAAAGTTTCTCAAAACCTGAATAAGGTCTTATCCAGGTTTCTGAAACCAGGATATGATGTTTACCTATGCAACAGGCAACAGGGATCCACTCCAATAATGCAATCATAACCAGGAAACTACTGTACATATAAAGACATTCAGAAGCAACACTCTTGGAGCCAATAGCCAGGTCACAGTGTTGCTCAAGGGAACTCAAGGGTGCTTCTTATCAAAGGGACATAACCTGTACGACACTGTCCCTAGTAGTAACTACTGCTGTTCCACATTTATTATCAAGGCGGAAGTCGTCAGACAAAGTGAACAATACCAGAGTGAGATTCTTTGAGTTGAAGACTTTTGAAGTTTCTACCAACTTCATCCTTGCAGAAAGCATTAGCTGAGGCAAATTTAAGATATATCCACAGCTAATCGATGAACAAATTGGGAAAAAGTGCATGTGATGTGTAACAGGTTGTGCTCAGGAAAAACAATGAAGCATGCGGTGGTGCGATTAACACTACTGTATCACTGGAAGAAAAGCAAACACGTCTGTGTCTGTGTGAATGCAGCAACGGTTTGGTATTTTATTTCATTAATAATTTTGAAATTTTAAACGCTGCTTTGTTATGAAGTATCTTGATAGAAGAAGCTGTAATATTCCTTCAACACTGCTCAGGTCTGTATGGCAGTGCACTGTGGATAGGAGGGATTCTCTCTGTCTGGATTAGCTGCCCGATCCACCTGCTCAGCACTTAGAAATTAGAAAAGCTGCTTGCCCCCACCCACCCCGCTCCTCACTCCCCCCCTTCATTGCTCACGCTCAATCCTGGGATCATGTGACCTGCCTTCTAGGTCTACCATTGGCTGTGGGTGTCAGTGTGGTGCACAGAACGCTGAGAGCCAGCTGAGTGGATAGTGGTCCAAGCTGTCACCGTGCCAGTGACTAAAGCTTCACCTTAATGGTTGAATTGGCAGAATAAATTATTGGAGGAAGTTGAATGAGAAATATTTGCTCTTTCTTCATTACCCATTGTAGTGGTGCTAGTGAGCAAGTGACCCCACCTCCCAACTACATGACTGGATCTGTGAATAGGAGATACCACTGTGTGCTAAAAGTTACTTCCTCATCAGTTTAAATAATTTCGTCCTTTTTTAATGCATAAATGTTTTCCTTGTGTCTCTCTTTGTTCATTTGTCAGTTGATCAGTAGTTCATCTTTAATATATTGCTACGCATTATCAATTAGGAGGACTGTATTTCAATGGAATATGAAGTTTTACGCCACAGATTACAGAGACACAGATCAACTGGAAAACATCTGTATGTCAGGTTCACAGCAGAAGAAATCTAACCCTTTCCCCTCTTATGTCTTTCCCTCTCTGTCCACTTAGAGGCAGCATGTCTCTGTTCAAAGCCCGTGATTGGTGGTCGGCAGTTCTTGGCGAGGGAGAGGAATTTGACCAGGGATGCCTGTGTGTCGGAGATGTGGACAACAGCGGCACCGGACATGGTCAGTGTGTAGTGAGTGTGTATGTTAACCGCCACAGAGCATACAGACTGCAGAACCTTACCTCTTATTGCACCACTTTCAATTCACTCTATGTGGATGCAAAAATATATTAGAGTTAAATGTTTATTTCCTTGTAGTTTATGAATCATCATTGTCTCCACATCCATTATGTCAAATTGATTTGGAAACGAGACTTCCAATGACGTGCACCAATTGCAACACAAGGAACAAGAGATGCACAAAAATCAGTTTATTCATAATTCAAATCAAACATACCTCTTGACAGAAAGGACAGGAAACAAGAGTCCTTGATTATATAGAACTTACTGATATCTAACATCTTATAAAGCAAAAAAAAAATCTAAGCACTTGTCTTGTAACACTAAACATGCTCATATTTATATAGAAGGGGTGCATTTACAATTCTTAATGAATTCCAGCCCCTGTTCCTACAGTGGCTCAATGCACTTATTGTAAGTCGATTTGGACAAAACCATCTGCCAAATCAGCGTAATGTAATGTTATTTGATATAATGTAATGTCTACCTGGACAGAAGTAGTGTCTCTGTGCGAGAAACCTAAAAGTGGCTGAAATATAGGCAGACCTCAAAGGGAAAGAAAATAAATTTGTATGAAGATGTCATGTGTTCAACACCCCTTCTTTTATTTTGGATTACTCCAGGTTATCCTATTTGAAGTGTCTTTGACTCTTCTATATATATTTCATTGTTTCTACTATTTTTAAAAAATCTTGTTTTATGTATTAAATATTTTACAGGATTTGTGAAGTGTCTTGAAATGTGATCTATCTTGAATTGTAACATCCATACTTATCTTCCTCTGTGATTATGACTTTGCAGACAAAGTGGTGGTGGGCAGCTACATGGGAATGCTGCGGATCTTCTCCCCACATGCCAATAAGTCCAGTGAGGGAGGTATAGCTGATGCCCAGCTTCTTGAGGTCCAGCTTCAAAATGCCATCATCCAGATGGAAGTGGGCAAGTTTGTCTCGTAAGTAGACCTGGACCAAACCTGGGCCAAGGCCACGTGGGGGTTAGGAAGGATATGTACTGCAGCCATGGAAGATTGTAGGTTGTTATGTTATATTTCATCATGATTAATAGAACACAGTTTATGCAGTTTATGATGTAAATCACATTTTTAAATTCTGATTTATAGAAGATGTTTAATGTTTTTTTGCTTCCTTGGACTGGACTTTATGTCCCAGAAAATGGGAATGTTAGTATCTAGACACTAATGGGTTCTATTGGTTCTACTGTTGGTTTCAGTCTTAACTCAGTGACACTCCTGATAAATCAAGTCACTGATCTGTGCTCTCCCACCAGGATCATTGATAGTTTTGTTAATCTCTCAGCCCTCCCTCCCTCCAGCCCCAACCTGTGTTAGTGTTTTGTAGGTCAAATTGGCATTAGCCTAATGTCTTCTGCCAGGGAGAAACTTTAAATCACTGTCTCACGAATGCAAATCTCTGCCTTATTTTCTCACATTACACTCCTATACAAGTAAAAACACAAAGCACAAAGTAAATGCGGATCAGATCTTGTACCATTTAAGGATTACAACTAACTTCATTTAAAAAAAAAAAAATTAAATTATGTTCTCAATTTATTGATTATAATCATTTTAGTCTATAAATATCAGAAAAATTTCCCAGAACCAACAGTGTTGTCTTCAAAGTTTCTGTTTTTACAGTTTATAATAATTCAAAACAGAGACACGGAGTAAAAACTCCTGAACCTGCAGTTGACATTTTTGATGCTAAACCATTTTGGTTTGTGAGTTACTATTGTTTTTGTCCATCCATTACTGGCTTTCACACCTGCACTTCTTACTGTGGGTGGTTTTCTAATGTTTGTGGAATTTATTATTGCAGTCAGTCCATATAAGAGCGTTGACTAAATGTACTGTAAATAAAATGTAAATGTCATTTAAATTAAGAACAAAAAAGTGTTGATGTTTTTAATTAAGTAGCAAACGGTTGCATTTACGTTCTAGGCATTTATTGAATATAGTCATGTTAGAAATGGTTTGTTAGTACATGCAAGTAGGTTGTAGCAAGTAGGTTAAGAGGTCACTGCTGAAGAGGACATGGAGCCTTTGATAGAGCCATTGGTCTGCTTCAGGAATTACACCTTTGATCTTTAGATTACAGGGCAGCTCCTCTGTGCTCTCTGGCCACCCTGACGGTCATATCTCTGTTTGTGTTACATACTGTGTGTGTGTGTGCGTGCACGTGCGTGTGCGTGTGTGCTGCTGCTGCCCGGGAATTAATCACAGGTCTGTCTTTAACTCTGTGTCATGACCTTCTGTGAATTATAAGCATTCATAATATAGCTTATAATATAGCCTTACTTTAAACTGCCAGGCAGAAACACCCATTCATAACTCATCACACCGCTTTTTCATTCATAGAGAAAACATCCCTGCTGTGACTTACCACCACATTAACATGCCTTTTTTTTCTTCTGCGATGCATGCTAGCCCAAAACCACTATGTCAGGAGTTTCTCTCCCTCCGCATGATTTATCATGATCTATCAGCTACCCAGTGGTCCAAACATAGTTGTGCTCATACTATCAGGCTAACCACCGAGTTGCTAGCATAACTGTCAGAACCCAAGGGCCCTATCCTGCATTGTTATTGCACTGTATAATTGGAGAAAGATCTGACCCCTCTGAGTCGAGGTCAAGCGAAATGTGCAGATGCCTCCAGTAGAAACGACTTGTTTTGGAGCAAAGATGATTAAATGACCCCTCACAGCCGAAACTATTTGAAAGTGGGAAAGAAGCGGGAGGAAAGGAATGATGTGGGGATAGTGACAGAATAGTGGTGATACATATATTACTCCATGGAGAATTTTATCCATCTTACATCATATTTAGCTTAGCAGTAAAGGAAACACACTGAACCTTGTGCCCTGAGCTACTTTGCCGTTTTTGTGCGCTTTAAAACATCTGAACAGTTTAGGCCTTGGTTACTCCTGTCAGAATGAAATACTGACCATAACATTATTTGCGCCTTGCTCCAATTTTCAAAGTACTGTCGTCATTAATAACTGAAGAAAAAACGTTTTAAAAGTTGAATGCTTGAGCAGTAAAACGCACCATTTCTTGATTCCATACATTCAGTTGTTTTGCAGCTACATCCTTACCTGGCCAGGTTTTAAAAGTAGCTTATGGTGGCTATTGTTAGCAAGCTTTCCACACACACTGCTGTGTACCTGACATTACTGAGTCACTTCACTCTTCTTCACTAGGACTTTATTCTTTTAGCTTGTCCCAGAAAAACATTGCTGTAGTTGTATTGTAAAAGTAAAACAGGACATAAGCACATTGTTCCTCACCTTTGGCATTTTTGTTTTCTTGTTTGGGGAGTCATGTCACTGACTAATGATTATCTTATTGAAGCACTCAACTGACTTAAGAAATCTTTGGAGATGAAAGGAAAATCAATGAGCTGTTAACCGATTACTCACATTTGTTGCCACAGTGACCATCAATTTAGAAGCAACTACATGGATTTGCTATATTCATCTTTAATGAAACATGGGGAGGGATAGACAGATGTTCATAGGTCATAGGTCAAACACTGATGTTGTTTCACTGAATATTTCATTGAAGAATAACAATATATTTAATGACTATGTGTCTTTAATTTAATTTAAACTGCTTAATCAAATGAATTACACATTGAATCAATGTCGAATCATCCATCAACAGCAACTATGTTACATTTAAATTAACAATTTTTAATGGAAAATTTTATGTGCACAGCTACAACAGTGTGTGTGGCACAACCAGGACGAATGTAAGACTGAAGCTGCAAACATTTAGATCAGTAACAAACAGTCAACAGTGACGCAGAGGCTGTCTGCAGAATAGTGTGCACTCTTCTTCTCTCACTTGAAGCCAGACCGACTTTGAAATCTACAGTAAATTAAGCATAAACACCTCCCCTTTTCAATTAAGCCACACAGCTAATTGAACCCCTAACCCTGGCAGAGATCCTGCCTTACTTCAGCCATTGATCTGAATACTGTACCTCCCATTGACGCACTGTGGGTGTATAGGAACCTCCCGGAAAAGCGAGGTTTCTGGGAAAAGCTCTGGTGGTTTGCCTCGAAGGCTTCCCATATCATCACGCTGGGAGCAGAATCCAAGTAAATCAGTCTGTTTGGAAGATGTCGTGTTTAGTTACCTGCGGTTTTCAGCGCAGCATTCTTCAGAGGGTGGTGGACATTTTGGAAGCCGGCCTCGTCAGAGAAGCACGTTGTAAATATTGTCAGGGCAGACCGAGGTGGGCAGCTGGTGAAAGGTTTTGTTTCAGCACTGACTTGAGTGGTTTTTTTTTAAGCAAGAGAGAAAACTTGAGGGATCCAGTTTTCTCCTCCCTTGTTGTTCTTCTCTCAACAAACATTACAACAGTGGTTGAAAGTTAGTAAGACGGCATCAAATCTGGGTCCAGAAAGTGGACAGATACCTTCTCTGTGGGTTTGTGGTTAAGGAAATAAGTGAAAATCTAGGATCAGCATCACTGAGACCATCATCTACACCTCAGACATAACCAATGCTCAAACAACCCAGCAGCTGTTACAGTAATTATTTTAGAAGTATGAGTTAAACTATGAGAGACACTTTAGCTGAGAACATGGGTTCACCCACAGTTCTGAATCTACTGTTATAAACCTGGGATCCATCCTATACTTCTGTTCACAGTCTCTGTTCAAAACTGTAAAATCTGTGGTATTCAACATAATGAACACAACATTTAATTAGGAAACTAATGCAATTGCAGTCATAAAGTGAGCATGTATTGACCCTCAGGTAACAGAGTTTGTTTCTGTTCTCTTCTCAGGTGTTCGGAGCTTCTTCACCTGGCTGTTCTTCACCCCAGGAAACTGTCCGTCTACTCTGTGTCAGGTAACACACGTTCACTAGAGCAGCTTAATGCTTTTTTCCCTTCTTGTTTCTCGTAACTCCTCAAACTTTGAGCAACTTACACTGTCAAAAATATCATATAGATTTGATTTATTTTTCTGATTTGTGTGTTCAGGCACTGCAGGCAACGTGGAGCACGGTGACCAGTACCAGTTGAAGCTGGTTTATGAACACAACCTGAAAAGAACAGCCTGCAACATGACTTACGGCACCTTTGGAGGAGTCACGGGTATGTCTGACATTTTAAATGCTTTATTTGGCTACTTGTTACCTGATCAGTTTACCAGGAAAAGATGCATCCATGTTCAGGTGAAAAACACCAGCCCATCTCTAGGATTAAAACTTCTCTTTGGCATTACTTTACAAAAACAACATTGGGAGTCTTACAGAACTGATCATGACAGATTTTAGATCACCATAGAATACCACAGGACTGTTTATGCATAATTACAGCTCTTGGTAATGCCACTCAAGGGACATTTTATGCCCTCCAGGAACAGTGGCTGGTGGTAGAACTTCTACTATTTTACCAGACTTGTGTGTCCTTCTAGGCGTGAATCTTTGTGAGGACCAAAGTGACATTTTTGCAAAGTGGAATGCTGAACATTCAGAGGGCTGTTTGAGAGTTCAGACTTGGTTTAACGGTTAAGTTTGGAATTCGGTGTAGGTCCGATTTAGGCATTTAATTGTGATGTTTTAGGGCTAGGGGCTAAGGAATGTATTATATCGGTGAGGGTCCTCACAAGTATAGAGGTACAAACGTGTGTGTATGAGTGAACATCTGTGCATGTGTCTTGGCAAAAGGGGTAATTGGCTGCACCGGACAAATACATGAAACTATAAAAGTCTCTAAGAGGAGCGAAGGATGGAAAGAGAGAGAGAGGGAGAGAGGGGGAGAGGGAGTAAGGGAGGGAGGGAGACAGAGAGGGACAGAGAGAGAGGGGTCATATAGCTGCTCTCTCTACCGTCAGTTGGGCTTTTGGAAAAACCAAGTAGGGGAAAGCCCTCGAATAAAGCATCCAAGAAAAACACACACACACTCACACACACACACACACACACACACACACACACACACACACACACACACACACACACACACACACACACACACACACACACACACACACCAAAAGACACACTCACATGGGGAACCCCCTTTAAAGCAGAGAATGTGGCATTTCCAAATAAAGGCTGTATTGTCAAGGTGTGTGTGTCCGTGTGTGTGTGAGGACAGACATTGCCAGGCTGTGGCCTGGCATGATGGACCCTTCATTCACTCCATGTTTACAGAGCGTGCGTGTGTGTGTGTGCGTGTGTGTTTGATTGATAGAAAGAACAGTGTGCGCTCATTAAAACCAATACCTTGGCCTGTTCTGAATGCACGTGCACCATGAACCTGTACGTGTGTCCGTGTGTTTCCACATGCTATTTTCTGGTATTACCACACTGTGCAGCGGTATTTTGGATCTGTCATGCGAGCTCTCACACACACTCCCGCTCTCCAACGAACACACAACACGTGAAGTTTTCGTCCCCGACACACACACAGATACACGCATACTTCAGGTTTGCGTGGATGCATCAGCCCGCATTTGACATGAATGTATACAAACGTGGCAGCACAAGACACACACGTAACTTTGCATGCTAGCACATACAACCACATACTTAAACACATATGCAAAGAAACACATGCACTCATATATACAAACATATTACTCGTCTCCTCTCTTCTCCTCTCCTCTCCTCTCCTCTCCTCTTCTCTGTAATTGATGCCGTCCTCTCTCCTCCTGCTCCATCCTCTTGTCACCTCTAGATGGCAGTGCAGGCCCTGGAATTGTACTTACTATAGCATGAACGAATGGGATCCCGTATGGAAGGGAAAGTCCCATTTATCCAGCAGGGTCCTCTCATCAGGAGGGTCAGAGTTCAGCTCCAGTGCAGCGTCTCTGGATCTGGTAGAGATTCAGTGTCTCGCTCCAGGACACTACAGCAGAATGGGGTAGCTCGTAACCAGCTCCTCAGCTTGGATTACAGGGCTCAACTCAAGCAAAACCCTGCACATAACAATATTTCAAACTCTTAAAACTATTTTGTAAGCTCTAATTTTAGGTTTTAATGGTCTTTAATCAACCAGGTTAGTCCACTGGACAGGAAGACTGTTTTATTTTGTTGTTCCAGATAACCATGATAAAAAGGCAGCATCTACTGTAAAAAAGGTAAATAACTGACAAAGTAGAAAGAAAAAATCAAAACTTAACAGTAAAAATTAAGTAAGAGCATCAATTTACAGACTGAATTTGCTAAATGTAGAGGGACAGAGTGTCTAGATACAGGCCGTCCAGTAAACCCGCCGCAGTGTTTCAGTTTCAAAAACCAGAATTATGGTGCAACAGTCTTTATTTCCGTCATTCATTCATTCCACATGTTTTATTTGCCGGCGTTGTTCTACTTGTTGAGTTGTTTGGGATCATCTGAGTTTGTCTGAGTGGGGAAGCTGCCGCTGTTTGAGCTTTCCTCGCTGTTACTGTTTCACACAGTTTACATGAAAATGAGCTGATCTCACGGTTCAGTGGCTGGAACACACACACACTCACACACACTCGTAATTATTTGCAGACATAGCCCACTATATGCAAAAGTGCACATTCATGTACAAATACAGAAATAAATTCATCCACAGAGAACCACACAGGCACAGACTGCAGGGTGTTTTCTGTGTGGGTTTACTGAGTACAGAGTGATGGTCACAGCTCTGAGGCCAGACCAGCTGAATGTCCGAATATGTAGTTTTGTGTGTGTGTGTGTGTGTGTGTGTGTGTGTGTGTGTGTGTGTGTGTGTGTGTGTGTGTGTGTGTGTGAGACAGCACTCTGCTCTCCTATGCTCAAAGTGTGTGTTTGGATTTGGAAAGCCTCGAGTGTGTGTGTGTGTGTGTGTGTGTGTGTGTGTGTGTGTGTGAGACAGCACTCTGCTCTCCTATGCTCAAAGTGTGTGTTTGGATTTGGAAAGCCTCGAGTGTGTGTGTGTGTGTGTGTGTGTGGGAGTGTTTTTGCAAGTCGTGTCTGCTCTTACACGTGAATATGCGTGTGTGTGTGTGGGTCTATAATAGCAGCCATTTAGCAGTGCTGTAGGCGCTGTAATAGCAGCTCTATACTAATACTGCTCTAATAGCTGGGCTGCCTTTGGGTTTGGGTCACATTCAGGCCACACACACACACACACACACACTCTGAGCATGGACTAGTCTTTTCAAACTTTGGTCTGATACATATAGATATACATACACACGTAGTCCCACACACACACACACACACACACACACAGTCACACACACAGACATACACTCATGCACACAAAAAACAAATTGGCACACACACTTTTGCACACTTTCACATGTACCTACACACTCGCTCTCTTTCTCACACACACTCCTTCACCCACACACTGTCATTCACTCACTCACACACACACACACACACACACTCCCACACAGAGGCGAGGCTCTGCCCGCTGCAGTGTGCGGCCAGCCTCTGTGCTTTGTTGGCTGCGCCGTGTGCTTGTTCAACATGTCTTATTAATGACGCTAATACGGGCCTGTTTCCTCCGCTGTGTCTGAGTGGCGGCGCTCTCATACTGGGCTCTTTGACACATTATACCTGGGTGTGGGTGTGTGAAATTACATGTGCAGAGTTGCTATTAAGGCACAGCCCGGCTCTTACTTTTCAGTACCTCTCTTATTATTGATGATACAGCGGAGTGTCAGGCTGTCTGAGTGTGTGTTGTTTTGACCCTGGCTCTGGTCTTCAGGGTGGGAAACGACCACCCGACACCTGACAAATCCACAAAGTTGTTTGTCTGGGAGACCAGTCCACTCCTCAGGTATCCAGCTGGAGTTCTCTTCTGTCCGAAGGAGGACACCAGCTGCTGAAACATAAAATTGGCTTTATACTGTTTGTTCTTTTTGTTTTATACCACCAGTGCTTGTGCCCAGTTTTGATTTGCTGCTCACAACTGATGTATTTCAGAGAGTTCTGGATCTAATACAGATTTTTTAAAGCTTTATTTTATACTTCTGTGATTTCCTAATAATTTCTTAGCCATATCCTGAACATCTGCTTGAAAGAAGTTTGTAATTTAGTATAATTACAGGGAAAATAGTGAGAAAGTTCTGAGACTAATTTAGATAGTTAAGTTCGTTGTAAAATGTATTCTTCATATGTGTTGAATTGTATTCTTGCCTGTAGTAAAATTGGCCATTTTTGTAATGACTAAAAGGAACCAGCTTACCATAGCTTAGCATTTAATTAGAATTGAAGAATTCAAAGTGTAATCATGTAGTTCTTTCCAGAAAGGTTCCCAGTCCTACTGAGATGAAACCAAATGGAAAACTGACAACATTCAACTTCTCCATGACAAGACAGAGCTTTAACCAAAGAGTCACAAAATATGTTGCCATTTAGGACCAATTACTGTTTATGTAAATCAAAACTAAAGTAAATGTGGCTTTAGATTTTCGTTTGATTATATGCATTTCTTTTTTTCTTTACCCCACAAAAATTAGAAGAATCAGAACTAGGTTGTGAGAAGAAGCAACAATAAGTAGCATCATACTCAAATTAAAATAATATTCAACCTTAGCTTAGAGACACTGCCATTATTGCAATTTATGCTTTCACATCAAGCACAGTCTCACAGGAATGAACACAAATGACAGCAGACACTCATGATCGAGCAGCGTGAACTAAAGTCGATGCATTTGATTTCCAAAACTTTTATCTGTGTTTCCTTTTTTAAACAAAACAACCTGGTGCAGTGGACAGAACACACACACACACACACACACACACAGAAACACACAACATACACATTCAGATGCTGCAACAATTGCTGTTGGCTCATTATCAAACAGCGTGTTACACACACCTGCACTCACAGGGTGTGTCTGCGGCGTGAGAGACCTTGTCCTTCAGTGTGTTAATGGCCACCCTGAACTCCGCTCATCACTCAAACACACACACACACACACACACACACACACACACACACACACACACACACACACACACACACACACACACACACACATATGTTTACACTGGATAGGTGTGTAGGACTGTGCGGCTTTTCTTCCTAAATCCTTGGTGATAGATTCTGAGTGTGTGTGAGTGTGTGTGTGTGTGTCTGTGTGTTGCGCTGTAGGTGGCTGTCTCCCTGACCTCTAGTTGATGGCAGTGTGAGCTTTAATAGCGCGTTGAGGCCTAATTATAGTTCTCTGGTCACACAGCCCCACGGCTTTATGGCCTTGTGTGTTGCTGTGTGTTGCTGTGTGTTGCTGTGTGCACAGACGCGTTAGGGCTTAGTACGTCCTAAATCAGGCCTTTCCTCACAAGCACACAGTGTTGCACACTTTCATACCCGGAGCCAGGTGTGTGTGTGTGTGTGTGTGTGTGTGTGTGTGTGTGTGTGTGTGTGTGTGTGTGTGTGTGTGTGTGTGTGGTGATCAAAGTGAAAGATGACTGCCTGTGATGGTGAAGTAACGACTCTGAGTCTCTGCAGCTCGTCTCTTTGTCAGTCGTTATNGTGTTAATGGAGATATCAGATTCAGCCAGAGGGAGAAACACACCTCGCAGCACAACACGACATCACGGCTGAAATGAAACAGAAGCCATGAGTGTCGTTCAGGATCACCGGTACTTAAAAACTCACAATTTTAAAACTGCAGAGTCACAGCTGTCATAAAGCAGAGCAGTGATTCTGCCTGTACACATTTGAACACTTTGTCCATAATAAACTCTTCCTTTTTCTGCCTGAAAATCCAGACTTTATAAACTTCAGCTGGATTGGTTTAGTTATTCCTGCACACACTGTCTCAGAGGAAGAGGTACAGGGATGTAGGTGAAGCAGAGTAAAACAGCCTCAGTTCTGGACACTTCAAATGAACAAAATTGTTTTATTGTGCCATCTCTTACCTGGTCTGAAGCCTAAAGTGTATATATACCTGTGTATATAAAAATTCATTCATATCAAACTTACTTCCAGAGTTGCAATTTAAAATTCTTCTTATTGCTCATTAATCTGTTGTTGGTTTTGTTTAGTCTAATTTACAGTTTTAGGTACAGTAACAGGAAGGCAGGAATTTTGAAGAGGGAATTAATGGATTGTATTCTTACATTATTTAAACAATCTATTATCAGAATTGTTGTTGATTTGACTTTTTGTTGTCTGACTTATAAAATAATCAACTAAATATTTCAGGTGCAACAAGCCAAATTCCATATTGTCCGTTCTTCAGTATATCATAAATACCAACAGCATGTGATTTGGTCTTTATGAGATAAGAGTAACTGAATCATCTCCTTTGCCCTCTCCCTTTCAATCAGGTCACCACTCCCTGTGTATCCAGTCTATGGACGGGATGCTGATGTTCTTCGAGCAGGACAGTTACTCCTTCGGCAGGTTCCTCCCTGGGTTCCTGCTGCCAGGTCCACTGGTCTACAACAGCAGAACAGACAGCTTCCTCACCGTGTCCTCCGCGCGCCAGCTGGAGAGCTACAAGTAGGTTTCTGGATAAAAACAACCTCAGTGTAATGTTAACAATCAAATGTGATGCTCACTTTTTCAGTGTGGAAATTATAATATTCGTTTGTCTGTAATTATTTAATGCTGGTCAGATTTCTGTTGTCTTTGGTTTATATAGAGAACAGAGAAATACTCTCTTCTTATTTAAATGGCTAAACAACACTGACGAGAGAAGTTTACATGTGACAAACAACACGTCACTTTCTAGGCACTTAAAATAATAGTGGACTTGATAATCTAACACATACTGAATGAATGTGGAGGGTCATACACATAAAGGTGCCTGGCCCACATGAGTTTACAAGGCACTACTTACATCACCTTCAGAGGAAGCCAGTACAGATATAGAGTGAACAAATTAAACATACAATGCTTTCGTGTCTTGATGATAGGCATTTAACAAAAACTGAGCTATAGTATCTTCTATGTAATCATGTCCTGTAATCGACATTAATCTGTCGTATGGAGCAGACTGCGACACCCAGGAGACATTTTCAATGAACGTTTAACTCAAAGATCGTGATATAAAGGACAGAAGAAGATAAAATGCATTTCATTCTCAACCTCATCCAAATCACACAGGTGACATTTCCTGTCCTCCTCTGGGACTGACTGGAAGTGTCCAGTTTCCACAGCCAAAGGCACAATCACAGATCTTAACTGAGCACATACACACTTCTGTGTAAAACTGAATGTGAATTGGTGTTCATATAAATTGCTGCAAATGGTAGAAAACTGACTTATTTTTGCTCATTTTGAATTTAAATAAAGCATGTTATGGATTTTTTTTGAAGTAATAACTTTTAATAAGCTTTTGCTGACAAAATCACCTGCAGTGTGTTATAGTTGACAAAAATTTACCCCAGTGAATGCACATCACTTTGCAAGTGCAAATCACCTGTTGATGGTTAGTGAGCAGTGCTAACGGCATCTGCTCTCACTCCATAGCTTGTCAGGATGGACCGAAACACACACACACACACACACACACACACACACACAGACACACACACACACACACACACACTGTGAACGGAAAGTACCTCACTTTAATTTAAGCACATGCACACTTCCCAATTCCCTCTGGCTGAGGCATGGAGAGCTTGTAGAAGTCTCACATACTGTGTGGGTGCACTTTGTGTGTGTGTGTGTGTGTGTGTGTGTGTGTGTGTGTGTGTGTGTGTGTGTGTGTGTGTGTGTGTGTGGTTTTCTCTCCCAGCTGTTTGTTATCTGGATGCCCCCCCACCAGTATCAAGAGATTCTCCAGACTAGATATCACTGTGGAAACGCTGACTTCACCACTCTCCCTGGACACACACAAACACGCCCCTGCAACGCACACACTGCAGTAAATTACACAGAGCTCAGAGGACACTGAGCACCTCTACATACACAACAACACTGCATTACTAATAGCAACAGGCTTGTTGTTTCCATTACACTGTGAAGTGTAAACTGTTGTGGAAATTGCCTGTAAACAATGAACGAACGCACTGCTTTCACAATACACCTCAAACTAAGATGGTGTCCAGTTAATATGTGGCCTTTACTGCACCTTTATGTTCACTTCATAAACACATCATCAGAGGTAGTTAATCTGGTGACCTGGTGACCTTTGACACGCTCAGTTTGAAAAAAGCATTCCTACAGTTTTTGTGTCTCAATAGATAAACACTGAGTTGAAATGTAGAAATGTGTGTTAGTCCAAACAGCTCACCCCCCCCATCCATCTGACTGAAACACATGAATGACAGGAAACTGTTTGCTAATTAATCAATTGATAGACTGACTAAAACTTAGCCAACAACAATTTTAAATGAATGATTAATCATTTTCTTTTTATTATTGAATAGTCAACTGACCAAGTTCAGGTTTTGAACCACTAGATGAACTAACCAAGTGATTAAAAGATCACAGCCTGACATTTTATAGATCCAGCGATCGATAAATGAAGAATTTTATTTGTAAATTAATTGAAAATAACAATAATTGTTTGTCACAGGGATCCTGGGGTTCTTAGGAAATGTACTAGCTTCTCCAGCCAACTCTTGAGCATGACATGACCTGCAGTTGTGATTTGGTCATATTCACTTCAGGAGCATTCTCAGCTACCAATCAGACTCGCATCTTCAGAGAAATCTCGAGTGGAGAAACTTTTCCAGGCTCTGATGTGCTGTATTTTACTGACTGTTATATATATATATATATTACATATCAGATGGCGGGGTCAGGGCTTCACTGGCTGTTATATATTTAATATCAGATGACTGGTCAAACTGTTCTGCCTCGCTCAGTTTATTTAGCTTGTTGGACCTTCTCCTGCCCTGATGAATGAGAGCTTGATTTGGTCGCTGTGTGTGTGTGTGTGTGTGTGTCTGTCTGTGTGTGTGTGTGTGTGTGTGTGTGTGTGTGTGTGTGTGTGTGTGTGTGGGTGTGTGTGTCGTGTGGTGTGTTTGTGTGTGATGTGTGTGTGTGTGTGTGTGTTGGCGTCAGAGTCAGATTTTAGTTTGTGTTTATCCATGACACCGAGAGAGCATATGCATGTAGTGTGTGTTTGTATAATTTGTGTATGTATATGTGTGTGTGCTTGTGTGATGTGCTGTATATGTTGAAGGTAAATGAGTGTGTTTGTTTGTGGAGTTTTTCTTCAGTGAGATCCTCTTTCATATAAATGACTCGACTGTTTCCTCAACCTCAGTGTCCTAAACTCTGCATGATGACTGATACTGCCTACACACACACACACACACACACACACACACACACACACACACACACACACACACTACCAAAACTGTGTCCACATGTTTGAGAGAGCACATGGTGTCCACTGCAAACACTCAAATGGCAAACAAAGAAAAACATTCCCAAGTGTATGTCACAATCAATTGTGTGTGTGTGTGTGTGTGTGTGTGTGTGTGTGTGTGTGTGTGTGTGTGTGTTGTAGGCATGCAGGTGAATAATCAGATTGCTGTGGTTTTGTAATTTTTCTCTTGTACACACAGGGCTTTGTGTGATTTAAAAAAAAATAATTTTTTTTACCCTCTTTCATAACACTTAAATCAACATCCAACTCAAGCTCTGAAAGTTTGAGTTCAACACACACATAGATGCATGTACAGTTTTAATTCATTCGCGCTGCCTCATATCCCATCATTAGTAAAACATCTAAGTGAAGGGTGGAATTGAAATATCAAAACAGAGTGAAAGAATACAGTTATTTTATAGTGTTATTTTAGTATTATTAGGCTGAATTTAATCCATTCACCCTTCCAGGAGTTGGCCTGTCGATCCGTTGAGTACTGCTTTAATAGCTTAAAACCCCTGACATGTTTAATATATTTTTTAGTCCATTTTCTTTCCCAGGAAATGGTCACGGCGTGATGAAAAGGTTTCTATACTGGCAGTCATCCATAAAGCAGCTCGTTAGTCAGCTTCGCCGTTTCTCATAGAAGCTCAGTAGGTACTGCTACTGTACGGATGAGTTCAAAAACCAAAAGTTTAGAACACTTCATTTGCTGTTTCATATACAGTGTTGTGAGGAATTAGCCTCACTTTTATGGTTGCATATGGTAACCCATTTTATCCAGGTAGGTATAAAACTGTATATAAAAATGTTGTTCAGGTAATTGGATGGGCAATGATGTGACAATTTCCTCCTCTGTGTAAAAAGTAAATTCAAAATGAAATAGAATATGTTTAAAGTACTCACACAGAGCTGCAGCGGAAATGACAGCACTTTCTTTTGCTTTTGTATAAAATATGATTAGTAATGCGATGTTCCACAGCTTATAATGTAAACTAAAACTGTGTCTGTAACACGTACTAATTCTAAACAGGTTTTGAGTAAATATGTAGTTCACACTGGAGCCATGACAAAACTAGGAGTAACATCAGCATGCTAACATGCTCATAATGCTAACATGCTCATGCTTTTTTCAATGTTCAACAGCTGCTGGAAGTGTTGAAATTTAAACAATAAACTCATATATATACAGCATATATATATATATATGTATATATATACAAATATTTTATTATTCATTTCCTTTGTTTTTTTTGTTTGCTAATGTTATAGCCTTTTAAATCTTTTATTTTTTGTCAGCTTTCCTATTTTATGTCTCCTTTTTCTTATTGGCTCATCAGTCATCTGTGAAGAACTTTGAACTGCACTAACCTGTATGAAAAGTGCTATACAGATAAAGTTTGATTGATTAATTTAGCGTGCTAGCGTGCTAACATTTTTTAATAAAATTAGCATAAACGTTTCTATAATCCTTTGTGGAATGATGGCAGTAAACACTTGATGCTTTATGGTGTCAGTTTGTCTGATTAGTTTTCTCATGTCATATAAGTTTTGAGAGATCAATGTCTTCCTGGTGTAAAGATGTATGTAGCGTATGAATCACTAGCCCATAACGTGGCAGCCATATTGGATTATGGGCCTTATGACTTAAGGTAGATTTGAGACCTGACAGCTTTGATTAACAGGAGGTTTGTGGTTCAATGTACGTTACTGAGTGAGAAAACTGTGAGTGGATAAATCAGCAGTTATTTAGTGTTTGGTCTGCGGTTCTGAGTCGCACTCAGTCGGGTTTGGAGCTGTCCGTTCATCCAGGTGTTAGAGAGGAGAAGGATAGATTCCCGCCAAGCTGCTTTGACTGCCAGCTTCTTACTGGAAAACTCCTGACGCTGAAGATGCCAAAATCAACTGACCACAGATCAGTCTGACTACTTTATCCTCAGCCAGTTGCCAACAGCTCGCTGATTAAAACTGATAGACCACAGTTCCGGGGAACAGCGGGTCAGCAGCGTGTTGACTGACCTGACAGAAGCTGTAAAGGAGAAGGAGAATATAAGACGCTACCTGTGGATATAGTTAATAATGAACATGTTCCACAGTGTTCGACTGGATTTAAATGTGAATAAATGATGTGTCCTAGGATTTCTGCCTTGGCCTTACAGACGGAATTACTCTCAGGAAAATTACCAGTGTTGTTGTGGTCTTGGGCTGGTGGTTAAAGAAGCAAAATCTGTAACCAGAGAGTCGATAATTTGAGTTTTTAGACTGGCTGGGGAATATCTGATGGGAATACTTAAATGAGAAATGCTCTCTGCGCAGTGCAAAGTGTCCATGAGCAAGGCATTTTACTTCCAGCTCCGCCAGCAGCCAACGCAGACCTACGGATTAAAAACTAAAGTGACTAATAGCTTGTTTTTCTGTCTGAAAGATCAGCCAATGTAGAAACTGAACAAAGTTTTAAACGTACAGGAAACAAAGTTATAAAGTTGACAAAACTCAAATCTATGAATTTACGAATGTGTGTAGATCTGGTACAATTATACATCTGAAATAACTTGGCGTGTGTGCAATAGCAGCCCACAAAACAGCATACGGCATATTAAACAGGGGGCACACAGACACTACTTCAACAGGAATGTGAATGTGATCCACAGACATGGTTAGGTTTGTGTAAGCAGGTGTTTGTGTCTCTCTTACTCTCAGGTATGAGACTCTGTCCGTGGCTACAGAAGCAGAGAGTCGACAGGATCCGGACCTGCCGCTCAAGACTGGAGGCAAGAGGCTGACGGTGAGTCCCAAAACGCAGCACCTACCAGAGATGCACTTAAAACTGACAGTGTGTGTACAATGAGATTGTGTTTTCGTTTTCTGTCATGAAAGGAGATTCAGCCAGAAATCCCTGGAACTTTGTTTTTCTCCAGTAAACAATAGAGAAATTTGTTCAAATTATTGGTTGTATGTGGGTACAGTTAATGACGGACAATTTGAATTCAAATAAATTGTCATTTGTGTATATATAAGTACTTAGTTGAACAAAATATTCAAATTCCACTGGTGCCAAAGATTAAAAAGAGTAGTGATGTACAAAAAAATGGCAGTAGAATCAAGAATGTAAAGGAGCATGATCAGCATGTGTCATTTACCCATAAACATAAATCTTATTGATCTTTGTAGGAGTTTTTAATGCTGGAAAATGTGTTAAATTTCATTCAGTCAAAATGTCATAACAATTTGTTCCCACAGATATTGTTGGACAGTTGGACACGAGCTGTGTTTGGATCATTGTCCTGTATAAAACCTCAGAATACACAAATATCTGAGTTTTCTCACAGCAGCACAAAAACACAGGAGCCACAGATGCCAATATACACAGACTACATGACCATATTCAAAGAGCTTAAAATGCATTTGTCCAGATTTCTGACCTGAACACCTCAGAAAAGAGATGGATTTCGGAGACTGCATAAACATTTTAAGAAGGGTGTACAGACAGTGTATGTGTCACTCATAGTGTGCGTCATGCTTATTCTTTTGAAACTAAAGAAATGAGGGTAGTGTGGTGTAAAAAGGATGTGTGTGTGTGTGTGTGTGTGTGTGTGTGTGTGTGTGTGTGTGTGTGTGTGTGTGTGTGTGTGTGTGTGTGTGTGTGTGTTCTCCTTCAGCCTGACTGGACGTTTGTCCTGGGAGAACAGGCCCTGGACCTCTCTGTGCCCTCCTTCTCCCACTCCTCCGCCTCCGTCTTCGTCCTGGGTGAGAGGAACCTCTACTGTCTCCGTGACAACGGTCAGATCCGCTTCATGAAGAAGCTGGAGTATAACCCCAGCTGCTTCCTCCCCTACACCTCAGGTAAACCAGGACGCTGGACGAATGGCTAACTATAAAGAGATATTTCACCTTTACAGTCCTTATGTTCCTCTTATCCTACAAGATTTTCTTTTTAGCTCTACTTCTGCCCACCTGATCCAGTTAAAGACTTAATACTGACTGGAGGATTAGTGGAAACAGATATATCTAGAAAGGGCTAACATCAAAGTGTGTGCACTTAACTGGATCAGCTGTGTAAAAATAACCTACGGGAAATGTGAAGGGACAATGGGAAGCAGAAACAACGTGTTTTCTTGCTAAATGAATGCTTGTGAGTACCAATTAGATTAGATCTTAAAGGCAGTGGTCAGATTGGAGGCGGTTCATTCCTATAGAAACACATAGGTCAGGTGTTGGCATCACTATTCACAGAGAGCAGGAGTTCAAAGGTCACAGGGCATGTTAAATCATCCTCAGGTAGAGCGCTCGCAGTTAATCAGTAATTGGCAGTGATAGAACTGAAAACAATAAAAGTTGTTGTTGTTTTTGAAGGATGTGGACGTGTGACGTTGTCTTTCAGAGAACTGAGCACAGCGTGTGCAGGAGTCAGTGTCAAATTTAGCCATTGCAGCACTGGTAAAGCTCTGATTTGTTCATCCTGGACTAAAGTGCAGGGCAGCAACACAAAACTCACCATGCATCAGTGCACCTGCCACAACCAAACGTCTGAAAGTAAGCGAACAAAATACACAAAAACAAAGCGCTCTGTGCCGTGGCCCAGTGCCACATGACTGGCTCAACAGGAAGCTGCCTTTGGCAGAACATGATGGAATAACTGGAGTAGCCCTGCTACACACATTAAAACACAAGTGAACAGACTACTGAACAATCTGTAGTACATAAACACATGGTGCAAGATGAATGCATAACATAATAAAGGCAGACATATAAACGTATACGATATATGTGCAGATGCAGTACATATAATATTGTGTATCTCCATATTTGGTGATTTTTAGATTTTCAAAGAAACTGATGGATTAAATGATCCTTTATGGTAAAGACTGAAAAATCCCCCCAAAAAATCTAGAACCCTTTTTATTATCTAAAAAACATCTCATGAAAAGTAACATTTTGCAGATGTACATCTGTGGATTAGATGCATCAAAGTTCAAACTGAAGCAAAGACAAAGCAATGTAGGAAATAAAAAGCTTCTGCAGTAGTTTCTGCAGTTATTTTTTTTAGATTTTTAACTAGGTAGTTTGACCAAAAGTGTCGGTTTGAGGTCATTTTAATGCTAACACAAAACAGTTACAAGATCGTATCGATGAATTAGGTAATAATGAATATGCAGGATATAATACAAAACCCCACAGGTGTGCGTTCGTGCGTGTGTGCTGTGTTGCAAAATGTAATGGGTTCCAGACTTGATCATGCAAGAGGTTTCTGTGTGTGTTGCACTAATCCCACTCTGGCTACAGATCTTGAAATGATCTCCACCTTCCACGCCTCTCCCGCTGTTAGAGTTGAAGAGGAATGAGGCGGGAAGTGTAACATACTGGTCTTCTGAATGTGGAAGTCAGTGTCACCTTCACTGAAAGGTTAAAAACCCAGCTTTGTACCTGACAGACAGTATGGATGAATTCTCTCCACTCCCACATTCAGTCTCATTATTCACTAATTAGTGATTAGCACTACATTCGTATCAAATTGCAGCTTGATTGTGGCCATTTAGAACAGGAGACATGAAGGCAAACACAAAAAAGTGCATGCACACTTGCAAGTTTATTCATTTTAGCCCTACACAGAGCAGGAAAGAGCCACCTGCTGATGTTTTGTAATTTGCATGATTATATCAGACTTATTTTAGCTGCTCTGGTTGATGTTGCGGTTTCAAACAGAACTAAAATGACTCAGAGAATCTCTCATTTGTTAACTTGAGACCTGTCTGGATCCTGAAAATCTTCTCATCTCGACTTGGAAAGTTTTATGGTATCTTTATTAACACATGTTTGGGATTAGAAAAAGAGAACATGGAGCTGCAATACAGCAGCTTTTTCCCCTAAAACATTCTTTGTTTCTGTTCATGTAATTTACCCTGACAGCCAGAAACAAAAACCTTATTTTTTGTTAGAAATTAAAGTAGTAAAATTGTATAACATTTATGTCATGGTTATTGACTCCAGCCTGATTGTTATCATCAGAAGCAACACTTATTATCCAGACATGGTTGGACCCTCCAGAATAGTGCTTAAATACAGCAGAGTAAAGACTGTGTGTATAACCCTTTCGAGCATGGAGCGATAAACAACCTTTTTTTACGAGCAACAAGAAATTTTCTGTCTGTTTCAGTTTATGCATCAATGTACCATAGAACCATTTTTGTTGAGAGTATTACACTTGATCTAAAATACACTAGAGAGCTGACGGACGGAAAGAGAAAATTGAAAAGGATGTGAGGGAAGCAAAAAATAGACTGGGGGAGGGATCCAGAGAGGGAGGATTGATGGAGGGGTCGTAAAAATGGCCAAGAGCTTTCTACCGATATCTGTTTTCAATTTTAGAATTAAAATATCTCGGCTTTCAAAGTGCCCGCCACTATCTGTTCCAGACATTATTTAGATTATTTAAATTACTCTTGGAAATTGGCTATAAATTCAATACATGATGTGCCAGCGCAACAAAAGAAGCTTTTATTGGGACATGATTCCTGTCAACAATCAAAACCGCATAAAACATCCCACATGGTTGGAAGTCAGACATACTCCTGGGACCCGGCTGCTGCTGCCGCAATCTTCCCTGTCCGTACTTCAGTTTACGGTGACAAGGCCAACATTTGGTGACTTAAGTGACTGTCGCAGCTGCCACCCACCGTTCAGTGAGGGTTTCTTTTTTTTAAGGCGCAAAGCCAAAGAAGCATTTCGTGGATCTCCATAGGACCGTCGTAGTTGCGAGAGCGGTGCAGGAGAGGAGGGACAGCAGTGATCTCTTGAGTGTTTCCTAACGCTTTCCTCCTGGCCTTCAGCCTCACAGCTGCCTCTGCTGGATCACTGCCCTCAGGCTCCCTGTCTGCCTCCCTCTGTCTGTCCATTCCTCTCTCTCTCTCTCTCTCTCTCTCTCTCAAATAACTTCATTGGCTCGACTGCTCGTCCCAAACACTCCACTAGACAAAGTTCAGCTCCGTCCTTCAAGCCACAATAAGATGCGAAAATCACTTCCTTTAGAAATAAAATTATATGATCCAAACGTCTAGAAACATGACAAACAACTGATGGATTCATTCACATTATAGCTGGTTTGAGTGATGTGCAGTGACGTGTTACACAACACTCACCTCCCTTTTCATTTGTGATCCTTCCAGAGACTTGTCTGTTTTTCCCCTGATTTGTCACTCGTCTCTACATAACAGTTTATAATTGTTATCTTTTGTAATGTCAAATCGTAACCACAAAGACAACATGTAGTAGGCGGAATCACTCAAGAGTGAGTAAACATTTCCAAAGGAGTGAGATGACAGATCTCGCTCTACTCAATCATTTTATGAGATTATTTATTTTTTGGGCGGCAGTTGGGAGGCACACAGGGAACACGTGGAGAGAGAGAGAGAGAGTTCGGAGTGGGGGGATAACAACTGTCCCCGGCTGCAATCAAAGTGGGGACGTTGGGGTTTTAGTAGTATGTAACCTAGGGGGTGTGGTAGAAAAATAGACAGGATAAAAGAGAGCGTTAGAGAAAGGAGGTGAGAACAGACAGGAGCATAAAAAAAGGAGAGGAAGAGCAGGAAGGTGAGGAATCTGAAAGGACCAGAGGAGGTGAAAAGAGGAGAAAAGAAAGAAGGATATGTCGATATAAGAAGAGGAAGGACAGAGGAAAGGATGTTAAAAAAAAAAAAAAAAAAAGGAGCTAACGTTTTGGAGATGCTAGATTCGACCTTTATAATTAGGTTGTAATTATAATGCTGATGCTGAGATAGAAGGTGTGTGTTTGCTTTGATGTGGCACCGACACACACTCTGTCATTTTGACCCCTGCGCTGTACCACCCTGCTGTCCGCTGTTACTATATTATAACTTGTGTATTCAACTGTGTGAGTGTGTGCGTGTGTGAGCGTGTGTGAGCGTGTGTGAGCGTGTGTGAGCGTGAGCGAGGCGTGTTTGTTTTGCGTGTGGCCGTCACCTCAGATCTCGCTAGGTGGTAACCGCACCATTGGTGGGATCAACTGGACATGTGCGACTGTGTGAAACATAAGTAGCAAAACATAAGTAGTATTTATATTTAATGTTTCAGGCCATGAGTCACAGGAGAAAGTGTATATGTGACTTCAGTTATACACCTACGAAAAATGAGCGTGTCTTAAAATGAAAGATCGAGATGACAAAAGTCTGTATTCAAACCAGATGTGAGATGTAAAGAGATAATTTTTCTTTATGGGAGAGCACAAGTTTCACTCATTTCTAAAGAGCAGTGCCACCCACCTCAGGAATCTGTTACTTCTGTGCTGCATGGTCGTTGGATTTGTGAATACGCGCCACAGTTTTCTAAAAATCATAGACAGACCCTTTGAATTTGTGCTGCTGTAAGTTTAATCACAGCACAGTAACGTTTGTATGACATAAGTCCTGCTAACAAGTATGTAGCAGATTTTAAACCTTATTTGGGGGGTTTGAACTCACAAAGAAATCTTATTTTATGAGTGAAGATGAAACGAGATGTGGCATAGCAGTGGTATACAATATATACTACATGGCTTGTTTAAACCTTCTACCTGGGACTGATAACATAAACCAATAAGTGCAGATGACATATGCAAATCCACATGCATATTTACACACTTACATGCCAAATGTAAGTGAAAGGAAAGGATGTTTCTCACTGTATGAAGCACTGAATGGCACACCAACACTATGGTAATCTATGTCAAGCTCAGTGTTTAAAGTGGGGAAGATTTATTCATTCACAAAGTCTCGCTGAGGTCAAGATCTCCTGAGAAGACTTGTCCAGTCCTGAGTTTGATAAATTCTATGAGAAAGCCGTGAAATTTCAAATGCGCTAGTACAAGAATATAAGGTGTGATTGTGATATATGTGTTCCAGCTCTACTAAGGTTGAATCCAGACATTAATCAACCAGGAAGGAAGGAGATAAAAAAACAGTCTGCTTCACTCTTCACTCCACAGTTTTCTATCACATATTTTACTAAGTCTCTTCCTCAATTCATTCTTTGGTTTTAATAACGAGAGCATGACCTTTGTCCTGGAGCCGTTTTTGTACATTTGAAATTAGTTTAACAAGAGCACCGTTCTTCTGCAATCTAACAATTCATTTTATTTTTGTTCCCCTCCAGTGACGGATGGCACCACCAACCTGTTGGTAGGTAACCACACCAACATGCTGCAGGTCTACCAGGATGTGACTCTGAAATGGGCGGCCCAGCTCCCCTTTGTGCCTGTGGCCGTTCGCATCTCCAACTTCCAGTACGTACAACCCTCGACCAAAAAAAAAACACAGATTACAGACGCGTATCAGAGGAAACGCTGAGGGGTCTCCGACAGGAGAAACAGTAGAGGACTCATCACTGCTACTTGAAAGAAGGACAAGATACAAACCTAGTAGACAATGCTGCTGTGTGTCAGATGTACAAACACGCACACTCACACAGAGCAGGTACGCCGTTGTCTTTATCAGCTTGGGAAATCCAGTGTGCTACTTTTCACGGGAAATTACCCGACAATGTCTTCCAGCTGGCCAATCGGAGCAGAGCGGGGAGGGGCCAGCTGTAGCCAATAAATCAGCTTTTTCCAAACAACTCCAATCAAACCGCAATTTGATACAATTACAATGCAAAACACAAACATGGCTGAAAAATGATGTGGTTTCTCTGTGTCTATGTGTGTGTGTGTGTGTGTGTGTTTTAGATGCAGGAGATAGTGTGTGTCTGGATAGCTGTTTGGTTTAGTTTGAGGCTTTGTTATTTTAAAGCACTTGATAGTCATCATGTTGTTCAGTGTGTTGGCAGGACACTGCACAGAGTGTGGGAGAGGAACACACACACTCACACACCACTACACACAAAACAAATACACACAGATACTTGCTACAGCTTACTGTGGCTATCAGTAATTTACAGCAGTGCTCTGGGAGTCTTTGCTTTGATATTTTTGAGACGGTATTGAATTTTATTACTGGATTCTACAAAGCCCGGATTAAATGAGTCAGACTGTTTTTGGGCTTCTAATCTTCTTCTAGTCTTCAGCAGATAGAGGTCTTCACAAGTCCAAATTTGGACCCAGTCTGAAACAGACCTGTGGAAAATCAGAACCTGAAATGCATAAATGAATGTTCCCAAAAGATGTGAAAGGGCCTAGGGAGTATTACACCTCATCAGAAATGAAGTTGAGCCATAGGGAAGGAATGGAAACAACAGGTTTTGGATTCGACTTTCCGATCGACCTGCAGTTATATTTACTTTACATTCCCCACATAAATCGCTATAATAGGTGTTATATACTGTAGTCTTTAGTGTTATATAGTATATAACCACAGCTCACATCCCTAACAGCAGCTGCCGTGTTTCCTCTTGTCTATTTATGATCAACTGTTTTTCTGCGTGTGTGTGTGCGTGCGTGTGTGTGTGCGTGCGTGTGTGCGTGTGTGTGTGCATGCGTGTGTGTGTGCGAGGGTACGTGCGTGTGTGTGTTTCCGCTGCAGTTAAAGTGAAAGTTTTATGCCCCCTCAGACGCCCTCCTGTGCAGGTGGTGTGGAGTCGGCTGCTGCTCTAGACCTGAACCTGTGTGTGTGTGTGTGTGTGTGTGTGTGTGTGTGTGTGTGTGTGTGTGTGTGTGTGTGTGTGTGTGTGTGTGTGTGTTGCCGTCTCCTCCTCACTGGACTAGAACTACAACACATCTGCAACCAGTTAATACACACACACACACACACACACACACACACACACACACACACACACACACACAGTTAAAATACTTTATTGCATCACTCAGCGTTTTCTTGTCTTCTCCCTCTTTCCATCTCGTGTCCAAATCACAAACTGACACTGAACTTTGTATTTTGTTTCCCTCAAAGTTTTAAACAAACTGTAAAGCAACAAATACTGATGATGAACTCCTCTCCTCTCTTCTCCTCTCCTCTCCTCTCCTCTCCTCTCCTCTCCTCTCCTCTCCTCTCCTCTCCAGGGAGCTGAGGGGAGTGGTGGTCAGTCTGAGTTCGGACGGTCACCTCCTGTGCTCGTACATGGGCACAGACCCCTCCTTCTTCTCCACGCCCAAGGTGGACGCCAGGGAGGCCGACTATGAGCAGGTGGACGCTGAGATGAAGAAGCTGCAGAAATTCATCAGAGAGGTCACCAGGACTCAAGGTGGGAGCCCAAACGGAGACCCTAACAACTGATAGCAATGAAGTCGCAGTTAAAGTCACATGTTTACCTCATTTACTTTTTGAATGAACTCTTAAAGTCTGACAAACAGCCGGATTCAAAATCAGTAAAACTTAATATCTGAGTAGCTCTAATCGGAAAATTTGAGGGATTTTTGCTACTTAGTTGTAATTGATTCATCCTCTATCAATCCAATTAATGTTTTCAGACTTAACAAATTACAAACCATCTTAAGATGTTTGTTTAAAAGTATCTAATCACCTGTATTTGTGAAATATTTCAGTAATTTGGGATAAAACTCCCTTGTTGTTGTTTCAGATATCCTCCCTAAGACTGATGCTGAGGAGGACCTGATTGTTACAGCTGCTGTGTCCTCCAGCATGGACAGCCCATCGGTAAACACACAATCACACACATTTTCTACCATATGAACACACACAGTAGATACAGTAGATCCCTCACTCTCTTTGTCTCTGGCTACAGCAAGCTCTGATCCAGGATGCCGGTGGTCTGCCCGTCCCTTCAGTGACCATACAGGTGAGCTGTACTGATGACATAACATACATCAAGACCAGAATTTGTCCTCTCTGTCCCTCTTGTCTCGCACCCCTTCTCCCCGTCTCACCTCATCATCGTTGTCTCTCTCCAGGTGAAGGTGAAGGCCAGTTGTGTTATGCAGGCCTCTAAGATGACAGTCGGCGTCCAGCCTCCTCTGGCCGTCACTCAGGACCAGTTTGCCCTCGAGCCCATGGGTCAGTCTATCGCAGATTTTCTTTGTGTGTCTGTGTGTGTGTGTGTGTGTGTGTGTGTGTGTGTGCTCAACTTTTGCAAATTTCTCAAGAGTTGAATGAAAGTAGAAACTATTATTAACAATATTTAGTTGCTATTTTAGTGGATGACTGACTAAAGGGTCAGTTCAACCACAGTTTACCCAGATTAGCAAAACATACTTTCTTTATTTAAGATGATATCTGGTGTATTTGCTCAGGTTTTGAGAAAACTGTCTCAGATATTTCTGTCTCTACTGAGGATTTTGTGCAACATGAAGATTATTAAATTAGATTATTACACTTTTATGAATGAAAGGTGTTAAGATTCAAGGAAAATAAGGCCCAACGTTTCATAGCAAAGAAGGCAATTTGATAGTCTAGTGAGAAAGTGATTGTTGAAAGAGAAAGACATGAAGGCAAAATGATGTTTCAAAGAAAATCAGTAGCCAGTGTTTCTGTAGTTAAGACGGCCTGTTCAAAACAGAAAAATACAAGGATGAATCACTAAACTAACTCAAGTTTATTTTAAGGTAATGCAGCACTGAGCTTTTTTATGCAGCTGGTGTTGTGTAAGATCTTTCATCATCTCATGTCAACAATCACTTTTGTTTTTCCAGCCTTTCTCTTTCACTCACTCTCTCAATCACACAGACACACACACCCATATACGCAACACTCATTTTTTCAGCTTTTCTTCTCTCCTTCATCACATCCTCCTCCACATTCTGAACACACACACACACACACACACACACACACACACACACACACACACACACTGGCAGCGGCTGACTAAGTGAGTGAGAGGTGTGAGTGTGGATGTATTTGTTCAGCTCTTATCAGTCTTTCTTCTGTGTGCTCTGTCGTCTGGCTGTTGGGGGAGATTCGGTCACCTCGACCAGACGGCGGTGCGTTTGATCTGAATCACCCAGACTCTACGCACACACAACCTCGCAACCCCAAACACTGATATCTGCTGTCGGCTCGTTAAAAGAACATCACCCATCCTGTAACACAATGTTAACCATTCGCGTTGAGCTGTTACACAACTCCGCAGTTTCCTCCGTTTGACTCTCTCCACCTTTTTGTGTGCATGGAGACGTGGAGTAAATTTACAGAGTGTGTAATGCAGACCAGTTAGGGGAGGTTTTTATCATATGCTCCTTATAGTACCATGATAACACACTGTGGCTCCGTCTGTGGCCCCATTGGGAGGGAAACCTCTAACCCTGGCGGTGTTGGTGCCTTGCACTGCCTGTTGGTTTACATGTGGAGTGGGAGTCCTGACTCTGGCTGATGAACACCTGCAGGTTGTTTTCTATGGTCTGAAGGACCTCTTTTTTTCCTTCTTCAGCAAAACAACTAAATTAAAGACGTTTTCAAACTTACAGACTTCGGCAAACTCAAAAAAAATTGGACAAGGTTCAACCTAAAGCTGGAGTTCACATTGCAGTTCTTTGCAGTGAGCTTGAATTGGTTCACACTGGATAGTGAAAAAAGATTTGGACAATTATTGAAATATATTATCCTCTCACACTGGAAGTGTGCCTCACTTGCTGGTACTGTTGGTCATGTTTCCAGGCGTGATTGGTTTTAGTTGCATCGGCAAAGCATCGAGTGTTAACATAATGACAATCATCTTCTTTGTTTAAATAAATTCCATGTTTCATGGGTATGATGTAGATGGAATACGGTGTTGGCATGGACGTGCGTTTCATCAATCATGAATCATCAATCCATGTTTAAAAAGGATTCTTGTGTGTGTAACCAAACCTACAATAATGACTCCTCTGAATGGATCACGCACCAAATCTAACAACACCCTAAAGGAAAAAAGAAATGCAGCCAAGTATGAACAAACTGCTCCAAGCGTGAGTGGTGTCAGTGTGGCTTTACTGGGGCAGTTTCATCTTTTTGTAAAATTTCTAATCCAGAGTAAGCTTGGGTGATTTCCAAAATTTAATATCTCAATACAGTCGAGCCCAAATATTGTGATATCGCATTTAAAAAAAAATATATATATATAAATATATTGTTGTATTTTATATCTCAGGTTTTTGGGGTTTTTTTTGTAATATATATTATATTATTGTATTTTATGTTTCAAATATAAGTGATGCCGCCACTAAACAGCAGTTTTATTTGTCGAATGACGAGGTAGTCAAATGTCAAACGAAAAGCTTCAGGTTATATTAGCAGAACATGGCCGGTGTCTGCAGTTATTTTCAAAGCCGTCTACACAGTCGCAGAAGCTGGCTAAGCACCAGAAAAATGTCATTTCTTTCCTCCAAAACTGCACCATACGTTCACTGAAACCGCCATCCATCACAGATGAGCGCTCGCTAACTTTTTCGAGAAGTACCAGTATGGATTGTGAATTTATGATTTCAAGATGTGAGCCGCATTCTCAGGCGAGTGGAACACCATCCATTTACTCCGAGCCCTGAATCAAACTGACCACTGCTTTCCCATGATTCACGATGCGTCTATGCAGAAGTGTAATGCCTTTTACCACAGTGCATTCTTATCTGTAATATACTGTACATGACCTCCACAACTGTTAATGCAAACATGATGCACTTTTTGCACAACGCACACAATATGTTTCCTGTAAATTCTTGTCAGCTTCCTATTTTTTATATGACTTACATTTCATGTTTTGACCTACACATTTTTGGGTTTTTTTTTGCTTCAATATGTCCATGTCTATATATTCAACACGTGATGCTTTCATTTCTTGTTTTAATCTACACTTTTCCACCGTGTTTTCATTCAACTGTATGGAACATGTAGATTGTCTGAAGTCTGTATTCCATATTTCTTGCAGCTGCAGCAGATTCATTCACAGCACATTCACTGTGTTTACATGCACTTAATGTAAATAAACATTATTGTATGTAAAAAAATAACCATCACACGTATGAGAAACCTGTTTTCTGTAATTGGGGCAGACCTCCCCGGTTTCCAAGGGCAACCACAACGTCCCTGCTTTGGAAAAACAGTCAGTGGTCTTACCTGGAAGTTGTGGTATTTTTGTTATACCACTAGTTTCTGGTGTGGTGTTAAATGAACACTGGTGATCACACAGTCAACAGTGAACTTTTATTACTTTTTACAAGACTGTGTGTTTTTAGACACTTTTGTGGTGTCAGTATGAAGCACACGGGTACAGTAACATACGATACATTACACGCTATCATGATTGACTCGTTTCTTATGGATAACTTCCCACCTCATGAATTAACATGAACTGTAAGCTGGAGAAAAACTTGATAGTTTTAATGTTTGAATAGACAATGAAAGAACAGACAGAAACTCAAACTTAATCAAAAGGAAATTCATTGAAGAAGATGCCAAAAAAAAAAAAAAAAGCTTTGGGGTTCGTCCGGCTGGTTTGGTTCTGCAGAGTTTTTCTCCTTGGCAGACGTAGCGCTCAACAATTCACTGTTTACATGGAAGATCAGAGGCTGTGACTCACTGCACCGTCACATTTGCACCACTAAAGAGGAGCTTTGTTTACACGAGTTTAGGTAGCGGTCAAACGGGTCAAATTCAGAAGCCTCCCTCGAGCAGACACTCAGACAGTTACACAGACACACACCCGAGTTACATAAATACTTACACATCCATATCCATGGACACATAAGCATAAACACATGTACATGTCACCAACATACTGTTTAAATATAGACACACACACTCGAAGTAAAGTAGCTGCTTGTGTGTGTGTGTGTGTACATGTAATTCTGTCGTGTGGACAAACTTTGGTTTGAAACCATCGTTGTGAGGACGTTTTGGTCCTCACAACTTCAAAGGCCTGTTTGAAGGTTAAGACTTGGTTTAAGGTTATAAGTTAGAATCAGGTTTAGGTACTAAAATCATAACTAAGAGTCATGCATTTCTACTGGAATAGACTTGATGATATTTACTCTTTTTTTTGTTCAGGAGACAAATATATTTACTTGACATATTTGCTGAAAACGTCATTCACCACTGAAAGTCACACAGTAATACTTAGTAACTAACAGATCTAATCAGCGGTAGACCAGCAACTCCTGTGTTCTTCCAGGTAAAATCACTGTTTTAGTCAATGGAGTCTGGTGACTTTGAACAGAGCGATAAAACGTCTGTTTCGGGTTAAACAAAAAAGGATGTGATTCTTTAACGGAAAGGTCTGTTTCTGTCTCTGCAGGAATCCTCTCCATGATGTTGTCAGTCACTTGTAATAACAATCTGAACGTGTCAGTGGCAACAACAAACATTTAAGTGCACTGACTTTGACGTGGATCAAATGCCCCGTTTTTTTTTTACATTGAAGCAGCTATTTAGTGGTTACGGGGTAAACTGTTCTTGCTCAACAGTGGACCAATTGCAAAGATTTTTGTCAGTATCAATCATTTACAGCCCAAAACGTGGGAAAATAAGGTTCAAATCCTTATCCTTTACTGTTAGAGGAGATGGTTTTTGAATCGCCACAATTGTGGGTTGCAGTTCACCGACAGGAGAGATCTTTTAATAATAATGTTGTCACTTCCCTCACTCCTTATTGTAGCAAATTTCTTCTTGGTGTACGTGTACACAGCTACAAAATTCCCCCTGCAGTTATCATCAATCAAAGGAAAGTGGTCAACAGTGACACGGGGGTAAAGATTGAGGATTACGGTTACGGTTGGGGGTTATTTACAACTCTCAGGGTCAGGAAAGAGGTTTAAGTTAGGTGTTAAAGTATAAATTTAATATTCACAAAACAAGACAAACATAGAATAAGCAAGAATACACTAAATGACCAAGTACATTTAAAAAAAATAAATAAATAAATTCAAGGTTGTCCATAAAATTGGTACATTGCTTCCATTCCTTGTAATTTAGTGGGTAGGACGTGAGGGAATGCATGATGTCATGAAGTGTCCTCACAACTATAGAAAGATGTGTGTGTGTGTGTGTGTGTGTGTATGTGTGTGGGTGTGTTTACGTCACACTCTTTTGTCTTCCTGCACACAGAAATCTGGCGCTGCTTTCACCAGTCAATCAACAGCTCTCTGCTGCGAAACATGAGAGCTACAACACACACACACACACACACACACACACACACACACACACACACACACACACACACACACACACACACACACACACACACTTTCTGTATTCCGTTTTCTTTCTCTCCCTCTCTCCCACCTAAGTGACCCCTCACTGGCCTGCTTTGGCCCAGCATGGCCTGGCTCAGCTCTGAAGCTGCAGGACCACCGTGGCTGACCCTGGTGGTCATTTGGCCCCAAACCAAGTGTTTCACATCCGTTACCGCCCTGGAAAATTAGGAAAAAATAAATTAACGGAGACTGCGTAGATTTTTAATGAATGTGTGGACTTGGCTCGGAGGAGCTGGATCCCAGTCACACGGCCAGAGTTTATTTTGTGATTTTGTCCAGAAAGTTTCTCCCCGGTTTGTGGGTTGCAGGTGAAGAGGCCGAGCTGTAGATGGAACGCTGCCTGGTGTAAACTGTATTTAAGTACAGTATTTACAGTGATATGAACCATGCAGACTATCACCAGTAAAAAAAAATAACAGACGACTTCCACTACTTTCCACTACTACACTAGAAACATCTTCCTCTGCCAGGAAAAGTTCTTCCATACTCGCAAAAGTTGCAACTCTTAACAGCCCAACGTATGTCGTTGATTGACATGAGCTGTGGATGCCGCGATCATGTTTTTTTTGACACCTACACCGATCATCTATGAGTGAGATGGCGTACGCTCTGTCAGTCTCACGCACTTTGTAAAAGTTCCACACGGCTGTGCCGGCGCATTGAACAAGGTGGGAGGCGGGACGACAGGACTACAGCCAAAAGTGCTTTTCTCAGCCGCAGACACCGGAGTATTAACCACGGGTGATCGGTTTTAAGGTGATCGGTGACCGTCATAAAGAGGGAGAAGAGACATGATGGTTTTTCCAATGGGGATTTAGTAAAATAGCATTTTAAATATTATTAACTCATTGCCACATTCATTACCATCATTATTAAGAATAAGGAAATAAGCAAACTTCATAAAATGGCTGCGTAATTCTCATAGCATGTTTTTTTCTCTGGTGCATATAAACCCTGAACTTCCCTTTTGCTTCTGTTTCTCCTTCACATTTTTTTTTTATCCTGATGTCATCTCATGACTCATTTTTTATTTATTTTTTCATAATATAAACAATACAGAATAAAAAGAACAGAGACAAGTAGCAGTGACAGAGCCACAGGTGTTATGGGAAAATGTGGCTGCAATTTAGAGAAACACTAGCAACACTATTACCAACAACACAGCCGCTGTGACACCTCCCCCGTCTGGTTTTCATCATCGCTTTATCTCTGTCTGTCTGTACACTTACTCTCTCTCTCACCTGCTCATTTTCTCCTCCTCACACTGATATGTATATCTTTACACACACTTGCACTGATGTAAGTGTGTGTGTGTGTGTGTGTTCAGTATAAGTGTGAATGTCAACTCAAGCTTATATCCAAGTATCTTTGCAGGGATTTGTCACAAAGCGCTTTACATAAAACAAAAGATAATAAAAGTGATGAAGCGTGTGTGTTTGCGTGTGCACGTGCTGCTTAGTGTTGGGGGTGGGGGGGTTGTGTGAGGAGGAGGAGGAGGGAGGAAGAGGAGGGGAGGTAGCGCCTCCTGACTTTTATTGTTATTCCAGTTTTTATTCGTCTCAGATGGCGACTCAATCCCCTGTTCACCACACACTGCCTCCTTTGTTCTGTCTCTCTCTCTTTTCTGCTCTCCCTCCCTCCCTCCCTCCCTGTCTCTACCCTTTTCTCTTTTCCTCCATCCACCTTTTCCTCTCTCTGCTTCCTCTCTTTCATTTGTCATGCTGTGCCCCGATGTCTTTATTTTTCCCTCTCTGCTTCCTTCTCCTTCCGTCTTTCACATTCCCTCTTTCCTCCAGCGCCCGTCTCTCTTTAAATCTCCCCCATCTCTGTGTCGGTCTGCAGCGCTCTTCCTCTCCTCCATCAATCACGCGCACATTACATATTCATTAAACATGTTTATGTTCGTCAAAGTAATGTATTTCATCATCTTGGTGTCAGCACCAGATCTCACGTCTCGTATTATTACTTTCTCGGTTTCACAGTCAAATAGAAACCGGTCTTCGCTTTAGTGAGAGTTTCATGCATATGTGCACATATAGATTGTGTGAACGTGCACTTAAATGGGTTATATGTGCAGTTAATTGTTGCACGAACCATTTCACCACGACATGAATCATTTTTCATCTGTTTTGTTTTTTTAACAGTGGAGCCAACGCAAACTGGTGTCAACTGACCACAGCTGCCATGTTTCTATTTTCCATTACCACCAAATTGATTTTTTTTACCATTAGTGTGAACCGGTCTGCTTAATTTTTTTTAATGGTCATGTTGCCAAACCATCATCCTCATCATCATACATCATGTGGAGCTCTAACCAAAACATTCAAATCCAGAAGAGTTTTGAAAGTAAAACTCACTTCTGTGTGTCGAACATTTTATCTCCAAGTGAAGATCGGGTTAGTCGTGTTTAAAGACAGACCCTACACAGCGATCCGACCTGATCCTGAACTGCAGAGGTCAAGGGTCAGTGTTTAACACTGCACTGATGGTCACCTCAGATTCCCTTGTTTGAGATGTGTGATTACACATACACACACACACACACACACGCACACACATATATTCGTACACACAGGTAAAGCAGCGGCAGACCAGGAATGTCTCAGAACAAATTTACCCTCCAGATTTGTTTTTTCTCTCCATGTTTTGCTTTTTATATTATTTGCACATGGCAAAGAAAGGACACATACACACACAAGCACACACATGCCCCCTTTCCCGTCTCCTTGTGCGGTACAGATCCCCATCTCCACCCCTCTTGACCTGTAACCTCCTCCAAACAGTCGGTAGTCGCTTTAACCTGAGCTGTCAGTTACTATAACCTGAGGCCTGAGGGTAGCTGCAGCACTTCACCACACAGACACGCAGGAAGACGCGGAATCAAACAACGGTTCTCGGTGCGACCCCCGAGACCAAATCTGCACCACAATACAAAGCTCTACTCGTTGCAGTAATTTGAATGAAACTTGCATCTTTTTGCGCCTCTTCTCCCTGGGTTCCACTGTGCGTGCAACACTGGGCCCAAAAAAGTCAAACGGAGGAGAAACGTGCAGTTCGAAATAAGACAAATCAGTTTAAGCACTACAGTGAAAACAGAGCCTATGAACTGCGTTAAGAAATTATTCTTATTCACATTTTTCAATGGACAGAGAAAACATATTGCTTGTTTTTTTACACCTGTTTTTTAAATTTAGGGAAAAAAATGCGATCTTAATTAAAAAGTGAGAATGGGGAAGTAGGGAGGGAGTGAAAGTAAAGGAAGGGAACAAGGTAGAAAGGAAGGAGAATATCAGTGCTCATATACTTTTAATTTAAAATGTTTAAAGTGGCTATAATAAATGTAAAAAGGAGTTTCTCATCGTGATGAACCTGTGGAGAATTATCAGCTGAATCTGCAGCTCTTCTCGCCTTAACGGGGCTTCGTAATGAGCTTTGGCTCATTTTCTAAATGTGTGGCTGCACCAGACAGTTAGAGCATTTTTAGGAGCATTGAGTAGCGAGAGAACATTTCCCTCAGGAGATTCTCAGGATTTCAGGATTTGGTAGACACCAAAAACGGAGATTAAAGGAGAGGAAATATTGGACTTAAACACAAATCCAAGGTTCACCATCAACTTTAGAGGTGATTATTTGTCAATGTTGCGGTCAGAACTTGTTTCCACTGTCCCCAAGTGGTCCAAAAAATCATTGACTACTCCACACAGGGTGTTTCTTTGGAGCAGTGCTTGTGCGTATCTGCAAACGACACCAATAATGTTGCTTAGTGGATATTCTTTTTCATCCTCCAGTTGCACATAAAGCACACTGGCAAGTACGTGAACAAAGCAGCCACGTATGTGCTCTTAAAACTCGAGTATAAATAGTTATAGAGGGGAATTCACGGAGAACGAGAGAGAAGGTGGAATAGAGGGTGAAAGTGAATGAGAGAGGGGAAATACCAGGAGAAAACTTGTAGTATGTGTAGAAAATCAGAGTAGTGCTCCCTCCTTCTCTTAAGAGGAAATGGAGGGAGGAACCTGGGGATAAATAAGGTGCAGAGGCAATGAAAAGGTGGCAGAAAGTTATAAAAACACAACTGTTGAGGATGAGAAGAAAAGAGAGAGAGGAGGGAAAAATGAGGTAAAGAAGGAGAGGCAGTAAAGTGGGGGATTTCAGGCTCCTTTGTGGAGTTTGTTTTAGTTGGCGGTGGTGTTAATGGGTTAATGTGACGGAGAACACTGGGACCAGTCTGAACAGTCTCACTGGGTCGGACCTCCAGGTCACAGAGACCGACACGTTACCTGGAGCTCACGCGTTCGGCTTCCACGGCAGCCCCCCTGACCTGTCCAGATGTGCCCGAACGTATGATGACAAGCGGGGGAGAAAAGAGACAGAGATGGATAGAGAGGCAGAAAGAGAAAGAGGAGGAGGAGGAGGGATTACTCTGTGTCTTCTTTGGTGTTGTTTGTTGGTCTTAATGGGCCTGGGAACACTTAAAGCACTTTAACCAGTCTGACCAGTTTGACCTCCAGGGCACAGAGGTTAAAAGCCTTCTGCTGACAGACAGGAGGGAGCGAGGGGAAGAGGAGGGGAGAGGAAGGTGAAACTAAAGGAAGGTAGACATAAGAAGGAGAGGCAGTAAGGATGCAGAGGAGAGGGAGAAAGGAGGGAGATGGACGGAGACAAAGGTGAAGAAACCGAGAGAACACACGAGGAGAAGGAAAAGGTTGAAGAGTAGAGGGAGGGTGGAGTGTGTTTGTTAGAGCCTGACCGATTATTGATTATTACAAATATCCTGGTAACACCATGTATTTAACAAGAGATCACAGCACAGAAATCCCAAAACGTTTCATTTAATGTTCATTAGGTGCGTTGCGACGTATAGGTGTTGACGATAACAGTGATATTTAAATAATGGAATATTGATATCGATATTGATATTGTGTTAATGATGCACAGTTATGGTCTCAGACTCTCTCTCTCTCTCTCCACCTCCATACACTCCTATCTGACTCTTAAGTTTGAAGTTTGAAATCCACTCGTGAACCTATAGAACGGGTTGAAATTAATATATAATCATGCTTTTCATTTGTTTCTGGTGTCTTAACATATATACTATATTCTTGTTTGTGGTTGTGCAGTAATGAAACAAATTGAAGCCGCAGAGGTTCAAGGTTTAAGGGTCAGAATGGTTTTTATTATACAGTCGGGAATTGAACAGTTAAATGCATTGAATTGATATTCAGAATCTGTTGGTGTTCATTGGTCGTACAGATGGATAGAGGGAGAGGATGAGAAAGGTATGACACAGCCAAAGATGAGGAGATAGAAAACGAAAAGAGGAACTGAGAGGGAGGGAGGGCAGAGGAGGGTGAGGAGTGTGGGAGAGGGGAGGAAAGAGAAGAAGAGAGCGAGGGGAGGTCGCACTGTCAGGGCGTCTGACAGAGAGAGGAGAAAGTCTCTCTGCTTTTTATCATCTATCTTCTCTTCTGTCTGTCGGGGGTGTCGTCGTCTCTCTTTTCTTCTCCTCCCATCCGTCTTGCCTCCTGCTCTGTCTATCCTCAGCTCAAGAGGAGTTGTCGTGTGTATGTGTGTGTGTGTGTGTGTGTGTGTGTGTGTGTGTGTGTGTGTGTGTGTGTGTGTGTCAGTTCTTTACCGTCCTAATGATTCTAATGATTTATAAATTCACAGTTCACATAAATTCACATATTTTCAGACACACTCCTCATTTTCTTTCATTACACATATACACTTTTTCCATGGACACACACACACACACACACACACACACACACACACACACACACACACACACACACACACACACACACATACACATACTTGGGCTTCAATCACCTGTAACAGGTCGAGCTCAGGAACATCACGCCCCATTACACCACCACACCACCCTGTGTGTGTGTGTGTGTGTGTGTGTGTGTGTGTGTGTGTGTATATGTGTGTGTGAGACTGCATGAAGCCATTAGCTGTAATATATCCTTTCCTCTCTGTCTGTATTTGATCCCTGCTTTTTCTCTCCAGCTTGTTTGCTCTCTCTCTTTCTCTCTCTCTCTCTCTCTCTCTCTCTCTCTCTCTCTCTCTCTCTCTCTCTCTCTCTCTCTCTCCCTCTCCCTCTGTTAGTTTTGGGGTATTTCAAGGGAAGCTACAAGTCATCACCCCTTTCCCATGCTACATATAATTTCAGTATTGTGTGTGTGTGTGTGTGTGTGTGTGTGTGTGTGTGTGTGTGTGTGTGTGTGTGTGTGTGTGTGTGTGTGTGTGTGTGTGTACTTGGATTGGAGTTAAAGTTCTGGTTTATGTTGTTAATCCTCTGTCCTCACCTTGCCTGGAGATGTTTAGCGTAATCATTGCTGTGTGTGAGTATTTGTGTGGCTGTGTGTGTACATTAAGGGGTCTGCTTAGTATTGGGTTTTCTGTATCCTGTCCTGTCCACACTTTAAAAATGCTGACTCTTCAAGTGTGTGTGTGTGTGTTTCGTCAGCTGCCCCGTTTCCTTATCCATCGTTCAACGTCTTTCTTTTAAGAGAGTCGGGGTAGAACCGGAACTTCTTTTCTAGAAGTAAGAAAAACCTCACTAACGTTTATAATAACACAGATTATTTAACAAGGAACTCTGTCGATTCAGTGTTGCACTTCCACAAGAGACAGATTCAACATTTAATCGAAGCAGTACAGCTCGACTTTTAGTCTCAAGTATGGGTTGAGCTTTGAAAAGACAAAAAGAAGGAAGGAATAAACAGCAATCTTATAAAAACGCACCTTCATAACGGGACCTTTCTTTACAATATTAAATCTGAAACACAAGCCAAAGAAACTTGATTCCATTTTTTTTAATAATTAAATTTCATTGAAGAAATGAGGCCAAAATTTTGTTTGTTTTTTTAATTCAAGTTAGATACAAAAGAAACTGATAAAGAAATATAAACCGGAGCAAACGTCAGATTTTGGTACTCCAGACACATTTTGGTCGGTGCATCTCTGGCGGCCTCCAGGTCGAGGCTCCAATCATGAACTCAGCATTTTTGGTTCATACAGGCACATTTGTTGGATGACATTCACCTCTCTGTCATCTCTCTCTCCCCGCTGACTATCCAATAAAAGCATGAAATGCCCCAAAAAATATAGTAATTATTGAGGGAAAAGTAAGTGATGAAAAAGACCCCTAATGAGAGATTGCATTGAGTTTCAGGAGGTAGTGGAGCAGCAGCTGGACAGGAAGTGATCTGAGGACTCTGTACTTCAGTCTTAGTGTGTTAACATGTATTTGTTCTCTCTCTCTCCCTCCAGGTGTTGGTTCCTCCACCGTTGTGGAATTTTCGGCTTTCCTCAACGGCCACTACCCCCCCGCTGATCTGACCGGAGACATCACTGTGTCCTACAGCTCGCCAACAGGTACAGAAATCCTACGTGACACATTTAAAGCTGGTCCCCCCACCCCCCCCAGAAACTCTGGTAGTAATGAGTTTCTGTCTAACGCAGAATGAGTCAGTGAAACTTTGCTCTGAACTGATTATTAACTCGAAACAGAAAGAGCAGAATTACACACAGTTACATGTAAACCTGAAAAAAAGCATTGACACACTAAATATAAACCGCAGATTGAATTGAAATAGGCGCTATGTCTCTCTCAGTTTACAAATGGTTACTGTGACCATATAAGCGTTGTTACCTACGCCTGACACCATAGAGCCTCTCAGCCAATCAATATGCACCGTGTACGTGTAGGTGCGGTCACCAGGAACTCTTCTTTCACGTTCTTGATGAGCGTTTTCAACCTACACGGATTTATCTTTGCTTCTCTCCATGCTGCATCCACTTAACTTTAAATTCAATCACATTTAAACTTCACTTAATGTTCAGTCTGAATCCATCTTAACAGCTCTGATGGTGCAAACTCTCCCCCCATGACTCATAACAATTTTATTTTTGTTTTCCAAAAGAGTGATGACATTAAATGTAACTCTTTCTGGAGAAGCATCATGCAAACAGTGGAAACTATAACAGCCGTGATATTTTACATCTCAGACAACACAAAAGCTGAGAAAGAGCAGTTCAGTTAGTTCAGCTCTTTCCGGTTTTGTCTGTAACGCACGTTTAATTTGTTGTCACAGTGACAGCGTTAAAGGTAAAACTAGTCCGTCTGTAACAGCATTAGCATTAGAGCAAGTCACATTATGAACATCTCATCCATTATATGCAGTGTAACAGAACTGAACACCAGCTGCTAACAGAGCGCTGACTTGACGTAAGGACATCTGGGCTCTTTCCAAACTAACCCAGTTCATCCCCCTGCTCCCTCCAGGCATCTGTTTCCCAGCCCTGCAATATTTCTGGAAGATATTACTTTCCCTTTGCAAACCAACAAAACCACTCTTTATTTCAAATGTCACAGACCTCCTTTTTTTTTTTTGTTTTTTTTTTAAAATACTGATTTCAGCATTCGTTTAAAACGTAGCTCATGAAAAAAAAAAATCCATGTTTTCATGCTATTGTTTCCCTTGGATTACATTTGCCTTGGCAGGCCTCAGTTGGTGGAACAGTTTCCCCTCCCCAGAAGCACATTTAATGTGAAATGTCTGGAAATATTGGGAAGTGTTTCTTTTTTGTTAAGCTTTATTGTGATGCTATAAATAGCTGAAAATAAGGAGTCTGGAGTATTTCAATGAGCCTTGGAAGCCAAGCAGCTGGGGGAGAGTATGTGGGGGTGCGATATCATGTTTTGGAAAGGACCCGTTAGATTGGAGGTAGAATTAGAAGAGGTTTATTATAAGTTGGAGGAAGAGGAGGTGCGACGGGATGGAAAAAACAGAACAGAGGTGAGGCACATGAGGAGTTAGACAAGGAGGAGCAGGTAAGGAGGTGAGTTATGCTCGGTGGAGAGGAAAAACAAGAGAAAAATGTACATAAGCTTGGGTGGAGAGAAAGGAAGGGAGGTATTTTAGACTGAAAAGAAAAGGGGCAGGAAGTAGAGGTATGCCAGCGTGGATACGAGAGTGGAGGGAAACAGGGAAAACGCGTTTTATAAGGTGTCAACCTGAAGAAGTAAAGGGACGACATATAAAGCAATCTGGGACCTGGCTGCAGGGGTTTGCTCCGTGAGTGAGGTCCAGCTCTGACTTCCTGTTCATCCCGAAGGTGCTGGATGGTGTTAAATTGGGTCAGGGCTCTGTGCGGGACGGTCAAGCCCGAAACTAGGACATTTCTTTATGGAAATGTGATATTGTTATGTTGAAACAGGAAAGGACCTTCTCAAAATATAAATGAGCGTCTCACATTAAAGTGAGAATTAAGGCCCAAACCTCGAAAATCACTCTCAGACCAAAGAGTACACAAGATAAGTGTCCACATGCTTTTGGCCAGATCATTTCCATTACATCTGGCAATGTACAGGAAAGTGTGCAGCTGCAGTGTAATCTAGGAAGGTAGTTGGAAGTAAACAAGCTGGTGTTATTGCAGCGACACTTCACTCGTAAACCTCTGCAATAAAACTGCAGCATATGCAACTGATTTTTTGGGTTTTTTTCGCCATTTTTCAACAGCTTTTGCAAAGACATATCTCCAGGAGTTCCTTAGGAACCAGTTGAAACAGACATTCTCTAATATAACTGATTTAACTATAATATAAATCTAATAAAAAGTAGATGTCTGAACAATCTTTTAGTCAGATTCAGCACAGCTTTAACAGCTACCTGAATTATACTGCTAGCAGTAGTAGTGGCAAATTTCAACTTTTCAGATATTTATTAAACTTTTTATTTAAACTTATTACTGTGCAAGAAATAATTCATCACAGGTTTGTTAACTGATATTGATATACTTGTAATTTAAGCCTCCCCAGCTGCCACCAAACATCTATGTAACATCAGAAAGACGTTGAACTCTAATGTTGGACAGACGTTACATTTTAGTTGGAAATGAAAATCAACATTAACATTATTTTACTCTATAACCACTTTTAAACTAGTGTTTAAGACTTTGTAACAATGCTACCTTTGTCAGTCTGTACCAAAAACAATCAAACCATTCGCATTTTCACCGTCAGCAAAGCTGTTTTCGCTTCAGCCTGTTCGCTTCAGTCACTAGAGAGCGACACATAAATCAGCACCTGAAGCTCAAACGCAGCCAGATGGAAGTGAAAACTCCTGTTGGGCTCATCGAACCTGCAGCGATCCAACCATGACGTGGAGTCCTGTCCACTCTAAACTGCAAAGTGGTCATAATAAGAGCATGAGCATACGTCAGTGTGTGTGTGTGGTTGTAACTCTGCGGTTGTGTGTTCCTGCAGTGCTAATCTCCATTAATGCCTCGTCTCCCCTCATCCTCTAAATGCTCTCCCGGTATGGGAGGAATGCATCACTTTGCCTCTGTCTCTTTTCTTTCTCTCTCCACTCCCACCCAGGGGTGATGATTACGCCTTAACACCACCCGCCCCACACAACACCATCCCTCCCCGTGGCTGCTGTGCCCATCTTTAAGCCCCACAAAGGCTTTGACATTTAAGAAGACTGTTGACTCCTTAAGCCCTTCAAAGGAGGCTCAGTGGTCGCTGCAGTCGTTACAATCTAGAAAGAATTTCATTAGTGCCTTCTGTGATTTTCCTAACGCCCTGACAATGGGCTTTACACAAACACACTTCAGAGGGATCAAGTGGTCAAGTTGGCATTTACAGTACATTGTTACCTCATACACAATGGGCATTTTCATCCGACCAGTCAAAGATAAGTTACGACTGTGCGGATAATTTCCATAAAACACGGCCAGCCATGATTCATTGGTTGCTAAGCCAGTTCGTGTGGAAACCCAGGGAGCTAGTTGGCAGTCTTTATTGTTTTCTCCTGTTTTATTGAGCTTGCCAGAGTGACCGGCATCTCCATATGCCGATGTCTCCAGGAGGCCGCCGTGTTTTCGTTGGGTCCTTCCTTGTTTAACTGCCAGGTCTGAAATCTATTTGAGAGGAGCTTTTGTCGGCTAGCCGAAGTGGTTGGTGTCGCTAGCTATCGCTGCCAAGCAGATCATGTTCTCAGCTCTGTTTGTTAGTTTTCACTGTACAAGAAAAACTTAGGAACAGATTTGGTGGAAAGTTAGGCCACTGGCCAAGGAACAAGTGATTCATTATTTAAAGAAGGATTTTTAAACAAGACTTTTTAAATTGTTTTTTTTTTTTTTTTTGCTATTTTCTCATGAGCTGCTTCACTTACTGCACTTTAAAAAGTTCTGGCACAAACCTCTTATCTGTTTCTACTGTTGATGCAGATCTTTATGCAAATGCACATAAAAATTTGTCATGACATAGTAAATTTGAGGGGTTTCGCGGCCTTGGCAGACGTCTGTGCTCTCGGAGCGATTTCTAGTTTTCAGCTGTGTTTCATTGAAAGATTTAGTTTTATATTTCGTATTTATCCAGTGTTTTTAATCGCTTGTCAAGTCCATTGACTGGTTAAGAGTAGATCCCTGTTGTTGATGAGCCAACATCTTGGACTTCAGTGTAGGTCGTCTCCATCTTTGTCTCAGTATGGAGCGTTAGAGAGCCGTAACCTGCTGATGTTGATGTTGCTTCAGTTCAGGAAAGTCATGGAGGGAAATTTTTCCTTCTTAAAATCTAAAAGCAAAGCAGTCCGATCACCTAGGTGTTGTGTTAATTAAACAAAAGAACACCGTCTCGACTTTCTCAGTTATTATTGATAAAATAAAGGCTTGCCAGTCATGAAACACTAGACTGACTCTTTGCTAATGGATCCAGAATTTCACTCATTTCAGCCAGTCTAATTTCTCAGCCGTTACAGGAGATTTTAAAACAGGAAAGACTGATTGAACACTGGCTGGCAGCCGGCCAACAGCGGCTACCGTGTGTGTCTGAGTGAGTGCTGTGAGTGTCTTCTTGCTCCATTTGACATGTCCTTTACGTTTAACTGGAGCTTTCACTCAACATTGACGCTTTTAGCTCTTTCTCGCTTTTCTTTTTCTTTTTTCCTCCCTTCCTTTTTGTGTTGGTCTAGCCATTTGATTTTTTTTTTTTCTCTCTCCTCCAATTCTGCTTTTTCTTTCTTGTCTCTGGCTCTGCACAGTGGTTAGAGGAGATCCAGACAAACTATTAACAGAAGGTAGCATTGTAGGATTAGATAATGCTGCTAAATATGAACATATTTTGAGTCTTTGTTGGTGTGTTACCTTGGTTTGAGAACTGCTTGAACACTGATGCATATGAAAGGTTATTATTTGTATCTGAGAGCAAATTACACATATAGAAACCTGTTTTAATTGGTGTAGGCACAGGTAGGCCTCAAAAATGCATTAGTTTAGGGTGCTGTTGTGATTCTGCATTTTGATTGATCTAATTTAAGGGGAACAGTGTATTGTTGGTACGATTTGTATATGTTGATTAAATAAACGTGATGTTCTTGACATTAAATGGTAACTAAAAGTATCAGGATATTTAATTAAAAGGCAGAATTATGACAGGAGAGAGAGTGAGCGTGATGGAGTTACTACAAGAAAGAGCGACAGCAGTCAGGAAGCATGACTTTCATCAGGTTTAATAACTCGCGAACCGTCTGACTCAGCACCTCAGTGCCTTGTTCATTGGCCTGCAACCTGCCATCTGCTTCTCATTCACCTTCGCAGGAAATCCTCTTCGACCAATCAAATCAGAGCTTAATCTGCCAGACTTCTATGGCTGCGGCCTAGAGGTTAGGGAAGCAGGAGGCCGACGGTTTAAATCTCACAGCAGCTGGGGAAAGCTGGTGGTGAGGAGCAGGGATAAGAGATGGGTTTTTTTGTTTTTTTCATAGATCAGAGTTATTTTTCTATCCTCTGTAAACATTTGGCAGATCTCTAACAGTCCTCTGACTAGGAGACAAAAGCAGATTTTAATTGTTCCTCGTCAAAGTGTTGTAAAACTGAATAAACACACACACAAAAAAACAACATAAAAATCAAGTGTTACCAGTTGCTGTTGAAAGCAATCGCCGCCTCACTGCTACAAGCATGTGGAAATCAAAGCTCATTAGCTTGACGCTTGCATATAATGGGATTTTTCCATAGGCAGGCTAACAAAAATGAGCAATTATACATCTTCACATTAATATAGAACACTTAAAACATACACTTTAAATCTTATGTGGTAATACTCTGATATATAGTGAGTTAAGGTCTTGTAGCATGTGGTAATTAGCTTTATGCTGCTAACCCCTTGCTATGCAGTTTTGACAGCATCATGGTGGAGGCATGTAAAGGGAATCAACACACAGCATAGTTGCTATACCAGCAGCAGTTTACTAATGACTTCCTCTGGTTGACAACGGCCAGGAGATGATGCAGGTCTGAACCTCGGTGAACTCAGCTCCTCTCCCACTGTGGAACTTGGCTCGTCTCAGTGGCTGCAGCCGGCCCGGTCCTCTGGTCCATCACCAAACTATGCACTAGCTGCTCACAGTATGACGCTGGTTCAGTTCATTAAGGTTCAAATATAAACACAGACAGAAGCAAAAAAGCAAAAAATACCTCACCATTTATTGTCCATCGTGGTTTCAACATAGGAGTTCCTCAGTATCGGTTTCCTTCTGTTCTTTCTGTTGACCTTTGCCCTCTGACATATCCCGATAAGACCCGCCTTCTTCACGTTCAGAAGCCAACCGGTAGGACACATGACAAACCTGTGACTGTGACACCAACATTAGCCTCCTCCTGCTACAGCAAGCACCAAGGTCAATGTAGAAATCCACCATACAGAGCAGGTTTCATTTTAACTTTAAAAAAGTATTCTCATTCTCTAAAGTACCTTCTCTTCTTTTAAACCGGTGAAACTTCTTGATACTGATCTTTTTATTAGGATACGTGTCTTTTCCTCCATACTCTGTCGGATCGGTTGTCACGCTAACCTCTTGACGAGCAGATATTTAATTTTGGATTTGGACAATTTATCATATTCAGGATTATTTTGGCTCTGTCGGCAGGACGCGTTCTCCTCCAGCGGAACTTTCCAAGTGTGTGGGAAGGCGAACCAAGCGCTCCCAGAGTGTGTTTTTGACTCTGTGTGTTTGTGTGCCTGTCCATATGAAGGGAAATGGAGGTTTTCCCAGGGAATCCCCTCCTGTTTGAACAGCAGAGCCCAACTCCTCCAGCGCTGCTTTGTTGCTGGTGTGCACTAAATGAAACTAGACAGGAGGAGTGATACGTCTTTCTTCTGCTGTCTCTGTTTTCTAACCTTTAACTTTTCTCTTCTTCCTCTCTGCAGAGCTAAATCCCAAAGGTAAGTGTTTGGTGAGTAGTGCTGGATAGAGTAGAGCAAGTAGAAACAGACACACACACATACACACACTTGATTAAATAGACACATATGAAGACGCACCCCCTCCACACATATACATGTACTGTATTTGCTGTATTTTGGGACATACACTCCGATATTTTCTCTTACACAGACACAGAAATGTTCACATAATCAAAAATATATTATATGCATTCCAACACACACACACACACACACACACACACACACACACACACACACACACACACACATTACTACTGTATATACAGGAAGAGCCCGCTGCCTTCTGTTTATGTTCCTGTAACATGATACTTGGCAAGAGGCTGCACACATACACACTTCCTCACTGTATGGAATAAGTAAATATCCATTTATCCTTTTATACTCTGTGCAGTTTACACAGAAATATCATCTGTCTCACACACACACACACACACACACACACACACACATGTATACACATATACACACACACACATATATACACACACACACACACACACACACTGACACAAACACAGACACACTCATACTCATACACACTACGTGTCTTCCAGCTGTAGTGTTTCTAGTCGTCAGCCAGTGTTTGTTTTAGTCCATCTGAGTTTGTGTGCTCTGATAGAGAGTAGGATGTCCTGTAATCTATAGTGGGCTTAGAGGCCCTGGAGTAGTGCACACACACACACACACAGACACACACACACACACAGACACACACACACACACACTCACACAGTGTACTTTCTCTCTCTGTCTCCACTGCAAATCATCTTCATATGCAGCGATTGTGCATCAGCCAAATATGTTTTCAGGAAATGTAAACTGACAAAATTAAAGCTTTTTCTTCAGCACATCAGACAGAAAGATAAAAAGTGCTGCGGCGCCTTCAGGACCAGTGTCAATCGATAGGAATAAGAGCAAGAGAGCCGTGTAGAAAGTTGTTGGTTTTAATCTTTTATCACTGCCAGCAGCAACGTGTTTCACTCAGCACTTCAGCAAACTTAATTACAGCGGTACCCGCACATGTAAAATCTATGTTGGCGAAAAACTCGATACGTGGCATTGTTAGCTCGTCGCTGGCGCTGCCAACACACGAAATACCCAAAAAAACCTGAATTCTTCTACAAAGCTTTTCAGGAGTTTGGTGACCACTCCCATTTCAACATCACTGGTTTATGTAATGTCCCTGATGTAAAGGGCAGCAGAGTTAAACATGAAAGTAACTGGCGTCAGTATTACATGTGTATGTGAGTGTTTATTAAACATTAAGCCCTCGGTTATTAAGACTGTTGATTCATATAATTGTATTGCAGATAGACGTGTAATAGTTTCGTTAATTTCTCTGAAAAGGCCTGATTGCCTGTGTTTGACAGCTGTTGGCTCGTTGTCTCAAACTACTGAATTTTGTGCAGACGGTCGTTAGCGCAGTCGTACTGTTACTGATTTATATCGTATTGATTCTGTTGAGGTTTGGTTGAGTTCATGAAAAGATCTGAGGTCATTTTTTACAGAAGAGAAATGTCGTATTATTAATATAAGATGGGGGCGTGGACTGTGCTCGTCTTACATCAGAGGGTAAAGTGTCCGTCAGTCACCCCAGAATCCCACACCTGGACTTTCTGGCTCTGAACAGGCAAATCGCCGAAGAGACGCAGAGAAGCTGCATGATTTGTTGAAGACTGGGGGGTGTGCTGCGACTGTACGTGTATCACAGAGGAAATAATAAAAAGACACACACACATCTGATACACACATATCGGGTCTTACACATGCATACGCGACAACACACACATACACACACACACACACACACACGGCTGACATCACTGCAGCTGTGGTAAGAACCCGATCCAGTACAGTGGTCCTCTACTCAAATAAACTCTGTGGTCTCCCTCTCTTTCCCCCTATGTCTCTGACACACACACACATACACACAGACACACACAAACGCAGATTCCACATAATTGGAATCAGAGTCCTTTGAGACAGCAGTTCAGTGGAGCTACAGCAGCTTTAACAAGTAGCAGCAGTGGCGCTCGCTTGTGATTTTAAGCGTGTTTAACAGTATCAGCAGCGTTGCAAGGACGCATGCTCTGGGTGGAGTCAGGGGTCAGACGTTACAGTAATGTGATGCATACGTGGGGTTCAGGTATATCTACACTCGTCCCAAGCAGCGGATTACAGAAGAGCAAAGACCCGGACAAGCTGTGAATGAATTTTAGAATCTGTAAGACAAACACAGTAACCTCAGTTTACTGTAACTGAGAAACAGTGTTTAGTCACTTACTCACTCTTTGGCTTCGGTCTCGCTGCCGCCCGCGGTTCCAGATTTCTGAATTGAATCATCTCCTCAAACACCAACAATCTGCTGTTTTTCTTTCCACTGTATCTCGTCGACCCCTCGTGTCATCAAAAAAAAACGCCCGAAACTGTGACATCTGACGTCGGTGAATGACGCAACATTTATTTATCGCCACGGCAACTGACACAAATTCTGACCCAGCGCTTAAACTCGGCTCCCTGAGTAAGCGACTGTGAGAGAAACAGAAAATAACGTTTGAGTCAGTTGGAAATTGTTGCAGCCCGTTGCCGTGTCGCGCTGATCAGAAAACACGGAGCGAGTCACGGATGATGAAAATAAAGTCACTCAGTTTAAGCAGTTTAGTGGGAAAAGGCTTTGGTTGTGTTCAGACTGACATTAGCTCTGTAGCTCTGCAGCAATAACAGGCAACATTCATCTGTTTCCCTCGTGATCATCAAGACCAAGCATAAAACAGTTGTCGCTGCTTCGATTTATAGAACTGTCTAGTAATATTGTGTAATCCACTGTGTTGTGTCTTTGAGTCCGATAATCCTTTGAATTTATGAATGTAGTGCTCAAACTGGAACTTCCTGGATTGTGTTTCATTACGCCTTTGTGCCAGCAACAGCCCGGTTCGCTCGTCCGTCCCATTCTTGTGAACGTGATATCTCAGTAAAGCGGGAACTTCTCGAAATTTAATAATAATAATAATAATAATAATGATACATTTTATTTATAGGTGCCTTTAAAGGCCCTCAAGGACACTTTATAACGAACAGTAAAAGAAAAAAAACTAGTACTAGGCATAAAATACAGAATAAATTAGAATGAATATAGTTGTATGAAATAAATATGATAAGGTGCTGGTGCCAAAATTTGGCGCAAACATTCACTTTGACTCAAGAATGAACTGATTTAGAATTTGGTGGGTTCAAAGGTCAAAGGTCAAGTTTTTTGGCCATAACTCACAAATTCATTTGCCGTTCATTGCCATTAATTTTCAGTTCGACACATTTTAAAACAAATATTTAAAACAAGATAAAATGATGAAGTGATGACAGTTTTATATCCACATGATCATAGGTTCAACTTTACAGCGACATCATGATGTTCTGCAAAACATTTCTGGTCATTATTCAACGCTGTAACTCAGAAACAGAAGGACAGATTGTGGTCATATTTCCTGCAACATGGCTGGTTGGTGGAGTGATACGACCACGAGGCGATAATTCTAGTTTTCTTACCGGTACCTGTAGCAGGTAACGTTTTCACACCAATGTAGAACCCTGTATTTCATCAGTACTGCTTTCAGTCTGAAGGCTTGTTGTATCACAAACATGTAGGGCATTCACTAAAGCTTCAGTGCAGTAGGAGACCTTGTTGTAAGTACTACCACTATTCAATTAGTGCAAGGAGATCACAACAATGTAAAAATATACTTCTAATGTCACAAAAGAACAAAAGTTCATGTTTAGGCTGTACAAGTAGAAGTACATTAGAAACACATTGTCAGTTCCCACAAATCTACTATAACACTTTGAGTTTGAAATCAAAACTTTCTCAAACGTGTGTTTATTCACCTTCTCTGTCACTTGGCTCCTTCAAGAAATAGAAATTTAAAGCCGTCGGTCCAAGTTTCAAATTAAAAGTTGTTTCCCCCGATAAAACAGTCATTGATCCCCTGGGGTCGACAATTAGTAACAAAATACAGCAAAGAAAAATAGTATGTGAATAAAGTTAAAATCAAAGGGCGATAAAGATTTTGGGCAGATGTGGGTTGCGGGTTCACGTCAGGTTTTGGGTCAACAGTGGAAACAGGTAGACTCCTGAGAACAAGGTTTGATTTTCAACAGTTACGTGCCCTTCCTGTAAAGTTTGTGTCGTGTAATTATATATCGAACATAATACAGCTGTCTGGAGCTACTTAACGGTCTTTCAAATGTCCTGAAAATACTGCTTTTTTTTTTTTTTGAAAGTTTCCTTTGTGAAATTGAAGAAACACACACACACACACACACACACACTCTGACACACTCTGACACACTCTCGGCATGCAGGTAAAGCTCTGTATTGTGGGTGTGACCTGGTGATGAAAGCCTGGGAATGTGCAGAGGTGGAGTGGAACAAGATGAGATTTACTGCCACACACACACACACACACACACACACACACACACACACACACACTCACTCACATATGCGCAGTGGTGACTAGTAAATGGCGATGCTGAAATTGAGACGGAAAAAATGTTTCCCCTGGTCTTTTCCAGCCTTTCATGACCTCCACTCCCTTCCTCCTCTTCTTCCATTTCACCCTCTCTGTCCATCTGTCTCTTTCTCTCTCTCTCTGCTATCTTGTCATCTTTCTTTTCAACTCATTTATCTCCACCTCTCTCTGTTGTCTTTTCCCTCCTTGTCTCTTTGACTTTTTATTACTCTGCTTACTATATATTTCCTCCTCCTCCTCTTCCTCTCTCTTTCCCCACCCATCATTAATACCAGAGGACAGAGTTTCAAATGTCAAGCTCCTCACAGCAGCTTGTCTGAACACACAGGTAACCCTAAGTGTGAACATAAAACTTCACCGTGCTAACTTTATGTTGCATGAGAAGACTTTGCACTTTGGTTTAACTGGTTCAGTTTCAGGGCCTTCATTAGTCACAGTCCCTGCATATTATATTAGTGAACTAAATATGATCTCATCGCCTCAAAGGGAGAGTGATAGTTAGGAGGTTTAGGTTCAGTCAAGCTCACTCCGCTGGTTTGGATTCATCAGTGAACAAATATAAAAATAAAACATTTCAGTAAGTGTCTGCGGCGCGGTATTAACTTGTAACCCGCTTCCTGAAATAGACTGAAATGGGTCAACCTGTAGATAGTTTTCTTTAGCAACGCTGTCACTTTAGTGTTGCTGTGAATATTTAGATTTGTTGCCAGGTAATGAGCAGAGGGACGCTTCAGTCGCGCTGATGTTTTTTTTTTATCTGTGCTGTCACAGCAAGTCTCCCAAGCACCATATCCGTGTCCGCCTGCAGTATTTGTTCATTCATTATATATCACATAGACTTCACCTTAGCGTTGACCGCTTTCCAAAGCATACCTCAGAGTTCTTGGGTTTGTTTTTTTGTTTTTTTTTTTTCCTTCCTTTCACTCTTCCAGAGGTTTCATTCATTTCAGTTTGTTATGAAATTAATCTTGGAGAGACTTGAAACCTGTTTGAGTCAGGCAATCCATCACAGTGTACATCACGTCTGCTCTGATTATTGTCAAAGGAACTTACAAACACGGTGGTGCGGCTTGAAAAATGCTTTTCGGAAAGGTTAGGTGTATGTGGGCCGCAGTAAAACAGGCTAAGAAAGTAAATGAGAAAAACAAAATCACCCGATAGTTGCTTAAAAACTCTTAACATGATCGTGTATTTGGGCAGAGATCTGGATCTGATCTTTCTGCTCTTATTTTCCCAACGGGGAGAATTGTTAGGATTCAGAATGAGGTTTGGTTTCTAATACTGAATCAATAAATTATAATGAGTAAACCCGCTGCATATTCACTCTGACAACATGTGTATCTAACCTTCTTTGTTGTGTTTGCTGGATATGATCTGTTGTTTAGCTACTCAAGTCACCCGGGACGAAGGGTCAATGAGAAATGAAGCGACTCCAGTTCGTCTTCCTCTCTGAAACTTCTTTTTCTCTTCTTTGCCTTTCTACTGTTTTCCTTGGATTCCCCCCCCCCCTCTTCCTCCGTCTCACTTCATGTACTCAACCCAAACCGAATCGTCCACATAATCACATAATAATTTCATGTCTGCAACGAAAAAGGTGCACAGTAGTTGCAGGTAATTATTGGTATCTATAATAACCTGGAACATTCCATAATTAAACCGTCCCCTCCCTCCCACCCCGGCTGTCGTTTCTCATATTATTCCTCTTTTGGTCTCTCTCTCTCTCTCTCTCTCTGTCTCACACGCTGGTTTATTTCCACTAATTTTTTCTGCTCAACTCAGGTTTTTCTCCCTCTCCTGTCGTTAGCTCACCTCCTCTCCCCAGGTTCCCTCGCTCCATCTCTTCTTAACAACTGTTTTCCTCCATCCCTGCTTTCCCTCGCTCTGTTATTCTAGCTAAGTGTAGATTTCTGCCAAGCTCAGCACTGCTTAGGCTCAGAACATAGTTATAGTTGGCCTTAACTCCCCTCCTCCCCTCTTATTTTTTTTTCTTCTCAAAATTTCACTCCGCTTTTCACAAAACTTCCCTTTCGGATCTTTCGACAAACACCCCTCCGCTGTCGGTGTTGATGTTGAGTCTCTCGGTCTCGTAGCGCTCAGATACTCACGTAATCTGAATATCTGCAGTGTTGACTGTGTTAACAAATGTTAGCCTGACTGCTGTTTGGAGAGAAAGCCTAAAAGGCGATGTTCTGACCTCGTTTTATTCGCCGTAGGGGAGTTTGGTGGAGATGGCCGCCACTTAATGGGGGAAGTGGGTTGTGACTTTAAGGCTGTATTTCAGGAAAAGATCAACAGGCGGAGGGAGATTGGAGAGTAGCATGAAGTAATGCAGAATAAATCGATCTTTACAGCTTCTCTGTTATCCAGAATAAACAAAAGTGATGAAGAAATCTATGTATTTTCAGTGTGTGTTTAGTTTTGCGTTGGCAGGTCAGTGGCATTGCCACAAAATGGAAAAATGGAAAGGACTAAATTGTGGAGAACGG
>NW_019174347.1:1935059-1942559 GCF_002260705.1 Seriola dumerili
CACCTGCTCCCCCCCCCCCCCCCCCCCCCCCCCCCTCTCTCTCTCTCTCCGTCTTTCTCTCTTCCCGCCATCCAGCGGCTCGCATGCGGGAAGTTTCTGACACACTATACACTCTGTAATGTATACACACTCGCCATAATGGAGGCTATCGACGGCTGGTCGGAAGAGTGATGAATGCGTCAAATTAATAATTCATGTCAGTATTAGGAGTCGTGCCGCTGAGGCCGGGGGCCAGCTCAGCAGTTCGGCTTCTGTAATAGGACGGGTTTCGTGAGGATACATCGCGTCCTCATTTTAAATAAAATGTTGACGGGGGGGTGGAATAGGCCTAAAATTAAATATGCTTTTTTTTTTGTTTAATCTATCTGAGTGGATTTTATTAATTTCTATCACTGTTTTAAAGGTCCCATTTTTTTTTTACACTTTTCCAATCTTTTAATTGAAGTGTAAAGACTCAGAGAAACCAAATCCTGCAGGTTTGGATGGTGGGTCCAGGTGGGCGGGGCTTGGGGCGTGGCTGACAGCGGTGACTGCGTTGTTGTGACATCACAAAGTTCCATTCATTCATTTCCGTCTTTTACTATTTCTTCTTTTCCAACTTTTTTTTATTTTTATTTCTTATTTCTGTTTTTCCATTTAAAAATTTCTTTCACTTCACACCTTCTGTTCTTGTTTCTTCCTCTTGACAAGAAGCTCGTAAACAAACAGGTAAACTGTAGCTCAAACAAGTACATCTTTTAGTTCCCCATTTTCATCACGTAGGATGTTGTTCCTTCACATTTCCCATCATTATCTTTTTTCCAGTCAATACATCTGAATCAATGATGTCCTGGTCAAAAGCCCTCACCAGGTGAAATCTCAGGGGACTGTTTAGAAAGAGGAGATCTTGCAGATATTTACCTCATGAAGCCGTGGCCTCATGCCAGCAATCCCACTGCTGTTCGAATGGCGGAGGAATGTGTGGCCAATCAGGAATGTTGGTGAACCAGGCACCTTTCATTTCAGCCCGGAGGAATGTCTGCTGGGTAAATTTTCTGCATCAATCTTGGGTGATGGGAGGAGCGGGGGAGAGGAGGGGGATTTCCCCCTCGTTAGCGGTGTGCGTCTCCACATGCAGCGGCTGGCCATCGCCGACGAGCCGTCAGAGATAAGAGGAACGAGCTCCCAGTGAGAATACTCTGTGGTCGGCTGTGCATTTATGCAGCAGAGGATAATATTTCCATTGTTCATGCTGCCTTTATGGGCCTATATTTTATTCATGAATTCCTGAGAGCTAGTGAGCCACGTCTGATTTCATGTGTGTGTGTGTGTGTGTGAGTGTGTATACGTGTTAGCGCAGGAAACTTTTTCATCTGCCGACCACAGTGGCTGGATTCCAAAAAAACACCCGATGTTTGAACCGTTTGACCAGCAGGACGTGATTGATGAGTTCCAGAATAGAGTGAGACCCATGAATGATTGTTTGTTATGTGTCGAAGTGGCTTGTGGAAAAGACAAACCATCTATGGACAAAAGTCCCCAGGTTGTTGGGTCATTGGTGTTAATTCCCAGCTCTGTCCTCCGTCCTGATCTGAGGTGTTTCTCCTCCACCTCCCTCCCCCGTCACCCCTTAAAAAGCAATCAGTCATCACTGCCCCTGTGTTTTACACTCTCCCCTCTAACTGGTGTTTGATTAATCTGTGGCAGACAGAGGTTAGCCCGGCGCTAGTGCCTCTCAACTAACTGCCGCGCTAAGCCCACTGCAATTCGAGGGGAAACCCTGGACTGTCACTCAAAGACATAAAAACTAAAAGCTCTAGAAGGAGTTTGTGGAAATGGATGAAGAGAGGCCAAAGGGGGCAGAAAAAAAGGGAGGGAGGCTTTTCAGTTTCCATAAATATTTTCCCCGGCGCTGTTTCCTCTGGAGGTGAAACGTCCGTCGTTTGTTAGTATTAGCATTAGCGCTGGGCTAGCAAATGCTGCCGTCTGGGAGGTGGTGGTGGTGGTGGTGGTGGGGGGTGAGACTCGGGAGCCGAGCCGGGACCGAGCCAAGCTGAGTCTCCCTGTAATTATGAGTTCAAACGCTGGAAGAGGGCGGCTTGCTGACTGACGGGGTGACTGACAGGCTGTCCAGGGGCCGTGCAGGGCCCCTAATGGAGGCTTCTGGAAGACAGCAGCTTGATTTATCTGGCCCCAAATGGAGCTCTAAACATGGCTAAACACAGATCCCACTGTGGAGCGCAGGACCATCGCCATTAACAGCCGAGCCTCACTCACTCCCTGTGTCTCTGCGTATGTGTGTGTATCTAAGAGTGCATAAGGAAGTGTGCATTTAAACCTTGTGTGTGTGTGTGTATGTATGTTTCATTTGGTCATTTGTGAGTTATCATTCATGACTGCGTGTGTATTAATCTGTATATTCATATTTCAGTAGATCTTGAGTGCACATTTGCGATGGCATGTGTGTGAGTGTGTGTGTGCGTGCAGACGTCAGTGACTGCATTCATACACGTTTATGTGTGTATGTGTGTAAGTGCAAGCGTTTTCCCCTGTGTTTGCTTTTTTCTCCCAAAAAATTTGGACAAAATCCAAAACGGATGCATGGGAAACCTGCTCAAACCTGATGTGCAAAAATCAATTTTCAGCCAAAGAGATCTGATCCAAGGACAGTCTGAACAGACCCGAGGATAACTGGACCTGATCCAAAACGCAGTAAGCAAAGTGAAGAGACCCAAATAGAGAGAGAACAGCAGCTCTTGCAGCAGAAAACATCTTTGAGGAGTTGAGTTTATTTTATTAACAGAAAAAAAGGGTCTTGTAAATAAATATTTCCATGTACCTCAAATTAAGCAATTAAAACATTTTGGTTTTGGTAGTGAAACCAGTGTAAAAAATATTTCCAGCGGGCTTTAATGTGCGCATAATGACGTTCCCAGATGTGTGTATTTATGTGCATACCTGTAAATGCGTGTGTGTGTGTAACCACGTGCGTGTGCAGCCTGCTTGTATAAGTGTCTCAGTTGAGTGTTGGTCAGTTTGCACATTACCGAGTGTGTGTTCGTGAAGAGAAAGTACGTGTGTGTGTGTGTGTGTGTGTGTGTGTGTCCATGCGTGAATGGCAGGCTCTTCGGTGCCCTGTGTGTTTGTGTATCAGATTAAAGGACCGATGAGAGCTGAGAAACTTCCTCCCTCTCTCTCTCTGTCTTTTTTCTCTCTCTCTCTTTTTTTCTTCTTCTTCCCCAGGGAGATGTTTCACCCCAGAAACACACACATTGACACCCATCAGTGCTCTTTCTCTCTCTCATGCACACACTCTCACACTGAGACCCCTCTGCAGGCTGAATGGAGCACAGAGAGGTGGCGGTGGTCTGGTTTGTTTTCCCTCCGACAGTCTGTTTATGTGACTGTCTGTCTTATCAATGAATGGCTGTCTTTCATTCAGCTGACTGACACTCAATGTTCTGTGTGTGTGTGTGTGTGTGTGTGTGTGTGTGTGTGTGTGTGTGTGTGTGTGTGTGTGTGTGTGTCTGATGGGGGTGGGCTTTCTCCAGGATGTGGGATTTTGCCTTTTATCTCCTGATGAGGAGCCACAGCAAAGCCAACTTTATCTACACACACACACACACACACACACAGACACATACAAACACACATACAAACACACACACACACACACACACACACACACACACACACACACACACACACACACACACACACACACAGAGCCTCCTGCGGCTGATGCCAGGTGTTAGGCTGACTACCTTATAGAGTATTTTAAAAGGTTTTTGAGCAACAAAATAATTTATTTGTCATTAGTTTACAAAATCCCTCATATGACATCACAGATTCAACTCAAAGATAATTATCACCCAGCTGTGCAGTTCCCATCGACTACACACACACACACACACACACACACACAGAGCCTCCTGCGGCTGATGCCAGGTGTTAGGCTGACTACCTTATAGAGTATTTTAAAAGGTTTTTGAGCAACAAAATAATTTATTTGTCATTAGTTTACAAAATCCCTCATATGACATCACAGATTCAACTCAAAGATAATTATCACCCAGCTGTGCAGTTCCCATCGACTCTACAGAGCTTTCGTAGCGTCTTTGGGTTCATTGTAACTTTGTGGTAGTTCACTCTCCCGGCTCTCATCGCTGCCATTTTCAGGCCTCTGTATTCAGCTCAAAAAACTGCAAATAGTGGAGCATGTAGCTGCTGTAAAGTCAGATATTTCCCTCAGGAGTTAGTGGAGAACAAAACTGAGCTAAAATGTGAGTAAATATTGGACTAATATCTGTCAGGTGGCCAGGATTTTGACTCTTCTTGTTGTCCTGTGCTTTTCTTCGTGTCCGTAATCTGCAGTGTCCATGGCTTCCATTAAGTTTTCCACACTAACGCATGAGCAACGTGATGCAAACACTTGTCTCCAGCGTCTTTCCTGCTCCGTAATAAGTTTTCCGTGGTATAAAAACATCTCTCTTCTATTTTGCTTCTCAGAGAGACTTCGAAACAACCGCGTGAGGTCGACTGTCAGGAAACTTAAACTAAGGTAATTTTAAGCATCAGAGCAAACAGTCGATGCTGTTGTTATTGTAGTGTGGACCGTCTCCAGCGGTACTACTGGTCTTTCTTCAATGAGATTGAATCTGAAAAACTACAGAACAGCTATTTAAAGTAATCTTTATTTAAACAGAGGAAACTGGTTTGCGCCACACATTTCTTTATATTCATTAAACCACCGTTGAATTAAAGTAAAACGATTTGCAAATAAGATCGTATTTCATGTTTGTCTTAAACAGTTCCCCTTTTTAAATTTTCCTTTTAATCTCTGTCTCTGCTTCCCAACTTTGATTAATCATGAGCAAACAAATCAGCCGATTTATTTCATTATTTTGGATTTGAATCAGTCTTCCATTCAATTCCAGGTAGCATTAGTTCATTAAAAAGTCTTTTTAAAGTCAAAACGTTTCAGATTTAGCTCTGTAAAACCTTATTATATTTGTAGGATCAGATAAACGTTCTGTGATAGAGCTTTGGTTCTCAGCCCAAACTGAATCAGCGCTGCCCTGACCAGACGGGTTCGGGCCGAGTCTGGCTCTAATTTCTCTTAATTCCCTCGGGCTCGATCGGGTCGAGTTTCATTTTATTTATCTTCCCCAGATTTTAATCAGGTTCGGGCTCATTAAATGCCGCAGCGGTTGCGGGCGGGCTAACACACAATCCACACAGCGGTTCCAGTCGGGTCAGGCCAGATTTTTGGATCCGACATGAGCTGTAGTATGAAATTCACATAAAAAAGAATCACAGAGGAAGAGAAGCGTAAGGATGAAGCATCTGCGCTGCTCTATATCAGACAGACATAGATGACCTGCCAGAGGATTTCCTCATAGATGTGGTGGAGCTGGAGGAGAGTTTATTATTAACATATGGATGTGGTCGGGGGTGGGAGGGGTTAGAGACTGTCGAAGAGGGGATCAGAGGGTGAAACGCAGAGAAAGATAGAAGAGATAGACAGATGAAAAGGGCAACAAAGGCAAGAACGACGTACACAGAAATACAAAGAATGAGAATTTTGGATATACCAAATGTAAAGACGTGGAAAAGAAGAAATATGAGGAGATGGAATGAGTGAGTTCAAAAAGAAAGATGGATACTGAAAGATAGGGGAGACGGATGGAAATACCAAGAGATGGAAAGTGAGACGAATGAAAAAAAAAGAAAGAATAAAGTATAAAGATCAAGAGGAAGAAAATGTGAAAGGCAAGGATGGAAACACAGGTTGTCTCTTCTTTTCAGTTTATGGTTCAGTGCAATGCGAAAAGAAAAAGCGATGCAAGAACAAGAGAGACTGAAAAGAGAAGAAATTCACAGAGATGAAGGGTGATGGCAGTGAAGATCCAAACACAGGCACAAAGGAAACGTAGATAAAGCAACAGAGATAGAGGTAATATGAAAAGATAGATCTGAATCAGGCAGAGTCGTAAACAATCTCCACCTCCCTCCTTTTCCTTCACTTCCCTTCCTGTCCTCTGATCCCGCAGCTGAAAGAATCAAAGAACGAATCTGACTTTTATTGTCTGTTTTATTTCCTATTGATCTGCTTTCATCTGTCTGCTGTCTGTCCTGCAAAATGACAGAGTGATCGCGTCTCTCCATCACACCGCACAGGACGGACAAAAGAGAGGCAGCGGAAGAAGGACAGAGAGAGAGTTTACTGAATGCAGGAAAAAGAGATGAAATATGAATTAATTAAGATAGATCAATTAATTAAAAGATCAGAGCCAGAAATGAAAATTATAAAAGAGAGAGGAAATGTAGGAGATAGCATTTTATTTTTAAATGGTGAAGCAATAAAAATGTAATTAAGCACAGGAGGAAACAGTGAAATGTCTCAAAAAATACAGGATGAAGTGTTTAGAATGAATGAAAGAAAGAACAAACTGGAGAAAGTAAGAGGAAGATAACCAGAAAAACAGTCAAAGATAAGTAAAAGATTTAAAGGAACAAGGAAATGAATGAACTACAGTGACCCCGGTGTCTTCAGGTAAAGTAAACCCAATAAAAATGTAACATTCTGCAGAGAAAATCATCAGTAGGATCCTGCTGTGCTCCTGTTCCTCCTAAAATATTCAAACTGAAGTTTTGTCCAGTGAATATATTAAAAAAAAAAGAAAAAAAAAAAAAAAAGAAAGTTTCCCACCATGCTTACCACATCATTTCTCTTTGTGTTCTGTTGCTGGGCACCAAGCAGAGATTTAATAAGTCATCCATGTTGGAAAGCTGTCACGCTGGGAGGAGATTAAAGAAGCAGATATTATAGACTTCAGGGCTTTTTTTTTTTTTTTCCCTGCAGCTTTAATTAAACTGTCTGATTGTTCAGTGCCAACAGTCCAGATCTGATTTTACACCCCTCTGACAGTGGACACTGACCTGGGAAGCTGCACCATCCCTGTTAGAGACCCCCCCCCCCCAATCTGCTCGATCTGCTCGGTGTCAAAGGTCAACGTTGACCCTGTGTCACGGTTTCAAAACTCCCCGCCCCCTTTCTTCTGGCGCAGACGTTTTCGACTGTAACATACAAAACCACAACAGGGTGCTGTTTACATTCTGCTCTGGTCGTGGGAAGCCGTTGTTTGGCCGTAGAGTAAATGAAATCAAACCCCCGCCGCTCGCAGGACAGTGTGTGGAGTCTCATGCTGTCGGCCACGTCCACCACAGACTGTAAACTCGTACGCTTCCAGTGACGCTACGAGTAAAAAAGATTACAGAGGAGTGGTGATCGCAAATGTCCATAGGGAAAATATGTGGGGAGGTAACACATTAAAGTGGACTTTTAAGTTTAAAAACCAAAGAAAATCAGTAATTTTAAATAACAGTTATTATAAATACATGAGAAATAAGAAGACAAGAAAAGACTTGGGGACTTTTTCTTGCATCTGTCTCTCCATCATTTCTTGTCATCTCTTGTCTGTAATAGAATAATGTAAAATAGACACTAAAGTGATATAA
>NW_019174347.1:1945059-1970059 GCF_002260705.1 Seriola dumerili
ACTTATTTAGTGTAGTTTTTGGAATTTATGTGAGGTGTGTGTATCTATGTATATATATGTGTGTGTGTGTGTGTGTGTGTGTGTGTGTGTGTGTGTGTGTGTGTGTGTGTGTGTGTGTGTGTGTGTGTGTGTGTGTGTGTGTGTTGATGATTATGAAAGTTTATGTTGTGTGTGCATGCATGTGTATGTTTAAGTAAGTGAGTGTGGTGGTCACATTACAAAGGCCCCAGTGTGTTTGATCAGATTAGCAATCTAAGCGAAGGCCGACCTTGTTATCATCACAGTAGCATTAGCATTGACCTCATTTACTTTACCTTGGCATTGTTAGCTTTTCATTAGCATCCAGCTTCCACTGTTGTAGGTTGATGGAATTTTGACTCGGCTCACCAAAGCTCCTTAGCTCCAAATTAGTGTCGTTTTCACTGGGACCACGACCAAAACCATCACCTCAGACCTGGCTCTGTGTGTGTGTGTGTCTGTCTGTGTGTGTGTGTGTGTGTGTGTGTGTGTGTTTATGTGTTTATGTGTGTGTTCGTTAGTTAGTGTGTGTGTGCGACTGTGTGAGTGAGTTGGCTTCTCAGGTCTCTCTGGTCTGGACTGCATCAAGTGTGTGGTTCACTGTTGGACCGTAGGGACACCATGTGTGTACAGGTTGTGTTTGTGTGTGCAAGGGAATGTGTGTGTGTATATATATATATATATATATATATATATATACGTTATGTGTGTGTAGCATTCTGGGAAAAAGAGTTTCTTCTCTTTCTCCATCAGAAGAAAAACAGTTTTCTTTATTCTCAGCAGTTGTTTTCTTCAGGATACACAATCATGAAAGGAAGTTTAGAAGGATTTAACTCAGTCATGTGAGCTTGTTTATTCATTTTATACAAAGTAAATCGACTGAAATGATGAGTGATCGACTACAGCACAAGAGGAAATGCAAAAAATAAACATAAATACCATCAAAATGTACAAATTTGAGTTTTGAAGGTACAAAACCACATTCCTCCCTGCCCACCGCATTAGCATTACACTGACTTCACAAAGAGCTCTGGTGTTTGTCACTGGTGAGACGCTGAATGTGGCTTTGTTTTGACATTATTGTCATTATTTGTTGCAACAAGGTTGAAATGTTCTCAGCCGTCAGTGTAACAGAAGAAAAACTGCATCTATATGAATGACCCATGTGTCTGAAAATGTGAATTTTGCATGGGAGTAGTTGAAATACTTGATTCAGTCAGTTGTGGTCAAACACTGACACAATGTGAAAGAATCGAAAATTTAGAAAATGGTTCGTTGGACAGAAGAACAAAGCTTTGGATGAACTTTAGATTTTTATTTCTTTGTAAATTTTACATTTTCATCATTGTCTTTACAAAAAACAAGCATGAAACAGTACAGGGAGAAAAAAATATAGGGAAAGAAGAGCGGAGAGAAACAGGTGGAAAAGAGGCTCTACTGTGTGTGTGTGTGTGTGTGTGTGTGTGTGTGTGTGTGTGTGTGGTGTGTGTGTGTGTGTGTGTGTGTGGGGTGCTAATTTGTAGTCAGGATCTCTCTGTGTTTTGTCTGCCAAGATTAGACTGCCTTGTTTTGGTCTTTGACCACATACAGACAATGCAGGATTTACACTCAAAACACACACACACACACACACACACACACACAGACCAAAAGCAACACACTGTGAAAACAACCTGACTCTCTCACTGTCTGATCCGGTCGTATTTTAGCTTGTACAGAAATGAAGAAAATGAAAATCCAGCGACGTGTTTAAACAGAACTACAGCACATTCGTTATTTTACTGTGGTTTTCTAACCAGCGAAGGGAAATTACATTTAATTTTACATAATCTTTAGTTCTGGAACTGACACTTTTTTCTTTTTTTTTTCCAAAGAGACTCTCAGTGAACTTCATCACTGCCATAACAAGAAACCCAAACAACCACATAGAGGCGTCCTGTTGTATCTCTGCTGGAGGCCTTTCAACCTACAGAGTCACAGTTACATAATATATGTTTGGACAGCACTTTTTCTCCACGTGAAATAAAATTTGAATGTTTTAGCAGAGGTTGTTGAATTTCTGTTCGACGCAGGGCTGCAGGCAAAGCCGACAGCGCTCGCTGTGACTCAGGGTGTGTCCGTTTTAATGACGTCCCCACCGTACTGAGAGACTGGCTGGAGATGTAGCAGCAGAAGTTAATAAGTCACATGATGCTGTGGAAGAAACATGGCTGCGTTTGCCATTTTTTCCGTCTGTGAAAACAACCAATTTGGTCCCATTTGGAGAATATCACTGTTTTTTTGTTTTTACTTTGTTGTTACATAAAAATATTATGTTGCATGACGTCTGATTATCTCAGTTATACTAACACTCAGTCGCTTTAATTAATGTTGACTCCGTCATATTCCTCTCGCCGTCTGACATCGTTTTGCCTGAGAACTTCTTTGTGTAACAGACATTCTCTACCTGTCATGAAGCGACCAGACAGATTGATAGACTATTTTAATTAACTACTTTTCATTATTTACGATGCGGTGAAGTTATTTCCCTGTCTGTCCTTGCCTGTATTTCATTCGGGGGAATTTAATAAACAACACTGGTACCGTGACAATCGGGCAGAGGGCAGAGTCGCTGTGTTTTGTGGCTTCTTCTCTGATCTCTGGCTTTTCAAACATTAAGGCCTTTCAGAGCATCCGACTAGATTTCAAAGACCCCGGCAGAAGAAGTGTAGCCTCCCCACGTAGACCAGAAATCATGTCTGTTTGTTCTTAAAGTCGCAAAACCACAAGCCTCTGTTAAAGTTTACAGGAAGTTCTTGATGTTACTTATTATTACGCTCATTTCTCCCACTACAGTTTCCTCCTGCAGCAGCAAACAACAGCAACACACTAACAACAAACTAAGACCACGCCCCCAGAGAAGAAGACTTGTTAACACGTGCGTTAAAGAGGAAACATGTATCTTAACGTGTAGAAACAGCGGAGAAACAGTGAGAGTGAGGATGAACCCGTCTTTTAGATTTCAGTCCTGATCATGAAAACCTCTCTGAGCCTCTTGTTGTGTGTCACACTGAATCTAGATTCACATTTAAATGATATTAGACACAGAATAAATCTGTTTCCTGCAGCAGCATTCCTGTTGGACACACAGCTGGACAGCACATCTGGCTCTGTGTTTGTGTGTGTGTGTGTGTGTGTGTGTGTGTGTGTGTGTGTGTGTGTGTGTGTGTGTGTGTGTGTGTGTGTGTGAGCATGAGCATAATCATATTCACATGTACTTATCTCACACATGGTGCATATGTTCATCTTCATAAATGTGCACATGCATCAAAATGTGGGCATACAGTGTGTGTGTGTGTGTCTTCATGCAAACAAATTGTAGCGTGTGTGTGTGAAGCCTGGGAGGTTAGTGTGAACTGGTAATGACAGGCCACTGTGTGCGCGTGTGTGTGCGTGTGTGTGTGTGTGTGTGTGCGTGTGTGTGTGTTTGTAATGAGTAGAGAGAAAGGTTCTGTGTGATTATAGGCCTCCTCTTAGAACCAGAGAGACTAAATATGGTTTCAGACTAAACACTGTCCCCACGCGCACTCACGCTCACACACACACACACACACACACACACACACTCACACACACACACATGCTCCCACACGACGCGTGAGACCACATACACATTGCTACATACAGCACATATGAAGAGAAAAGTCTGAAAATAACTTAAAGAAGATATTTTTATGATCAGACGGGACAGTTATCTTCACTGTGTGCGTCTCTGTGCTCTGCTCTTAAAAAAATCACAGAGACTTAAACTCCCGTAGTGATCCGTGTCATCTGGTTTCTTCATGTTGGTTTTGTAATTCCAGCTTGAAAAACTACAACTGGATATGAAGTGTGTGACTCCAGAGTGCTGTGTCTAATTTTGCTTTCCCATAATGCCCTTTATACTTTAATGTCTGTTATCAGAAAGTCCACTTTGATATTTGTGTTTTGTATGTTTACGTTTACTCTTCATCTCCATTTCGAACCTGAGTCCTGACAGGAGTTTAGCTTGCTTTATGCACGTTTCTACAGGACACCTTGTTGAGGTGTGGGAGGTGTGCACGTCGGCTCCTCTGCGAGCATCTCTGTCCTACGGTTACCCATAACACCCTTCTCTGCGCAGACGTTTTTCACTATTTTTAGTTGATGAGTTTGTAGTGAAAGTGATAATTAGCTGCAGCCCTAAAGACAGCAGACAACAGAGAGAGTTTGTACTTTATTACTTAACACCTTGAATATGTAATTATTAAACCTGTGCATTGGAGGGGACTTGGTTTCAGTTTTGTAAAAGACTAGTGACACAGATTTAAAAGGAAAGTGTTCAGCATCCAGGAAGCTGAAAGACTTGATTCTTGACTTCCAAGATCTGACTTGGACATGTCCGCAGCTGATATGGATGTCTTTATTTGGTGCAAAGCTCTGCAGTGTGTAATATATCATGTTATAATATATGTGATTAAATCAGAATGTAGTTTATTGTATTACAAAGGATACACCAAGTTTTCATTGGAGCAGTTGAGAGCTAATATGTGAGAAAGTGTGTGTGTGTAGCAGGCGTGTCCGTGTGTTTTCTTGCACCATTGAACTCTTGGACGGGCCAACAGAGTTCATATATATTTTGGCTTTTGAGGAAGGTTTAAAGCAAACACACACACACACACACACACACAGACGCGTGCACACACACAGACGCGTGCACACACACAGAGACACACACACACACACAGTTCTCCACACTCGCAGCTGTTCTGGTGAAATGGGCCCTTGGGTTAAGTCACATCACATGCTATTAATACACTCTCGCTAACAGTGTGTGTGTCTGAGTGTGTTCGTGTCAGGACTGTGTGTGTGTGTGTGTGTGTGTGCGCGTGTGCTTCACCCTACACTGATTTAAGTGCCTCGCTCTAGGGCGTGAGCGTGTGGTGTCAGTGTATCTGTTTGAACTTTGACCCGGGCCACACTTCCAAACATCTGCATCAGCCCTCTTTATGAGGTGTGTATGTGTGCGTTTGCATGTGCGTGTGTGTTTCAGACCCAGCTTTCCTTCACCTGGTCTGACCTCCGCATGCAGACGATGTGACATTACGTCCAGATGTTTCCAGCTGTTCCCCTGTAGCTTGATTGCAAAGTATAACAGGATTTTTTCACAGTTGACTAATCCCACTGTTGGGATCGACTGGACCGTCTTTCCTGTCAGTATCACTCNTGTGCGCGTGTGCTTCACCCTACACTGATTTAAGTGCCTCGCTCTAGGGCGTGAGCGTGTGGTGTCAGTGTATCTGTTTGAACTTTGACCCGGGCCACACTTCCAAACATCTGCATCAGCCCTCTTTATGAGGTGTGTATGTGTGCGTTTGCATGTGCGTGTGTGTTTCAGACCCAGCTTTCCTTCACCTGGTCTGACCTCCGCATGCAGACGATGTGACATTACGTCCAGATGTTTCCAGCTGTTCCCCTGTAGCTTGATTGCAAAGTATAACAGGATTTTTTCACAGTTGACTAATCCCACTGTTGGGATCGACTGGACCGTCTTTCCTGTCAGTATCACTCTCCGCTGACATCTACGACCTTGATCTGAATACAGCAGGTCCTGCAGGTTTCTGTGAAGGTATTCTGGGAATTGTTGGAAATCACTATCTCCAGGAGAAGTATGATGGGTGGGGTCACAACTGGATTGTTTTAAATTAGGGTTCTTCACAATCAAAGTTTGATGGTAAATGTGAATCGTCAGCAGTGTATTCCCGACGGGGAAATAAGATTTGAGACAAATCCTGTGGGAACCTGGAAGCAGAAAAGCAGGGAGGAGTATTTTTATGTCGTAGTCATGTTTTGCATTAGTTACGAAACGTCTCGGTTTTGACATGAGAACTCTGATAAATGTGTTTCATGAAGACCCCTGTGTTATGACTGCTGTGGATTTACAGGTTGCACCGAATGAAAACATGAGAGCACAGCACTAAAGAAATTTGTCATTCTGTTGACGTCCATGTAAAAGTCCTGTACAACATAATCAGAAAGCATCTTTTACGCACCTGTTTAATTTAATAATACCTCCTTTTAATCATCAGTCAAAAGTAGAGCTGGTCAGGTGCAATATCCAAATCGCAGGAGCTGCAGTTTATTTGATGAAGGTCAAAAGAGTCACAACAAACTATAAATGAAGCTTCGTGATGCTACAGAGACGCTTCAGACTGTAAATCATATTCTCCAGACGTAAAGGATCATGATTGTTTGGTAAAAAAAACCCCAACAAAAATCACGTCATCACCATTTTTATATTTTTTTCAGTGAAACTTAAATGCTAAATGACCAGTCCAGCTGTAATCATGACTCATAATCATAACTAGCAATTGCAATATGATTTTATTTATTTATTTATTTTGCGTATCGTTCAGACTCACTTTAACAAGCAGTGTTAACACAAATAATTATTCATTTGCACCGGAAACACCCAGTCAACCCCTGAGGTGGTCTAGTGTTGTTTTATTAATTAATCAATGTATTATTTAAATGTGTAAAATTGCTGATAAATAATAAATATATTATCTTTTGATTGTTCGTCAAATAATCGACCGATTTATTCAACAGTACTCTTGCTTTAATCTGTCTTTCTGATCCATCCTGTATGAAAGTAAAATAAACGACTGAACAATGAAGTCCACAGTATTTTTCTGTCTGTGTCTCGTGCGGTCACAGTTTCAGGTGTTAGCTGGGAGGGAAACTCCAGCGACAAGTGTTCCTCTGGTGAAACATGTGAGACTGACTGTGCTGCCAGGTATGAGCTGTGATCTGTCTCAGATGTACGTGTAGACACAATGTGGATTTTCCTGGATACAAGATACTTAATAAATTCTCCAGTTAAGCCTCCACCCAGAACCCCCTCCCTTCATCCATCCAGCTGGACCGACCAAACCCCCTCATTATTTCAGCTCTGGGTGGGCCTGGCCTCAACCGGCGACTGTGTGTGTGTGTGTGTGTGTGTGTGTGTGTGGGTGTGTGTGTGTGTGTGGGTGTGTGTGTGTGTGTGGGTGTGTGTGTGTGTGTGGGTGTGTGTGTGTGTGAGAGAGAGTGTGAGGTCACCTCTGAACCTGTTGAGGTCAGCCCCCACAGCCCGGGGCTACCGGTGGCCTGGGACTCAGCCTGGGTGTTAATCCCAGGTTGGGTGTCACTGCGGTGGGTCACACTGTGTAATTTAGTCCCCTGCTCTGTCTGGGGCCTCCGGGCCCTCAGGACCACCCAGCACACTGCAGCAACTACTGACCTCAGTGTGTGTGTGTGTGTGTGTGTGTGTGTGAGAGACAGAGAGACAGAGAGAGAGAGACAGAGAGAGAGAGTGTGTGTGTGGGAGAGAGAGGGTGAGTGGATGTAAGGTTTTGTGAAAGATTTTTTGTCTGTGCTTTTAGGTGTGTGTGTAAATGCATGGTGGCAGGAGAGGTAACTTTCTTATTACGGATTTGTCCATTAGATATGTTTCTGATTAATAGATGTACATGTTGATTAAAAAATACTATGTGTTAGAGACGTTCACCCAGCAGTCAAAACAAGTGAATGTACCTAATGGAGCCTTTTAAAATGCAGTTTTCCCCTTAGATTTCCCCTCAAGTATCTTTAATGTTGGAGAAATGTTGCTCTTATTCCTCAGTCTGACAGTATCATAGAGGATATATTCTGTAGCAGCTTGTTCCAGCTCTTCATTGAAGCTAGTGAAATATTCTAACATAAGATTTTTTTATGCTTTTTATGGCTGTTCTGTTCCCTCAAATAGAAATATTTGATTTGTCTTGCATATCGTTTTATGTACGTTTTCCTTAAAAGTTCAGTCTGACATATTTGGTGTTTGGAAACTTGAGGATTTCCACTCAGACTTAAAATAAAGTTCTTTGGCTTTAACCGTAGTTTGGCTGCACAGCGTGAGTCCGACTGACCCACTGACGAGTCAGGCCACGTCTACAGTTACATCCCAACTTTTGCTACGTTCACTCCTGGCATCCACGGTTCTCCCAAGTTTTCAAGCGCCTAAAACAGAGACTCGGAAATGATGACGTAGACAGAGACCCGCCCCACTCCCTGATTGGATCATATCAGCCACAACTACCGGCGGTGAAAGCAACATAGATAATGAAGTACTTGTGTTTCTCACCTGGATGTCTTTGCTAGCAGCTGTTGTGGAGTTAAATTCTGCACTTTAATGCTACTAATGTCCTCGGGGTAAACAGTCTACTTCCTGTTTACAGCGGTGTGGTGCGGTGTCATGCCCAGTGTACATGAATGGTCACGTATGTGTGCATTGAAGTGTTTGAAATCATGAGGGGAAATTTCAAATCCTCACATTTTTGAAGCTTTGAAAATATTATAGATATATAACAAAAATAACTGTATTTGAAAACTAAATAAAACAAATCAAAACTGACTTAAATAATCAGTTTATTTTCTTTTTGATTGACTTATCGATTAAAAAACTGTGTTGGATACTGTGAATATTGGAGATTTCAGCCTCTGCGTGAGAGCTCATATCTATGTGTGGTTGTGTGTGTGTGTGTTTGCCTGTGTGTGTTGTGTACAGAGGTTTCATCCAGTGGTGTGTTTGTGTTTTCATCTGCCCATATTTCAAACTCTGACAGGTTAAAAAAAAAGTAAAAGAAAAGAAGAGACATATTCATCATGGAGTGAGGGAGGGGGCGTGAGGAGAGTGATAGAGGGAGGGCGGGGTCTCTCACACACACGACGTATCAGTGGAGAATAAAGCTCTTTGTTCGTGACCGTGTGAACACGCGTGGCAAAGAAAAGCAGAAGGCCTCCCTCTCTCAGCCTCGCTGTCCCAGAGAAAACACAAGAGCTCAGCCGGCTCTTTGACGGAGCGGGACAGCCTCATAAATCACGCCACCGTGTTTTAGCAGCCGTCCGCGCCGCTGAACGACGGCCTGTTAAAGCATCCCTGACAGCCTTGATTGGGGAGGCGGTTTAAAAAAGTCGACCCTGACTTTATTTTTCTTACCGAAGAAACCCCAGACACCTTCTCACTTCTTGTGTTTTTACATTTAAGGCATTTAGCTCACACTCACACTCATCTGGATCACCGCGAAGCGAGCGAAACAGCAGAATAAGCATCAATGTCTGGATCTCCCGACATTCATTATTCCCGCTCAAAGCGCCTCTGGAGTATTGAGGAATGTAATACCTGCTCTGGGTTGGGATTATCAGTGAATTTTGATGAAGTGTTTTTGGTCTGTACCCACCCACCGTTCCCTCAACCTGCCACATCCTTCTTCACTCCGTGGTTTCCCCGAGCTCCCAGAAACCTCTGCGCTAAGAAAATCAAACTGGCAGTGCAGCTTTAGTTCAGTGGTTCCCTGTGATGTTGTAGGTAATATCTTTGAAGAGAGGAGGGTCACTGTGCAAGGGGAATTGGGAATCTCTCAAGCTGCCTGCCCATGTGCAAGTTCAAATTAGTGGTAGAACGTGATTGACTGACAGAAAATAAATCTTTAAAAAGTACTATTTTCTGACATTTCATACACAATTGTTGGTTTTGGCGTCAGTTCAAATGCAGTTTTCAGACAGCAGCAGCACTTGAGAGGTGTCATCCACCTGCAAAATGCTGATTATAAATGTAAAATTATCTCCAATATTCATATTATCTGCATTTTCTCCATGATCTCCACTCTGTCTGTGTCCCACACTCTGGTTTACTCACCGTGCCACACGGTCTGAAACCGTTCCAGTGTTTTTAACAAACTGCAAGAGCTTCATTTTTTACAGCTGCTGTCCCCGCTGTGCAGTGTACAGTATAAAGGATTGGATTTAATATAAGGTTAACGATCCATTTAAAAACAGCTTTGATCAACCCTGATCACTGTCATGCAGATCAGCGCTGGACATTGCTGATGATAATCGGAACCAAAACCTAAGAGAACCACAGCTCACAGCTGCACTGCATTCTGGTCTATTTTACTCTTTTACTTTTTTCTGTCTCTTCTATGACGGATTTCAGTGTTTTTCCTTTTTCTGAAAAACATTTTAAAAAAACTAGAAATAGTGGATCTGGAGCGAGCATCAAAGGGTTCATGTTAGGTGAGCTGTTTTATGACAAAAGATGGATAAATACGACGGTTAACAGTTTAAGGTTGTGGTTTTTCCTCAGCTTATAATCAAGCCAATGACACACTCATACTGGCCAATAATTGTTTTAAGATGACAGGGGTTGAACGGTTCACTTGTACCGGAGCACCTAAAATGGCAGTGATGCATGACTATGACACATTATTAATTAACTTTCACCAGCCCGGAGCAGCACGATGGAGGAGAGAAGTGGAGGGTGGGAAAGCGAGGAGGTTGTAGGAGGTCGTGTTATCAGGTCGGTGCGTTCCACAGCGAGCGATAAACCATCAGAGGGTTGGATCAGATTTGGTTTCTGGATCCCATCGCCTGATCCTCCACTTCTCCTCCCCGTCAACTCTCCATTCAGACTTGAGTAAACAACAACCTCTTCTTTCTAACTTTTACTGTCTCCATCTTTTCCTCAGTCTCTCTCTCTCAGTTGCCTTTTGTCTTTTCTTTCAGTCTCATCTTGTCTCTCTCACTCTGTTCTGTCTACTCCTCTCTCGCCCCCCCCCCCCCCCCCCCAGTCTTATCAGCCAAAGTGTAGACAGACAGTGTTATCAGTATTGTGTGTTGTGTGCTCTTGTTTTGACCACAGACAATAGTGGTAACTGTCTGTCTGTCTGCTTATCGGCCTATCAGACACCAGGAGGAGAGATGCCGATCGCTCCGTCACTCGTTTGCCAGATCGCTTTGTCTCCGTCGTCTGCCGCCTGTTTATGTCCCAGAGAACCATCCACCTCTCCGTCTCTTTCTCTTTCAATTCACTGACATGAAATGAATCAAGTTGAATGCACTTTTTTGTCACAAAAAAATTCTCTGTCCATTAACATCTGTATGAACAAAGTGGATTTTAGACTGATAGTTACAAATCACTTACATTTTAGATTCTGCTATCATGTAATTATTCATTTCATTATAATGCAACTCATGCTCTAAATTTCAGAACTACACTTCCCATAATGCCTTGTCAGATGGAAACGAGTTGTAATGTTGAGTTATGCTGCGGGCTACAGCTTCAGTGAGATATTAGCAGTTAGCATCCAACTATCACTGAATAACTTTGATACTAACTTTGACGAAAACTTTCTTTTTCTTTGGTGTCTGATTGAATAATTGGTGTTTAATCACGATGGACATCGGCATGATAGCCACAGACCGTTTGAGTCATACCACACCTGGAAATATGTGTTTTTAATGTCTTTACGTTTAGAAAGCTGCATGTTTTTCTGTAAATATTCATGAGCATCAGAGGATGAATCCCAGTGGTTCTGACAAGCCTCTGACCTTTTTCTTCAACGCCACTATCGGGCCAAGTCTGGGCCACAGTAATAGTCATTTTGGACGCTCTGCTCCACCCTCAGGCCAAACTATCAACATAGCACACAACACAATCTTGAAATTTGTCGAGCACATTTATACTCTCAGGAGGATGAACCCCTTTGGTTTGAAATGCTCCCTTAATTTTTTTCATGTATTGCCGCTCTCAGGACCAACTTTACATTTTTAGCTCCACTACTGGTAACCCCCTCTAAGAATAGCTAAATAATCAGTATGTTGTTCGTTCCAGCAGTTTGTGGAGAGTGAGCAGCGTCACAGTCTCACAAGTAGAAATCATACAGTCTGACCAGAAGAGGCTCTAACAGTAGACACCGAGCGTTATGAATAACACAAAGCAATGTCCTCTAATGAAGCTGCGCTCGGTCACAGTTCAGTTCAGTTAATAGCTGAAAATCGGCATTCCTCTTCCTCTAAACTGAATACAGATGAACGAGACAAAAACAAGATGAAAGGGAGAAGATGTGTTTGTTGGCGACGGGCAGAGCACGTCGAGTGTTTAGTGCAGGATCTCTGTTCTCTGTGTGTGTCTGTGGAGTCTGATGGTGGAAGCTAGTGTCTGACAATTTGTAATGTTTAGGTTAACTCCCTGCAAACCCTTCACACGCCCTGCAGTGTTCCTGTGTGTGTGTGTGTGTGTGTGTGTGTGTATGCAGGTGTTTGGCAGCGTCAGGCTCTACAACAGCACAAAGGAACTTAAATGAGACACATGCCTCGCCACTGAAGTGTCTTTGTGTGTGTGTGTGTGTGTGTTTGTCTGACTCAGTGAAACAGTGAATCTGTTACTGTTCTTCCATTACTGAGGAAATGTGTTTCTGTGTTAGTGAAACCACATTTATTATTGTATGCGTGTGTATGTGTGTGTGTGTGTGTGTGTGTGCGCGTGTGTGTGTGGAAGGGACGTTAATGACTAATGTGTGTGATCATGCGTGTTTGTGTGTGTGTTAGTTAGCGACTCCCAGGGTGTGTGTGTGTGTGTGTGTGTGTGCGTGCGTGTGTGCATATGTATGTAACAGTATACATGGGTGTGTGTCTATTAGTCAGGAAATGGCCTCTGATTTCAGCCGTCGTTAAACTGAGATTCTAATTGGCTCTTTAATTAAGACACGGAAACACTGAGCCTGGACACTCACACACACACACACACACACACACACACACACACACACACACACAGCCATTCAGTTGACCCCAACATGAACCTTTCCTCTGTTTTCTTTACTTCTTTCACTTCTCTTATTTCTTCTCTCCTCCCTTCTGTCAGTGAAAACTTCTCTCTCTCTCTCTCTCTCTCTCTCTCTCTCTATCTATCTCTCTCTCTCTCTCTCTATCTATCTCTCTCTATCTCTCTCTCTCTCTCTCTATCTATCTCTCTCTCTCACTCTCTCTATCTCTCTCCCCTTCTCTCTCTTTCATTTTGCATCTGTCCTCATACGTAACTGTCATCCTTTCATCTTCCCCAGTTCCTCATAATCGCTCGTTCCTCTCATTGAAAAATCTCTTTCCTCTTTATCGTTTTCTTTATCTCTCTCTCTCTCTCTCTTCCCCTTCTTGCCTCTTTATTTCCTCTGTCGCTCGTCCCATCGTCCTCCAGGGAACGAGAGTTGGGTCCTGCCACGTCACTTTCTGCCAAACAGACTGCTGTCCTGTTACACTGACACAGATAGTGCAGCTGTGTGTGTGTGTGTGTGTGTGTGTGTGTGTGTGTGTGTGTGTGTGTGTGTGTGTGTGTGTTCATATTTGCATCTGTATATCTCTATGTTGTGTGTGCATTTGCAGTGCTTTTTTATGACTGTGTGTGTATTTGTGTACGTGTGTGTGTGTGTGTGTGTGTGTGTGTGTGTGTGTGTGTGTGGCTTGGAGTGCATCCATGCTGCTTGCTGTGGCTAACTGAGCAGGAAACATCTAATCTACCAGCTCTGCAGAGCACACACACACACACACACACACAACACTAACATCTGAGCTTTGTTTCTTGCTTGTGTCATTTTATCCGAGGATAAAACTCTGGCGGTGATTCATTTCGGTTCGTTCTCCCACTTGCAGCCATGTTGACTTTCACTAACTTTCACTCATGTTTGACAGGAACTGGTTTTTATGCTTTTTGGCTCCAGACTCTCTGTCATTCACTGACTCCTCCACTGATCTCTGAGCTGAAGGAACACAGTCTGAAGAAGCCAAACACAAGTGCTTCTTCTTCTTCTGCTGCTGCTGCTGCTGCTTCAGTCACAGTTCAGTGTAACTTACAAAGAACACAAACACTGTGCTGAGTAATACTGTCGCTGTCTGACTGACACCACTGGTGACATCTGTCCTGGGCAGCTGCATGAACCATAGTGACACTTTTCTCCCGGGTCTTGCGACCAAACTGTTACCAAATGAAACTGTGGTTAAAAATAAGCCGAGGTTCTCCTTGATGTGCGTCCAGTAGCTTTGACAGGAGGTGTAAATTATGTCGACACTTTAACTATAGAGACGAGCTGAGAAGAACTTAGACTCTTAGAGTGATCTAATTCTTCTCTCCGGTCCAACCAGGAAGTGAGTAAAGAATCCCAAGCGTACCAGGAAACATCAGCAGATTGGGAAACAAGAAAACAAAAACTGTGATTGTTTACATTCTAATGTCGTAGATAGCGTCCTATTTATAGGATAGGATGGCGCAGCCTTATGTAATGTACTCCACCCTCACAGGAGGCGACAGTGAGACTGAAAATACTGCTGCGTTAGATAAAATACAATCCGTTAGGAACCATAGACAGACTAACACAGCAGTATTATATAATAATATAAAATACAGTTTTCCCTCCTCCTTGACGACTGTGAAGTAGCCTAAACAGTAACACTATGACATTTATGTTACAAAGCTCAAAGCACAGGACTGTGACACTGAATACTGGGATTCACATCTGGCATTTAGTGAAGTTTAGGCCACTAAACGTTTGTTTAAGGTTAAATACTGAATCAACATCAAATTTGGTTCAAGTCGTGTCTTTTCCTAAATGTTTAAACAAGAACTTCATCTTTCCCCGATCTGAGCCAAGTGCTTTGAGTTGCAGCAACAACATTTTGCAGATACTTATGTTGACAAAGGTTTTTAAAGGTTGGTTTTATTCTGGAAAGCATTGACTCAGATAAATCAGTTCAGTCTGATATCTGTAACTGGACCAAACACTGAGTCAAACATGCTCAGATCAAGCTCTGATATCCCGGGTGGCATTCGAACTCTTCCCTCCGACCCTTTGTGTATCGCTTGTGTTCAATCGTGTGGCGGGTTTCACTTTTTCTCCCTCACGTGTTTGACTTCATCTGCTTCCTGATTGGTTCTTCTACAGTTTGCCTGTTGTAGCTACCAAACCTCATTCAGTCCATCGGCTACAATTACTTCACTGAAACCACAGCCACATAGTTTGTATATGTGTGTGTGTGTGTGTGTGTGTGTGTGTGTGTGTGTGTGTGTGTGTGTGTGTGTGTGTGTGTGTGTGTGTGCTTTCAACCGTTCATTTCCATAGATAAGGGTGCCCATGATTTCTGTTTGTGTTTCTCAGTACATTTCTTGTGGCTTTCGGTGCATGTGTGTGCATATCGTAGTGCATTTGTGCGTGAATATACAAACACAACTGTTTGTGTATGTGTGTGTGTGTGTGTGTGTGTGTGTGGTGAGTGTGTGCAGGAATAATGTAAAATGTTGGCTGGCATTAGGAGCTGTTAGACTTATGGTCTCTTTGTTTGGGATGGAATAAAGGCTGGATGGATGGATAGAAAGAAAGAGTAAAAGAGAGAGTATTTTCATTTTCCTACCACAAACTTTTCTTCATTCTGAATTTGATTTTTTGATTTTTTTTTTGGAGACTTTATTCAGACACGACAGGAGGTCACAACCTCAGCAGGTTGTTTAAGGTCACCAGCAGTTCAGCTGCTGACATACAGCTACTGTGTGTGTGTGTGTGTGTGTGTGTGTGTGTGTGTGTGTGTGTGTGTGTGTGTGTATTAAAACATGAATAAATGTCCAGGTTCCTCTCTTATTGTGAAGGTCTGTCCGTTGTACCTCTTTTTATGTTTGTGCCCACTCCGGTTCACATATATGCAAGTTCTTATATCACTGCTTCGTGTGTGTGTGTGTGTGTGTGTGTGTGTCCAGCCTAAATGTGTCTTTGTGTTCTCTCAGCTGGCATCAATCAGAGTGTGTGTGGAGCCGAGTTGCTGCCAACAATGAAGCCCTTCACTGGACCTGGAGCCTTTTATCAATACACACACACACACACACACACACACTTTCAGAGACCCTGAGGGGAGGGTGGTTGGGGTTGTGTGTGTGTGTGTGTGTGTGTTGCATGGTAGAAAGTGTGCATGAGGAAATCAAGAATTCATATGCTTGGATTTTCTGTGCCAGTTGCAAGTCTCTATCTTTGCGAGGACCAGTCTCAGTTTGACAACTAGAAAGTTAGGAAACATTTTTGGAAACATTTGGGGAATAGAAACATTTCTTAATCCCTTTTTCATCTTTCTGTGTTTCATTTTTCACCTGCTGAACTGCTCAATGCATCCGTGTTAAATAACAAACTTTGCTAGAGTAAAAATAACCGTCTCGAGTTAATAAAGTTTCCTGATTTCGATCCATGCTCAAGAATTTGATGAAGGCTGTTGGAGGGTCCAGAGTTTGTTTTAGGCGTAAGATTAGAGGTTCAGATTATGGTTGGAGTTGGACAAAGAGCCTCGGGAGTGTATTAAGTCAATGAGGGTCCTCACAGGTTTAGAAGTAGAGTCAAAAATGCCTGCATTTATAAAGAGTTAGGTGTTCATTGATTGGTACGTTTTAGCATGTGAATGTGTGTATGGGTTACCTACAAGGTGTGAGTGACATGGCACCCATAGGTGACCTCAGCCATGACTGAGAGCCGGGGACTTTTTTGGGGTGGGGGGCGGGGGTCACCACGAAAACAAGGTTTTGACTCCAACTGTTTACATCTTTGTGTCCAAGTCATAAAGGAGGCACTCATACTCATGCACCTATATGTTTGAAGTTTAGTATTACACAAATCAAAACGGCTTACTTTGGCGATTGCTGCTCAACCCTGACACACACACACACACACACACACACACACACACACACTGTAGAGTCTTCCATCTCTGTTTTCGCAGTATCAAATGGCGAGCGCTGAATCCATTTGTCAAACAAACTGCTGGCGTACGTTGGCGCTCAGGCCTGCAGATCACTCATTTATCTGAACACACACTAGTCCATTAGTCCCAGATCTGCTTTCACCTCTTCTTTTTCTCTCTCTCTCTCTCGCTCTCTCTCTCTCTCTCTCTCTCTCTCTCTCTCTGTCTGTTCATCTCTCTCTCTACCCTCGTCTCCTGTTTCCCTCCTTCTCTTTGTCCGGCTTGTCCTTTCTTGTTGTCCTCGTCGCCATCCGTCTTGCTCTGTCATCACACGTTCGCGAGGCTCCACTCCTCTGTTTTTGTAATGATGGAGGGATTGACCCCTGGCTGGAGGTCAGAGTTCACCTGGTCCCGCCACACCTCGTTCATGCATCCACTCGCTCGCTGTTAAACACTGCAGAGTAAAACGGACTTAAGCTCCCGCTTGTGCCGCTTGTCCTCGTCTTCATTTCAAAGCGAGGGTTCAGTTTTTGTTTGCTGTCCTCAGTGTTTCTGAACCCTGCGCTCTTTGGGGAACAAAACATGCAGCAGGTTCATGAAAATCCTGCAGGTTCTAAGTGGAAGCCAACTGACTGTAAGGACAAGTCATCAGAGCTTTGCAGAGCCAGCGTATAGAGAGCGGTTTATTTGAACTCTGCTGCGTTTTGTCCTTTTACTTCAGTTTATTTTTCCAGTTGAGAAAGAAGGGATGCTTTAAAAAAAAACAAAAAAAAAAAAATAGCTTGAAAATGGGATTTCCAGTTCTCTAACAGGAGAACAGTGGTGCAGTTTGTTCAGAGCGAGAATTGAATTCCAACAGACGCCAGGAAACAACCCTAAAATATGATAGATTCGAAGGACGAAGGACGAAGGACGTGGATCCACTTCCTTCTCTTTGGAAACCCAAACAATAACACAGCAAAGCCTGGACCGATGCTCATTCCCTGCTGTTTAATAATGTATTCTTAAAGGAACAATCCACCTTATCATTAATAGAATTGCTTTCAATGAGAATATTTAGGGTATAAACCTCTCTGCAGTCTAGAGAGGTTGTAGTTAGTGTGTGTGTGTGAGCTGCTAGACACACTACTTTGGTGTTACACCTGCTCAGGCCTCCAACAATGTGCGAGAAGTAACGCATTCAGTGATTCACCATCAAAGCAATGATTTCTCAGAGCACTACAGGTCGACAGTAGAGAGGTGGATTCTGCTGCAGCTTTAAAAACTCATCTCTTTTCTCTACGTTTATTCCTGGCGTCCACACGACCCCGGAGTTTTCAAGTCCCTCAAACAGAGAATTTTGGAAACTCTTCCTGGACCTGTTTTAGTTTATAAAACTCAGGTTGTGTTGTTGTAGTCTGGAATGACAGAAAACTGAGACCTTTGGAAACGATGATGCACACGCCCACCTCGCCTCCTTCCAGTCACGATTGCTAAACAGCGGCGAATGTAACATGGATAGTGACCAAAGATGACACCACCAATTTGTTTAATCACTTGAAATATAATCACAGCCGAATATGAAGAGTGCATGGCTCGTGAATGCCAAAGTAATTGCTCATTAATTGTAATCAGGGTAAAAGTTTGACATAATCGTGATATTGATTTGAAGTCATATTGTCCAGCTAAACCTTTTTAGATCGACTGCAGTACTCACTTTCCAGTCAATTAACTTTGTGTGTTCAATACTGATAAAAGATGAAAACTATTAAATATAATCCATGATGTAATGAAATGAAGTTATCTTTAAAGGAAAAATCCACCTGAGCATGAAAAATAATTCAATCTTTCTCCCAAACACTTTAACTTTAACTTCTAATTCCAAAGCGTAAAGACAGAAATAACTTGCTGGAGTTGGAGGTGTGAGGCCTTTATGTAACAGCCGTGTTGAATCTTGGTCTCCAGTGAAAACACAAGCTCTAAAAGCAACATGTTGTGATGAAGTTGTTCGGGGTGAATTGGGGCTCATCTAAATGAGAGTAAATCAGCCTCCTGACAGAGCGGACTGTGACGGTGACGGTAATGAAGGAGCTGTGGAGCTGATGCTCATAAAACTGTTTACACAGGTTGTGCAGTCGACACCGGGAGAAACTGCTCTCAGTCATACAGCCGAGACCCTCAGAGAACCAAAAGATGATTCATGATTTGGGCTGTATTGCCAATATAGGACTGTATTTTGTTTGTAATATTTTAATAATAAATGCCTTATTCCTGTGATAAATGGGAACATGTGTGTTTTTTTAAGTAATGAATTTTCTGGCCTCAGGAGGGAATGTGCTCAAAACTTCTCACACTTCATTTTCGAGGCTGAACATCAACATCGTCGACCCAGAACATTTTACTGAGCTGCTTCTTCATGTGTCTAAACTTTTCCAATGGTGACTAAACTGTGTTTTACTATGTTTTATCTTGTATTGTAATTTTTTTAATTCAAATGCAATATTTTTAGAGATACCATGCAACAGCATCAGACACAAGAAAACAGAAAACGGTGATGATTTCACTATAAGCAGAAAGATGTGAAACCCTCTACGCCATGCTGTTGTCACCTGACTATACAGTGTGATTATTCGGAAAGATATTGACTGACTCCTCCCTCCTGCAGGTGATGGCGCTGGCGGAGGCGGCGGAGGAGAACCGGGCTCTGCTGGAGGAGGCGTTCGTCCGTCTGCGGAGCGCCACACACCTGCTGGTGCTGCTGCTGTCGCTGTGGCAGGGCCTGACCCCCGACCAGACCGCCATCCTGGAGGCCACGCTGCTGCCGCTGCTGCACGACACGCCACAGCTGGTACACACACACACACACACACACACACACACGCACGCGCGCGCGCGCACACACAGGAGGCCATTAACATGTCAGTGTCTGTCCATCCATCTGCAGCCCACTCAGTAAACACAGCCCCAGCTTAAACACACACTCTGAAAACTTTTAAAATACATTAAGTACTTCTGGTCCCAGAGGAATTTACACACACACACACACACACACACACACACACACACACACACACACACACACACACACACACACATTTCAAACACACACTCTCTCTCTGCCACTCCACACTCACCTGTCAGCTCTGCGCTAACAGTGAATTCTGTGATACCTGTTTATGATTTAAGCATTAAACCTGTGTGTGTGTGTGTGTGTATATATATGTACACAAGGGGTCAAGGTCACAATAGCATGAATGGATGACATATTGCTCTATAATCAGCCTCTGACTCAGACTGTGAGCTTTGTGTGTGCGTGTGTGTGTGTGTGTGTGTGTGTGTGTGTGTGTGTGTGTGTGTGTGTGTGTGTGTGTGTGTTACTAAACAGCCGTGTTGACAGAGCTCTTCCATTTGCTGCGATCAGATCATGAAAGATTTCTCACCCCATAGAGACTCTTATGTGTACCTGTGTGTGTGTGTGTGTGTGTGTGTGTGTGTGTGTGTGTGTGTGTGTGTGTTAGTTTTTCCATAGCTCTGATCAATCCCCTGAACCTCTCATTACCACCAAGTCTATTTCCAGCCTCCTCTGACAGCCCCACATCACACACAATCATACACACAAACATCTGTGTCTTCATCCGTACATAAAACATGTTTTACAGTACACACACACACACACACACACACACACACACAGACAGAAATAGGCTGAGAGGGTCAGTTGATGAGCCTTGGGGGACTCTGTACAAAAGTGTGAGTGTGTGTTATTGTACATGGGATTAATGGCATTAAGTGAATTAGCAGTAATCAGGGTCATGCCCACGACATTAAGACAAACAGGTGGACCGATGAGCTATTTTCAGACAACACGACACACTCTCCAACACAGTGCTATGACTACACACTGAAAGAGATGGTGACGCAGGTTTTAGCTACTTTTTTTATTAGAGAATAATTCTGGTTTTTGTAGTTTTGCAGCAGCTGAAATCAGCAGGTAATAAAAAGTCATGTTCTCGACACTGGTGTTTCTGCAGAATGTCAGTTATGGAGCTAGAAAGTGGATAGGTGAGGTGTTACTTTGACCTTTGACCTTTCCTGTGACCAAGCAGGTGAGGTTACTCCAGGTGAGTGCGAGTCAGTCTCTCTGTGAGTTTCCTTTCAGTGGGATAAATTCCAGGAATGTCACGGCCACGAATAAAGCCACAGAAGAAGACAAGAGGGATGAAGAGCAGGATTAAAGGAGGATAGAGAAGAGGAGGAGGAGGAGGAGGAGGAGGAGGACTTAGATGCTTCATCCAAAGTCCAACTCTTATTTAATTTATCCATTCATCCTGCACTGTATCCATCACTCCTACTGCTCATATTTATTGATTTATTGAGCAAATGATAGATCGATTCAATCCTCCACAATTCTTTAACATCACCGTCAGCCATCATCCATTAATTTGATCTATATTTTGATTGGATTCATTGAGTTTGCATCAAAGTATTTTAGTATTCATCATCATCGTAATCACGACTCTCAGCACAGAGTCTCTGTCTTATTGGAAAGTTCACGGCTTTTCCAGACAGATCCCGCTGTCAAGATAAAAAATGTTAGAATTTTTTGCATTGCATTGCTCAAATGGTAAGATCCTAACCTAGTAAATGTCACATTATAAGGTAGTTAGTAAATTAGTTAGTTGATTAGTTAGTAGTGTAGTTCTTGCTTTCCATAAATTTTACAAAAAATGACAAATTTCTGTTTCATTGATACACTAACCTGCTGAAAATGATCTCTACTTTCCTTGCAAACTCTATATTTACATATTTAACCCCAAAAAATGAAGACATGAAATAAAAACAGAATTCAAAGACTTCAAGACAAGAAAAGAAATGTAGTTTTACTCCACAAAAGTCAACATCTGTCTCAGAACCACTGTATTGCTTCCTTAGCCCTGAGTGTACGATACTGAAAAATGATATTACACACTGCCGCTTGTAAATCAAAATATAATTTAATGATTTTTGCCTTTTAAACTAAGAACATGCACCTTTTTTTTTTTTAGTCCTGATTTGTGTTTGCAGGTTCCTGTGCAGCTAATCTCGTCTGGATTATAGCAGCTACACTGTTTAGAGAGACTGTTGCTTTCAAACTGCAACTGTAAAACATAGAAGTCATAAAAGAAGGCACAAATGTAAAACAGGTAAAAAAAAAAAAATCTGACTCAGTAATATTCACCATTTTTAGACCCTATTTTTATATTCCAGGAAACACAGACACACATCTGTGCTCAATAAAGCAGAGAAAAATTAAAATATGTAACAGAAAACCAAATGACCTAAGGCCTGTATGTCATCTGTCACATTAGCTTAGATTATGTGATTATCCATCTGAGGTACAAAGTGCACAGAACTATAAAAAATGCCAAAAACGCGCGGCTGCCAATCAGAAAACAAGGTCAGGATTTCGACAGCAGACGTCTACACTCGGATTCCTTTATCTGAAGGAAAATAGAGGGAAATGTTTAGAGTAAGAGAGAGGGAAAAAGGAGGAAGAGGAGGAGGAGGAGGAGAAGGTCTTCCTGTCTGCACTAAAAGAGGTGGATAGAGGGAAGAGGGAGGAAGAGAGGGAGGAGGAGGAGGAGGAGGAGCACCAGAGGAAATGCATCTGTGTGGTGTCTAACGAAACGTCTCATTTAGCTGCAACCAAGCAGAACACCGCCTCCTCCCTCTGCTGCATTCCTCCCGCTTCTCTCTTTCTCCCTCCCTCTTCATCTTCCTCTTCTTCCACTTCCTCAATCCTTTTCGTTTTTTTTCTACCTCCTCCTGCTTTGTCCTCCTCCACCTCCTCACATTTCCTCCTCATCCTCAGCTCTCCATCATTCATCTCGTCTGTCTCTGTTCTATCGTCCTCTTATCTCATTCCTCACCCTCTCACTCTTTTCTCCTCTTCCTCACTTCTCCTCCTCGTGCATCACGTTTCCCTCCATCTTATCTTCCTCATTTATCCCCGTTTCTTGTATTAAGTTTCTGTTTTCGTGCTTCTCTCTTTCTCCCTCAGATTTGTTTCTCTCTAACTCCCTTCTCTGTTGACCGTCCATCCTTCTCTCTTCGTCTCTTCGTCTCACCCTAACTGACCCTATTTATATCTCTTCCTCTTCCTGCATGCTTTCCCTTTCCCCATCTCTTTTCTTTCTCTTCCTCACTTCCCCTTTCATCACCTCCCTTTTTTTTTCTCCGTCTCTCTGGCTTCCTCACTCTTATTTTTACCCCCTCTCTGTCTCTTTTTCATCTCCTTTCCTTCCTCCTCTTTTCCCCTCCCTCTCCCACTCTTTCTGGACCACCCTCCCTTGTTCCTTGTTCCTCTCTCTCCGTCTTTTGTCTCTTTTTCCATCTGTCAGTCAGCTCTTGAACAGAGTTGCTGACGCTGTCTGTCTGCCTGCTATTCCTGCATGACCCCCACGTTCTCCCGCCCTCTGTTTACTTTACCAGAATCCATCATGCAGCCGAACAGCGCTGCCTCGCTCTGGTTTCCTGAACTCTTAACCAAAAATTTCTATATAGTAACTGGAAATGTTTCTTTAGGCTTGTACCGCTGCAGAGCTATTTACAGCGCTGTAAAGGGCATTTTTAGAAAGCGTTCTTTGCAGCACCGAGTCGAGCGGTTCTCTGAGCCTCACGGTGACGTAAAGAAGCATTGAAGAGCGGATGAAATGTTTTCAATCAGCGAAGTTAAGTTCTTTTTCAGAGCCACAAAGAGTCATTATTGTATTTCACCAGACGTCATGTAGTTCCTGTGAGCGGTACCTCAACCAAATAACTTCACGAAAACTTTCTCCCTCATTCAATTGATTGTGGTCAATGCACAATACCATATACGGCAAGGCTCTGTAGTGTCCAATCAAATAAATAGTAAATGGACTACACTGCTGTTTTCTAGTTGTATCGACCACTCAAAGCGCTTAACAATACTCATACATACATCAGACCTTTACACACACTCATACACTGATGGAACAGCCATCAGGGGCAATTTGGGGTTCAGTATCTTGCCCATTTACACTTTGTTATGTATTTTAACCCAAACCTGACCGTATCCACGTGTTTATTATTGTTTCCATGATGACAAAGGTTCGGTACGCTCACCACCGGTACACTTGTTTTGGTTGCATTCGAGGGTAAGGACAAGCAACCTATGTGGTCGTTTAGATTGGAGGACTCGTTGTTTCGGTCCAGCTGGACTTCCTGGATCGTATTAAGTCTCACTGGTACCAATGCACTCCCATGTAATATTGAATGATTTTATTTTGAATTAATCTCACTCCAATGCACTTAAAGTCTTCCTACATGCTGTCCATCCAAATCACAGGTTCCCTTTTACCATATTAGAGCTTGTGATTTTTAGCATTTACAGTAATTGCTCATATTTAAAGTTAATAACACAGTGTAACAGCTGCAAGCTGAACTCTACCAAATCCAGTCTTTCAGATATGTTTTTTTTATAAAAAGGAATCACTGATTTGATCGAGGGAAGTGATTGTGTGGATGAATTTTTTTTCCCCTGGAGACTGACTGTACGACATTGTTCTCACAGAGCCGTAACTCCGGCTTCTCAAATGACTTTTCCAGCCATGATGAGGATGTCAGGACCAAGGGATTTTCTGTCTGAACGTTTACTCGTCTCTTTGGGAGTCCTCCAAGGTTGTGTGCCGGGCCCGGGAATATTTTCTCCACGGCCGTCCAGTACTGTTGCAATCACATCTGGGATTTCCCCCTTGTCGGACCTAATATTCTTGATGCAGTCGGTAGAAGGACAAGAGACTTACAAGACTTAATAAAAGAAAATCATCAAAACCATCTGCAGCATATACGTCCTCATCAAAGTATCAGCAGTGAAACAGTGAAGCCACTCAGGTAGATCAGTTACAGACACGGTTGTAGCCACCGGTACACTTTTATGTGTTAACAACTGAATTGAGGGTCTGATCCAGATCATCATCTTTCAGAGTAAGTAGCTTAGAGGAGCACAGGGACAGTGTGTGAGGGTGCCAAGCTTTTACCATGCCTTCCTCCACTTCCCCTCAGCACTTGTTAGTATCCTCCATCACACAAGTGGTCTCTTGAAGAGGGAGAGGGTGGGGTCTGAGGGGGGCTGACTCCACATGTACTATTCAATCATGTATAGTGAAACAGTCACTGTATATTACATTTACATAATCTCATGCAAAAATTAGGAGACAATGTAAAAAACACAACGTAAAATAAGGTTTGTTTTATATCAACTGATGCTGGTTTTCACTACCATGCAATGCCTGCTGGGTAATAATGCATTGCAGTCTAACATCACTGTCCCTCGCCTCTTGGAGGGTCGAACTCACAGAAGTCTACTGGAGTTTTTCAGAGTACTGCAACATCACTTAACATCGCAATGGGAATTCCCTAAAGGGGAAGTGATCAAAGCTTCTTT
>NW_019174347.1:1971767-1972045 GCF_002260705.1 Seriola dumerili
CACCCAAACCCACACACACACACACACACACACACACACACACACACACACACATACATATGCACATCACCTCCCTCCCTTGGACTCACCCATCCAGGGTCACCCGTTGAGAGCGCTGGTTGTAGATTTAGGGGTTTTATAGGACAAGATAGGTGTGTGTTTGTGCGCGGGCGCACGTGCGTGTGCGTGCGTGCGTGTGCGTGCGTGCGTGTGTGTGTGTGAGGTCAGAGATGCCCAGACGAGATATCTTGGCCAGAGACGACAGAAAGAGAGAGAGT
>NW_019174347.1:1972070-1998384 GCF_002260705.1 Seriola dumerili
TCTCTGTCTCTGTCGCTCTGTCATCATCATTACAGGGTTGATTACCTGTCATTATGGCTCATTAGGGGCCTATCAGCATGGCGGCAGGCAGGGGGAGGAGGGGTGAGGGAGGTGGGGGGCTTGGGAAAAGGGGAGGGTGGGAGGGGACCTGTCAACACACCGAAACACACACACACACACACACACACACACACACACACACACACACACACACATACATATGCACATCACCTCCCTCCCTTGGACTCACCCATCCAGGGTCACCCGTTGAGAGCGCTGGTTGTAGATTTAGGGGTTTTATAGGACAAGATAGGTGTGTGTGTGTGCGCGGGCGCGCGTGCGTGTGCGTGCGTGTGTGTGTGTGAGGTCAGAGATGCCCAGACGAGATATCTTGGCCAGAGACGACAGAAAGAGAGAGAGTGGCAAGAGACATGGATCTCATCTCCTCACTGCTTTTTATTACCTGTGTGTGTGTGTGTGTGTGTGTGTGTGTGTGTGTGTGTGTGTGTGTGTGTGTGTGTGTGTGTTCCTCCCTTTCAATTGTATGTTTCTTATTTAATTAAATGTCAAGCAATGATTGTTCATTAAATCTGCCTCTTCATCCTCCCTTTCCTGTTCTTCCTCCTTCGCTCCTTTACTTCTCTCCTTTTGCGCTCCATCTCTTGTCTTTCAATCCATTTCCTTCAACTTCTTCCTCTTGTCCTCCTTTTACTGTTTTTCTCCTTCCTTTCTTCCCTCTTCTCTGCGCTCACCATCTTTTCTCCACCTGCTCTTACCCCTGTTCTCATCAGTTCTTCCTCTCCTCTCTTGTTTCCTTCTTTTCCCAAACTTCTCTATCTCCTATCCTTGTCCTCCTATCCCCCTCCTTCTTTTTCTTTCCTGCTCTTTTGTTTTTTTCATGACCAACTGTTGATTAGCTTTGAGTCTTCCCTGTGACCGACTCTCCCTCATCTCTCTTCCCTCAACAACAACAACAACAACAACAACACACTTGCATCCTCACTCCTCACCTTCCTCCTGTCTCCTCAGGGCTGGGAGGAGAGCTGCGACGCTGCCGTCTCCCACCTCCTGCGGAGCTGCCTGTCGCGGAGCCCCAAGGACCAGGCCACATCTCTGGCCCAGGCGGGAGGCCCTGTGCTCACCCTCCCCCGTGACACCGACCGCCTCAAGAAGCACATCACCCTGATGTGTGATCGCATCGGGAAGGGAGGTCGTCTCACCCTGGCGTCCGAGGCCAACGTCCAGGTCCCCGCCCAGGTCCAGAACCTGGCTGCTCCCGGTGAGTCGGGGGGAGGGAGGGGAAGGAAGGTGGGGAGGGGGGGGTGGCAAATGAGGTCAGGATAAAGGTTGGGGAATGAGGAGAGGAAAACAGGTATGATGAGCTGATGCAGTACACACACACACACACACACACACACACACACTGTTTCTGACATGGACAAAGCTCTACAGTGTGTGTGTGTGTGTGTGTGTGTGTGTGTGTGCGCCCGCCCTTGACACAGAACCGCTCTGCCATGAATAATAAATGTTCCATCATAAATTGTTGAATCAAATTCTGAAGTTACGCTGAGCGGTGCACAGTTGTACATTCACTCCCGAGACACTTTTCATTGTGATACCACGGATAAAATCACATGACACTCACGTGTTAAGTTAATCATCATGGGTCTAATTACTAGTACTACAAATAAAAGTGTTGGTTCACCAACATCTGGCAGTTTTAGCAGAATCTCTCTGGCCTTTCAAATAATTTTTCTTCTCACATTCAAGCTAATTAGGATCATTGGAAGCCTAATTAATTCTGTTCAGGCTTCTAATTGGTGTCATTGTAAATGGGTGTCTTCTTAAACTGTCCTCCCCAGGAAAACAATAGATCACTTGATCACATACTTTAAACAGCCTTGTGTTTACATCTTCCTGACCTCTTTCGTTCAAATAACCGTCGTCTGTCAGAAATAAAGGAGGAAGTTGTGTGACATTGTTCTCGTGCCACAAAAAGGTAGATGGTTGGACGTCAAAAGCATCTTTACCTCGACACCGGAGGCAGCAGTTTGCATCCAGTCTCCAACAGTCAGTGCTGCTTTCTTTTTAACCATAACGTCGGTCTTTACAAAACCTTAACCATAACCAGAGAACACTCATCTTTGTAATGGTAGCATGGCTTCTTTTAGATAAGATGCTCTAAGATGAAGGTTCAGTCTTAAGCCTTTCCCAGAGCTTTTAACTGTATCTCACGGCTTTCTTCAGTGAATGGAATTTGATCAGTTTCCAAAATACAAAGAATTGCTGAAGTTCAATAAGAGAAAGGTGTAAATACTCAGAGATCCACCTTAAAATATAACATATCTGTTCGGAAGAGATCAGTGATTTTGTACAAAAAATAAGTAATGGTGATGATCTGTTGCCTTTTCTGCATCTGTGTGTGTGTGTGTGTGTGTGTGTGTGTGTGTTGTTGCGCTGTGTGTGTTGGTGGACAGCCTCATATAAGCCGGTCCCCTGGTGAAGATTTTAGGCTTCGGCGGGTAAAAACATGAAGCCTATTCATGGTACACTTTACAGCCAACACACACACACACACACACACTCGTATTTAAATGCATCACTACACACACACACCCACAGACACACACATATGCAAAAACAACCCAAAAAACTACAGGTATGACACACACACTGTACACATGGATACACAGTGCAGACACACCCATAAAAACATGGATATACACGCCGCACACTTTAGCACATACAAGGCGGGACACACTCATAAAATCATAAGTATACATTCACATTTTGACACACACACACACACACACACACCTTATGGATCATTTAGTCTCGGCTGAAGTTTATGGAGGTGTTTCTGACAAGGTCATCAATTACAGTCTGTCCTCTCCTCCCTCTTTTATTTATTCCTCACCCTCCTCCCTTCCTCATTCCTCCTTCTCTCCGTGAAACTAAAAAGTAAAATCAGTCATTTTTTCATGTTGCACTTGTGCAAAATGGTGAAAAGAGCAAGATGACGATTTGCGTCGTTGAGTCGCGGCGTTTGAATCGATTTGTTGCACGTTGTATCGCACCAGGTTACAACTCTGTTTTATAACATAACACTGTAAAAAGTGTGGCACTAAAACAAGGACACATGGTCAATAAGAAAAAGTAACACACATTTCAGTCAGTCAGTGATGCCCCGTCCGATCCTCGTCTCGTTGTTCAGTTTTGCTGTAACTCGTTGAGGAACATGTAAATTCTTCTTCTCTGGTGTCTCATTTGTCCCAGCTGTCACACTGCAGCTGCCCGGCAGTTGTGTTCTGCATGTGATGGAGACGTAGTTTGACAGCAGTGAGTTAATTTAAGATGAATTATTATTGTGCACAGGAGACACTGAACCAAAGGAGGTCGAGTACTGGACCAAACATCCAGCACTGACTCGTTTGAATAGACACGGTTATGCAGCTAATTTATAATACTTAACAAGGTTTATAGATAAATCCTCTCTCTTTGAGTATTAATGTGTGTGTGTGTGTGTGTGTGTGAGAGAGAGAGAGAGAGAGAGAGAGAGAGAGAGAGAGAGAGAGCGAGGGAGGGAGGGAGAGTGAGTGAGAAAAGTCTATAAAACTTTAAAGGCTTGTTTAAAAGTCATTATAGTGATTACAGTAATTCAGCACAAAGTTCAGTGGAACATAACTGAATCAATTAATTCAGTGTGTGTGTGTGTGTGTGTGTGTGTGTGTGTGTGTGTGTGAGAGAGAGAGAGAGTGTGAATATGAGAGGGAGAGAGTGTGTTTGTGTTTATGTTTCCTTGTCATGCGGTCTACCCTCTCTCCTTTGGTCTGCTGCCAAAATTCACACAGACAGACACACACACACAGAGACACACACACACACACACACACACACACACACACACACACACACACACACAGCACTTCAGTAAACAGTCGTTTGTTAGCCGTCTCAGATGTTGCTTTTTCACCCGCCCGTAAACATACACATTTGTTTACGTTTCCAACAACACCGGCGGCAACCGTTTCCCTCCAAGACCACAGACACACACACACACACACACACACACACACACACACACACAGGGATACCACACAACAAGCCCCACTTCATTGGTACAGAGTGTGTGTGTGTATCTGTGTAAATGTGTTTATGTGAGAGTTTCCTGGAAATAAAAACCTTACAACACACACACACACACACACACACACCTAAAAACACACACTGAGACAGTGTCACTCTCATTGTTAAAGCTTCACCTTTTCATCCAGGAGAAGAGAGAGAGGGAAGAGAAAAGAGAGCAAGAGAGGAGGGTCTGATTAATGTGAGAACAGATGGAAGGAAAGAGCTATTTAAGGTGGAAAGATGGAAATTCCAAAATTCCAGTCCCAGTGAGAATTAAGCCCCATGTGGCCAAGATTAATATGACGAGGCAGAATGAGTAATAAAATATTTCCCCTTCTTGGTAATGAAAGCCTTTGTTCTAGCCAGATGTTAATTTAACCACTGGCAAATAGCAGGTATCAGATATATATATATATATGTATATATACGAGTATATGAATGTTTGTGATCTTCCCCTAACCTTCACCAAATGTCCAAGTTTCTTTAAAAGTTTAAAGTATATATGGGAAATGCTTTTATTTCCTGGTAGTTATTTATATTTAATTTCATCACTAACACAGACATTAAAGAAACTACTGACACGTCTCGATTAAGTTTTTTAAATCAGGTTAAAACAGCTGCTGTTCGTCAAAGTCGAGCTCTGTTAACCACGATCGTTCTCCGACCACATGGTTTTTATTGTAACTATGACAAAGTAGTAATTTTAACCCAAATCTTTCTTCAACCCTGTTACCAAGTTGTTTTTCTGCCTAAATTCAACCAAATCTTATATCGTCACATCATAAAAGGGATGAATTCACAGTGAAAAATGATGTGTGTGTTGCTCTAAGGGGCAGAAAAAGTTAAGAAAAAACGATAATATACATTACGACACAGCAGAACAGCGAGGTGTACATGAATAAAAGTACAACTGGTGAACAACAGGACAATGAACAATAATAACAACAAACTACAACATAGATTTTTTTTCTTAATCCGTTAAAATTTGCCATTGAATCTGTTATGTAGGTGTATTTAGTAATGAAATATTGAAATGTACTTTCACTGCATGTTCTCCACTTCCCTCTGTGATGTCCTACATTTCCCCGAATCGATGAGGTCAGCATTTGGAGAATGAATACAAAGGTGTTAAATTCGTGTTAAATTGAATGACTCAGTTTGGGAGTGATAACAAAAGCGAGCAAGACAAAACCACGAGTTACAGTCTCCTTACTCAGACTCCAGGCATGTTTTGTAGCTGCATTGCATTCTGGTCTATTTCCTATTACTTTTTTTGTGCCTCTAATCTGTAGTTTGTTGAAGGTCAGGATAAAATGGCGGCTGTGGGAAGAATCTCCATCTCTGTAATGTAGCAGTGGCTGTTTTTAATAATGATAATCCAAAGTTTTCCTTTACATTGAGCCAAAGGATCATTATTATTATTATTATTATTATTATTATTATTATTATTATTATTATTATTATTATTATTATTATTATTATTATTATTATTATTATTATTATTATCATTATTATTATTATTATTATTATTATAGAACTTTGTACTTGTGCATTAAGATAATATTCTCAACATTAACAGATGTAACTGTTAGCTTCAGCGTTACGTCCACATTTTCTCTCCCACTGTATTTATCTCTGTCTCTTCATCACATGACCTTTCTGTTTTCACCCTGATGACATCATTCAAACTAACTGGCCTCAACAGCTGCACTCTGTACACACACACACACACACACACACACACACCTGGTGAAATCAGGATGTGTTTATCACACGGGTCATTAGTCAGCGCGCTGTCAGCATAGCTTTGAACTGACCTCAACCATGGAGGTGTGTATATTGATGTCTTCTCCCACACACACACACACTGACACACACACACACACACACACGTACTGTATAAACACACTTAATCTCTCCAGTTATTTTGCCGCAGTGAGCAACATTTTTGGCAGCACTTGCTCTTCTCTTGTGTTCCTTCTGTTTTTTTTTTTTTTTTGTTTCTTTTTTATACATTTCTTTTTTCATCAGTTTTAACCCGCAGTTAATCTTGTGTAGTCATCTTTTATCGTTTCGCTTTGATCAGTTTCTGGTCTGTTGTTTTTCATTTGTTCTCTCATGTAAAGAAAAAAGAGCTTTCTCCAGGCCGAGCGAGGACGAGAGGAGAGATACATTTTTCCCATTAAACGTGTCTTTTAGGGGAGTTCCTCCTTATCAGACTCCAGGGTCTGAGGACAGAGGGTGTTGTGTGATTTACAGGTTGTTAAACCCCCTCGAGGAAAAATTTTGTGATTTGTGATATTAGGCCGTTTAAATTAAATTTGACTTCAAACGTTTTTGTGTGAAGCAATACACTACACGTGTGTGAAACGTTTGTGTTCGTTTCACCTGCCTTTAAATCGTGAGAGACGCCGTTCCTCTGCGGTTCACTGTGCCAGCGTCCGGACACGACACTCATACATACAATACTGTGATGGTGTCGGGGCGCGAGGTGTGGAGAACGTTTCCCTGAGCGTTGGGATCACCCTTAAGTACAATTAGATTTTATGATATTATGTAATTGCTGAGCTCAGTGACTGCAATGCGTCTCCACATGTGTACCAGACCTCTTCTTTGTTTGGTTTTTAGTGTTCTGGATCTTTTGTTTACAGCTGTGGAGACAATATCTTGTCGAAAGGTGAAACACACAAAAACACTACGTTTCATTAACTGCGACACCACCTACATAGTGTATCGCCTCACTCGCCTGTGTGAGTGTTTCTGACTCGGTGAACGTAAACCTAGATTATCCTGCGGCACAGCAATCTGCTGAACATCATGGATACGATTAGTCTCTAGAGGGTCGAAGGAAAAGAAGTTATTGAATAATCCATCAGAGGGAGTGACTGCCTTTAAACGGGATCTTTAAATTGGAGGCTTTAATACTGTATATCCAGGTTGGAGTGATATGATTCAGTTGTCATTATCTTTTTCTCTTTTTTGATATATATGTGGACGTTATTGTGGCGTTATTTCATTATGTGTCGCAGTGCTGCAAAAGATGTGAATCTGTTTTTACTGATTCCGCCCAGACAAAGACGAGAGGAAGTGGAAACCAGCTCCTCGCTCTGCTTATTTTTCTTCACTATGATCAGTTTTTTTATCTTAAGGCTTCCTGGATTTAGTGAAACACACTTGCCTCTTCTTTTGTTTGTTTTTCTGTAGTTCTTTTTCAGTGCTGAACCATATGTTCATCTCTTTTCTAATGTTTTCAATCATGATTTATTCTCTGACTGTAATATTCTCATTTCCTGTCCTTCTTCTTCTCTTCTCTTCTCTTCTCTTCTCTTCTCTTCTCTTCTCTTCTCTTCTCTTCTCTTCTCTTCTAATGAAGTCAAAAAAGTTTTCTTATGTTTGATTGAAAGCAAGCACACAAACACACACACACACACACACACACACACACACACACACACACACACACACACAAACCCCTGTAGTGCATGTGTGTGTGTTGCAGTTATTTTCACAGTGTTCCACTGGTAGCTGTGGTTTGGGGCCTGCATCTATTTTAGACTTAAAGAGAGGGGAGAAGATGGGCTGTGTTTGTGTGCATGTATGAGTGTGTGTGTGTGTGTGTGTGTGTGTGTGTGTGTGTGTGTGTGTGTGTGTGCGTGCACATATGTATGCATGTGTGCGTATGTGTAAATCCAGAGGACACGGAGCGAAGGAAAATGCATGTAGTATGTGTAAGTGTAGGTCAGGTCTGGTGTGTAATCCTGAGCAGCTGTCTTTGTTCTGTCTCTGTGGTGTTTGCAAATTGAAGAGTTCTCCTCCAGACTTCTATAAATACGACAGCAGAGCTCTATTTTAGAAAGAATCAATCACTACCTGGAGCTCATCGTTCAATAAATCTGAAATGTTAGAGGAGGGTTGTTGTTTGTTTCTTACTCCTTTTACAAACTAGAAGAATTTAAATCACAAACTTAATTACACTTTTGTACTTTTCAGTCACTGAAATGACAGAGATCCGTTTTCACAATATTCAACATATACACAACTTGTGTGATGTGTTTGTGTGAAGGCTCGACAGAAGAGATCAGGTGTCTGAATCACACACACACACACACCAGTTTTCTAAAGGAATCACACTTCCTGCCTTTTGATGTGTGTTTTCAAAAGCACTGTGTGTGTGTGTGTGTGTGTGTGTGTGTGCAAATGTGTGGGTCTCACAAACTATACGTGTGCATATGTGTGCGTACAAACATGTGTACATTGAGGGGGGATTGAAATAGCGTAAAGCCCACAGCCAAATTGCTGCTAACCGCGGCAGCACAGTGTCACCCCCATCTTCAAACCGCAGCCCAGAATAAAGCAGGAATGCGCTGGTGTCTCCGCACTGCAGACCGAGACAGAGCTGTCTATTGGAAGCAGCTTCACCCCCTCAACCAAGCTGTCCAGAACCGTTCCAAAACCGGCCCCAAGTGGCCCCAAACTGTCACAGACCGGCCCAAACTGTCACAAAATGGCTTGAGCCTTCTTCAAATTATCATGGACTGAACCAAACCATCCTCATTTATATACAAACAGACCCACAAATGTCCAAAATGTCCCAGACTGTTGCACAACTGTCTTAGACTGTCCCCCAGCTATATCTAAACTTCATCAGAACTGCACCAGGCTTTCCAAACAATCTCCAAAGTGCCCCGAACTGTCCTTAACTGCCTTCAAGACGTAAGTTTCAAACTCTTCCCAAACCACCGAAACACACCATATCTAAACATCTGCAGACGGCCCCCGAACCTTTTCAAACTGCTCCTTAAATCTCCTCGACTGCCCCAAACTGGAGCGATATCTAGAAATTTGTATATCTCTCCTCCAAACTGTCTCCAGATCTGTCCTCTGCAGCTCTCTCTCCAGAACTTATCAAAGCTCCCAAACTGTCCGTGACGATTAAGGTTCTGTTTTCTGCAGCATGCAGGACTTTAAAAACATTATGGCACATCCTCCACATCTGTTCCAAACAGGGTCACATTAGTAATGATTGTGCTGGTGCCAGTTGTAGCAGTAAAAGAAAAACATTTAGTAATAGCAGTAGTAATAACAGCAACGGTCCTTGTTGTCCGCAGACCGTCCTGATCCCGCTGACTGGCTCTAAATTTGATTATTATTATTTTTTTGTTGTTGTTGTTGTTGTTCAGATTCGGAGCTTGTACAGAGATCCAGTCTGTAATAACAGAAACAGGAGACTTCCTGGTGATTTTAACGAGCCGAGGAGCCGACCCTGCTGCTGAATGTTATGGCTCTACCTTCGACGTATGAGAGAGAGAGAGAGAGAGAGTGCAGATTCTACATCTCTGTCACTGTAACTGCAAACCTATTAAGACAGTTTGGGAAAGTTTGGGACTTGTCAAGGACATTTTTGAAAGAATTTAAAAGAATTTGGGTGCAGTTTAGGAAATTTTAAGATGGTTTGAGACAGTTTTGGAAGAGTAACTTAATACCTGGCTAAAAATAAAACATTTAATTGCCCTCTCTGGTTGAAAGTTTCGAAGGTTTGTTGCAGCTTTGACTCTACAACGCAACAGGAAGGTGATGAGTTAAACCACTGGAAGTCGGCAAAAAAAAAATCTCTAAAAAATACTCTTTTAACAGCTTGCACCTGCTATTGTTGCTGCATGTAAAGCGGCGGCACTATCTCAGCTTCGACCCTGTTCGACCCTGTGTCACGGTCTCTACATCTTCATCAGCGACGCTACATCTAATATTATAGATCCACTGTCTGAGGACATGCTGCTGCAACACCTGCTTCTGGTTCTACTTTAAATACATCGCCACCAGTATGATTGTGCAGCCTCTAACACAACAACTGTAATTACAGTGTCATCTTCCATTCGGCTGCTTTTCTTGGGTGTTGAAGTGTGATGTGGTGCAGAGTGGAGAGTCCAAACCTCAGGGTTGTCTAAAACTGATAACCCCGACCAGCGAGACAAATATAGACCTGACCGCGGCCGAGGGAAACACAGATACACACCGCAACTCCGACCAGGCGGTACTACGCCTACTATTTACAGAGCGGGAAGGAGAGAGAGGCAGAGGGAGGAATGCATGAGAGGTCAGAGCAAAGAGACAGTCTGTGTGTGTGTGTGTGTGTGTGTGTGTGTGTGTGTGTGTGTGTGTGTGTGTGTGTGTGTGTGTAATGTGATTTTGTTTCAGAGTTGCTCCAGAGGTGGGCTATTTCCTTACCTCATGTTGATGTAAGGCTGAGGTTAAAACACACACACACACACACACACACACACACACACACACACACACACACACGCACACACACACAGACCCACACATTCCCCGTGAAATTGTAAGACAGCGTTAAAAAAAACCGACTCGCCTTAGAAAAACACCTGCCCAATTAAGAGCAAGGCATATCCCATTTCAAACAACTGTGAGTGAGAGTGTGTGTGTGTGTGTGTGTGTGTGTGTGTGTGTGTGTGTTTGTGTGTGTGTGTGTGTGTGTGTGTGTGTGAAGCCACAGGCTGTGCTCTCACCAAAGAGAACAAGATTGGCTTTAGAAAAGGCCAGGATAAATATTAGAGAGGGCTTAGGGTAATCTGCACACACACACACACACACACACACACACACACACACACACACAGACGAAGACGCAGTGGGGGAGATGGAGAGACACACACATTCTCAGACACCTTAAGGTAGACATGATGGCAGACACACACACACACACACACACACACACGCTCAGACACACACAGTACAAAGGTGTGTGTGTGTGTGTGTGTGTGTGTGTGTGTGCAGTGCATGTTAAATGAAAGTACCGTGAAACTGGACACAATCCTCAGGGAGGAGAGGAAATGAGGAGAAATGGACATGTGGGAAAGAGATGGAAAGAGGAGGGTGAGGAGAAAGAAGAGAAAACAGAGGGATGAGGAGGAGACAGAAGGAGAGGAAAGGGGGGGGGAGGGGGGGAGGAGAAGAGACAGAGGGGAGTTAGGCAACAGGAAAAGGATGAGGAGGGAGCAGAGGAAAGAGAGGAAGAGGAGACAGAGAGGGGAGGAGAGGAATGACGGAAGGGGGATAAAGAGGAGACAGAGAGGTGGGATGGAGAAGAGACAAGGCGTCCAATTCATCGGCCTCAGGAGCTCCCTAAATCCACACTGATCCATGGGATTCTAGCAGGGATTTCATCACACACACACAATCACACCCTCACCCGTCCAAGTTTACACACACACACACACACACACACACACACACACATCCATGTTCTATTGCTTCTTCTACAAAACCTCCAAAAACACGAACATTTAATATTTACATTTTTCTGTAAACGCTGACAAACACACACCGAGAAGAATTTAGAATTTAGACATTTTTTTGTTTTTGGCCTGAAGCAGGAGAAACAGCGACAGCAGTGAGCTGCGAGCAGAACATCGTGTCTGTAGTGAGGAAAAGAAAACGAAAAAAAAAAAAGTTTCATTTTTATGCTAATAACAGCAGAGCACAGCTTTATTGTCCGTCATAGTTGAATCTCGTCTTTCTCTACACCTCTGCAGACACGACATTAAGACACACAACGTTAGAAACAACAACATCCAAGTGTTATTGTTCAGTAAATCATGGGGTGATCTCTGCCAATAGAATCAATGGTGGCAAGCAAGAAATAAACTGAACGAATAACAAACAAAAATAGCAGTAACTGCTTTTTGCTTTTCCCCCAAACATGTTGTTTTGCCAACCTCATGGTTTCACAGATCTCATGATCAGACTTACAACAGTGAAATGCGATATGATTCGCCTCAACCCGCAGAGACGCACGCTGCAAGATGCTGCTGGTTTACAGGTTTTAAAGTATATGCGTCATATGCCATCACTGCATGTTGAGTAGAATAAGCGCTGACATGTATGTAAAAAGGGCTGGGATATTACATGTCTGCAGAGGCGGGCGTGGTCGCACATGTCACGTATCCAGGGCAGCGCTGTGACATGGGCAGGATAAAAAAAAAAAAAATGTACATCATGTGAAACCTGCAGAACGTTCAGCTTCACAGAAACAAATAGCTCTGTGTCTTCATCTCCTCATTCTTCCTGGTAATGTGCATTTGTGACAGTTATTATTGTTTATTGTTTTTATGTTAATTATTCTCTTTGGCTTCTTTTGTTTTTTCTTCTTTATTGTTATAGTGTGATTTTAATCATTGTTTTATTGGTTGTTTTTCGTGTGTGGACTCCAGGAGGACTAAGCTAATAATTTAATCCAAATAAAGAAATAAAGAAATAAAGTGTCTACACAGGGCGAGTAGCATGAGCAGAACATTTGCAGGGCGGCGGCAGCAGCTTCAGCAGCTTCAGCTTGTGTTTATACGGATGCATTCAGGCACAGTAACTGTAGTTATGCACTACACACTCATAAACACAAGCTGTTATGCGGCCTGTGTACACCTCTGGATTTATTAAAATAGGAGCGTATCTGTTCCATCAGACGTCTGTGAAGAGTCTCCATCGCCCAGGTTCATGGTTATCCAAGAAAAGTTGAATCGGGGACAACTGGGCTTGTTGTAGATACTTGCATCAGACACACGTGAGACAGAAAACGTGGCTGACAAACACTGACTGTGTGTCGGCACGCCCCGAGTTCAAATTCTCACAACCATCAGCAAAACATGGAAGTTGAAGTTGTTAACCGGCCAGCTGTGAAAGGCTGCTGTCACACTGTCAGTTTGTAGAACTATAAGTGCAAAGCCTTTGCTAACGTGTTCTCTCTACCTGTCGTTCAGGAGGTGTGGAGCCCATAGCAGAGGTGGCCGGTGACGGGGAGGAGCTGGAGCTCCCGCAGGAGGCCACCAAGTTCATCAAGAAGAAACAGCCGTCTAAGAAAGTCAAGAAAGGTAGGAGCACAAACTCCTCCATCTTTTTTACTCATCTCCTTGGTACCTTCCTGTTATCTTTTCTCCTCCCCGTCTCTCTGTGTCTTTATTTGGAGCTGAATGTTGTCTACCTCTCAGACCCCTCAGTGGTTCTGCGTCGCCTTGTCACATTTCCAAGCCACCCGTATCAAAATACATCACTCCAGCGGTACGTCCGCAGCATCGCTCCCAGCTTGTCAGTAAATCCTGACCAGAGCCCTGACACCGATATCTGTTCACTGTCTGTCACACTGTTGTAATCCACCTCTATTTTCCCTCACGGCACAGTGCTCTGCCTCATCTGTTATTTGGACATACCACTTTGACTGCCATTGGCACAAGCTCCACAGACTCAGCATGGTTCACACCCTAGCTGGTGCCAAGTGATGAAATCAAACCATAAATTTGGTTCTGAGGATGCAGCATTGATGTTCGTGGTGTTTCTAAAGGTTTAGTTTTGTTTTTTCACCCTATGATCCTGCACTGTTGATGAGATGTAACGCATCCTCACATCACTGAACCAATAAGATCGGGCGAACGAGCCACTAGCACCTTTACTTTACTTGGCAGCAGTTACAGCATCACTCTGGTCATGAAACATGTGTTTTGTTGCCCGGGGAGGAAAACTCATGACCACGTCCCTCATGACATCTCATGCATCTCATACTGTGGGAATACGGGATGCCAATCAGTCCCTATATAAACATAGTGGAAGCAAATGAGTAAATCTCATCAGCGTCAGCGAGCCAATCAGCATGCAGCGTGCTTGGACCAAGATCCAAAAATGCTGGTGATCAGCTTGGAACACGTTTAACTGAGCTTAAAAATAAGAATAAAAGTAAAATTTGTGCCGTAATGTTTATTGTTATTGTCCTTTTTGTTAAAATTGATCTGATAAAATTGATATAAAAAGAAAAAAAGTATCGTTAAGAATCTGTATCAGGACTGATATCGAAAAATCTTTGATCAGTTGTTTTGCTGCTCATTTCCAGTCCATCTATGTTCCACTCATCCACCTGCTCCTGCTCATACATGTGGTATATACTCTGAACCCATAATGCTCTCTAAGATGTCCTTCCCTGGGAATATGAGCTATCCGCTGCTGTGCACTCGTCTGCGTTTCATTTCTGCTTTGTTCCTGTTGTGGCCATGCTTTTATTATCACAGTGTTACTGCTGCGGCTTTGTGAGAGCGGAGCTGGGAGCATGTCCGGCGTTGCTGGCTCACTGTTGCCAGGTCTACGCTCACTGTTTCTCTGTTTGGGGAGTTGGACCACGCTCTCTTCCTCTTCCTCCGTCTGCTGTGTCTCGTTCTCACTCTCTCTCCTCTCTTTATGTTTGCGTCCATCTGGCTCTGCTCTCAGTCTGTCCTCCTTTCCATCTGTCTGAAAGACGCAGCAGGTCCGCAGAGGACATATCTGGCCCTTTAATATCTGACTATTTATTTTCCTAATCAACCCAATCAAGCAGGATGACACCTCAATTTCTTCCTTCCTTACTTCCTTTCTTCCATCCTGCCCTGTTTTGTTTTAGTCATCATTAGTTACTAAAGAGATTAGTTTGATACGCACACATACAACACGATCACATCAGCCTCCACACACACTCAACAAGAGCATATTGTTTCCTGGCTTCTGGCTTTGTCACACACACACACACATACACACACACACAACCACACGTACACGTGCACATGCACATGCACACACACCAGTCTCCTGCCAGAGAGGGGCTTCTGGTTTGCATTGAGGACAAATCCGTGTTTTATGACAGTTTGTCTTTCCTAAACCGTGGCGGATAGATCCGCTTTGATGGGCTCTACTTGAGCTATTAGTTACATTAGTTGTGTGTGTGTGTGTGTGTGTGTGTGTGTGTGTGTGTGTGTGTGTGCGTGTGTGTGTGCGTGTGTGTGTGTGTGTGTGTGTGTGTCTGTGTGTGCACGCATGTGGTTAATCCACTCAGGCGTCGGCACTAATGAGAAGAGGAGGCGTGGGAGACACAAAGAGGGCGACACAGGGATCATTAGATATACACTCATATACGGTACATATACATTCACACACACACATACACACACGCACACACACGCACGCACTTACACAGCCAGTAAGTCTGTCCGATCTGCCACTGTGTGTTTTCTGAGCTTACAACCACATGCTGTGTTCAAAACAACCGTGGGAATGTTAAAACACGTCAGTGCAGTGCCACTGCATTGTGTTAGCGTGTTTTATTAATTGTACACGTGTTGATCACGTGTGTTTGTCCGGATAAAAACATTTTGACAGTGAATTATACAGCATAGGAAAAGGTTTGATTTATTAATCCTGTAGTCAGTGTAATTAGTCTTCAAAGTACCAATCATACAAGCGCTCGCTTTCTCCCAAGTTTAACATTAGTATAAATCAAAGTGTAGAACTCATTGGAATCATTTTTATCTCAGTCACTCACACTACATGTGCTGCGCCATAGCTGCAGTGAGCTCAATGCAAATCCACTATTAACCATGTGTATGAAAGGTGAATCAGTTGGTCATTTTCCCATAGAAATGTGTAATTGTTTGAGATTTATTGTGTCTGTCTGATGGTCCTGAACTTAATATCAAAACAGAGGTTTAATAGAGCTTTACCTCTGTGGCTCTCTCTCTTACACACTCACACACACTCAAACACACACACTCACACACATACACACACTCACACACACACACACACTCACATGCACATCACCTTCGCCTTTCAGTTCCTCCCTCCAGACGTGATTGAAAAAAACCAAAGGGAAAATGATCCCTAATTAGTATTGTTTGTCATGGAAACCTCACAGTAAGTCTGTGGTTTGCACTTAAAATGAGTGGAGGGAGGAGGGGACGGAGGGGAGCAGGGGAAGTGATTTGGGTGACGGAGGGAGGGAGGGAGGAAGGGTAGGGGGGAGCATCATGTCCAGACTTGTCTTGTAGCCACCACACCTCCTCCTCCTCCTCCTCCTAAGAAACTGCAGCAGCTTGTAAAGACTTTGCACAGAATGGTGTGATTGTTTATTAAACCTTGTAGTGAAAGTCTCTTTTGACCCTGGAGCTTGTTGCTATTGCTGAAGGACACTTCACTTCTTCTTTTTTTTCCCCGTCATGCAGAATTTAGATTTTTATTTCTAAAATCTGTGTTTTGTTTTGGTGGCCTGTCGCACGCCGATGCACCGAACAAGGTGGGAGGCGGGACTACACTACACAGCAGACGGTGCTTCTCTCAGGCGCAGACACCAGTGTATTAACCACAGGTGATCAGTAACTAGAAGCATTAATGCCGATCTACCCATCATCAATCGGGGCATCCCTTTGAGGGATTAGCCCGTACCTACTGTACATAAGACAATTTTTTTACAGCTGCAAAATCCCCAACATGTGTCAGGCTTGAGGACATTGTTTGCATGTTATTACTCATCTCTCTCTGTCCTTGTTTCCTGTCATCTCTCTCTACTGTTTATGTTGTTTTTGTTCACATTTTGATAAGAATCCCTTAAATTTCTGAGCCAGATGTGCTCCGAGCGAGACATTTTAGGGTTGAAAAATAAAAGTTTAACTGCATTGCACATCAGTAGGAAGCTAGAATCTGCTGATAATATCATGCCAGTGCATTAGTCGCTCTGTCCACGGTGTAATCTACCCACAGACGCACAGTCGAGTGTTTCTGTCTGCTGGTGGCCCAATGCCAAAAAAGCCTGTGGGTGAACCAGGCAGCTCACTACTCCTATAAAAGCAGGGAACAAGATGGTAGAGAACAAATCAGTTCAAAGCTCTCATTCCTCAGACAAAGACACACACACACACACACACACCTTCCGCCTACCTGTCTATGACTTAAAAGTAATTAGGCGCCATGCCAACCCCCGCACCGCACCACACACACACACAGACCTTTCTGTTGGAGCGCATGGCAGCCGAAAAGCACATTTGGTCGACTTGAAAGACATCAAACAGCGTCTGAGAGTGGGACACTGAGAGAGAGAGAGAGAGAGAGAGGAGGAAGAGTGTAGCATGTTCTCTCCTTCTCTCCTCAGCTTGAAACGGAGGGATGAAAGAGAGATGAAAGGGAGAGTGTCTTCCTTCTCCTCTTTCCTGGCACTGCATCCCTTTTTGTTGCTCTGTTCCTCCCCTACAGCCCACCTGGGATCACAGACACCATCCAGAGCGAACACACACGTACACACACACGTACACACACACACACACACACACACACACTCCTGTGTTTACTGTTAGAGGAGGCGAACTGCTGAGGAAAATTTGAACCCTGACTAAACACGGAGTCTTGCTGTTTTCCCTCGATCTTGTCAGGACCAGTGTCAGTCTACGGTCAGCGGCCTCATTAAGCCACATTATGTACTAACACGGCCGCTACAGATTTATGCTAACAGCTATTAGCCACCGGCATGATGTGATTCTGCTGCAGAGATACTGCACCTCACGTATATTAGCATCAAACGGTCGTTAGCGACGTCTGCTGTGTTTTTGGTATCAGCCACTCAGGCAGTATTGCACCTCGCGCATATCACCAGTTACCATTAGCTGTTCGCCTTCACCCATTAGTAATGTGCTTTGTGCATTAGCAATAGCCGTAGCTTTATCCATTAGCTGCCAAATCCAGATAAGAGCTTGTCCTCCATTACTGTAAATCTATAACCATACCGAAGAAAATGTAGATAAAGAGAAGCAGATGAGTCAGAGAGAGATTCTCAAGCTTTGAGGCGGTCAGTCGTTCTGTGAAACCTCCGGTGAACCTGCAGCACCCTGTCGTACAGGAGCTGCTAACCGAGCTGAATGACTGTTAGTCTAGGATATAGCACAGATTTTCATGGTCCTGGTTGATTAAACTCAGGTTGTTTTTGTGTGTGTGTGTGTGTGTGTGTGTGTGTGTGTGTGCATTTGTAGAAGCTGTGAAAATTTGTCAAATTGGCAGATAATGGATGTTTTTGTATGTTTGACCAATCAGCAACTGACCAGAAGTTTGGCAGGTAACTAAAATAAATAGAATAAATACTTGAAAGACATACGGTTTTCTACCCATGTACCCATCATGGAACCAGAACTGTTTGTGTGTCTGCCTGCTGGGCCAGGGCCGGTGCTGCTGGTTCTTAGGACAGTGGTGGTTGAATAGAGGTCGGTGTGGATTGAATGGACTGAACGCTTCAGTAGTACTTTGACCTCTCACTTTTGATGTGTATTCCGTGCATGTGTAACTTCTGACTCTGGTTCCGAGGGCTAGAAATGATCGAGTCTGCTGGATTCACATCGGTGCCAGTAGTAACTTATTAAGCGAACTGGGTGCTTCAACCAATCCATTCAATTAGAGATGTTTTCTTCATCAGTGTGAGGAGAAAATTCTGTGTTTTCACTCAGGCGGGATGAGCTGTTGATTTAGTATTTAGTGCCACAGAAACCCAGTTGGTTTGGCATACAGATTTTAAATGTAGGGAAAACGAGAGCACTGATATCTGATCGGCACATGGTGTGAGCAAACATCTTCAGCTGATGCATGAAAATATGTATTGGGCAAGAATAGAATTGGGTTGTTTGCACGGTCGTGAAGGCAGGTACGTCCCTGACAGAGGTGTCTGGGCTCCTGGAAAAGTTTCTGCTGGTGAAAAGGTTTGTTTGATTTCAGAGGTTTCTCTACAGCAACGGGAACCAAAGTGTAACACTGAGTAATTATAGAAATCTGGCATCAAAAAAAGCACAAATCATAAGATATCAGCAGTTTACCCACAGGCAGCCTGGAGTCTGTTGGTGTCAGCTTTCAGGAAGGTCATTAGTTTCATGTTGGTTTCAAGTCTGTGTCTACGCTGTGATTTATGCTGCATGTGAGGTCACATCCTCCGTCTTTTTATGTGGATAGAGAGATAAATCGATCAGGACAAACAAACCTTTCATCTGCTGCCTTCCCGTTCTCCCAGGTGAGTCGTGTTGTCTGCAGCAGAGTGAAGCTGCACAGGTAATGAAACCTGCAGTGACTCAGTGAGAGTCGGTGTTCACGGGCCGGAGGAGACTTGTACCGACATGGCTGAGTTACACAGTCCCGCTGTGTCGGTCTGTCCGTCAGATTACAGACACACAGCGAACAGAGCTATCGGCTTACTGTCACACACCGCGGCTGCTATTCACATCCAGCTCCTGCACGCACAGACACACACACACACACACACACACACACTCACACACACACACACACACACACACACACACACACACACACACACACACACACACATACACACACAAACTCAGCGGGCAGGTTTCCTCATCCTGAACAGGATCCTCCCGGGCCGTGGCCAGAATTTCTGACCCATGGACTTGTGTTATAGACGTGCGTGTGTGTGTATGTTCATGTGTGTGTGTGCATGTTGATGTGTGTGACGGATAGAGGTCTCTCTATTCCCAGCTCACCCTCCATGAATAAAAACACAGATAGAAAATGAACCCTTGTTTGGCCATCGCCACACACACACACACACACACACACACACACACACACACACACACACTTTCCGAGGTTAAGTGTCCTTGCAGATGGAAATTAAAGTATGTGGCATATGAAACCAAGCTCGATTGTTTTGTGTGTGTGTGTGTGTGTGTGTGTGTGTGTGTGTGTGTTGGAAATTGAGTGGTGCAGTCATTAGACGCTGGTGTGAACCTACAGCCTGAGTCATCATCTGTGTCTGTGTGTGTTGATGTTACACTGTCAAATTAAAAACTAATAGAACATGTTTCTAAATGGTGAGTACAAACTGCGTCAGCTGAAATCATTCATTGATCAGGGACTGATCAGGACGCCAATACTACCAATACACAAGTCACCCTGATGAGGATATTTTCTGATGTGTGTATAAAAACCTTAGATGACACACTGCTGTTTCCTCTCGTCTCCTAATACAAACACAATGACAGAGATGTGACCAGTCAAGGAGAACTTAGCTTAAAAATAATATACTGTGAATTTGACATTTTCAGACTTGGAGAACAAAGATGCGAGTTTCCCCGGTGGTGCAAATAGGTTGCAAGGAGGTCGAAAGTCAGATCATAATGATATTTAACTAAAAATGATATAAACAAAATGGTCTTTTATCAAGTCAACATGTGGATCAGGACTTATGGGAAATCTCTTGTCCCACAGTTCAGTAGGGGGTTGTTGCTGGTAATTTTGGGGGAGAAGAAAATCTCCAATTCTATGTTCTTGCCACAAGAGTTTGTATTTTTGCCTCATCAGGGGGTTGCGTGGCATTTAAATTGGTGTGGTGCGTTCACTAAATTACAGCTGGTTTCCCAAACGCGTGTCCCCCAAGTCAAACATGTCAAATGTGCAGTTCTCAAAATAAAACTGCTCCTCATCACGTGTGAGCTCCTCGAGTCTAACTGGGTGTCGAGTGCGAGCCCCATGCATCCACATGTTTGTCAGCCGCCTTTAAATCCAAGTCGTCATCAGCTGTGAGTTCCTGGAATCTAGCTGTGTGCCCTAAAGTGCGAGTTTCCCGCACCCAGCTGGTCATTCAAACGTCCTTCCCTAAATCCAATTGGACATCGATCTGAATTCCCTGAAATCCAACAGTTTGTCGAGTGTGTGCTCACTAACTCCAACTCATCAGCACCTACATGTTTTCCAAATCCATGTCTTCATCGTGTGCATTGAAGAAACAATGGCAACTTCAAACTGTGTTATCTTACACAGTCTTTTCAGTTTGTATTCTTATTGATATTTTCTATGAACTTTGTCTTCCTATATGATGAGCCACCGTCTTAACGCCCTCTGACACTCACATAAATGTAGCTGTGGTGACGAAATATCACGAGGTTTCCATGACAATATCATCTTCCTTCATTGTTAATTCAAAATTAGTCTAAAAACAGAATTAGAAAACCATCTGAAAGCTGCAGTGTTTTGCTTGCGTGCAATTGGACAATGCAAAGTTTTCCTCACGCAGCTTGGAAAAATGCTAAATAAAAATTCAAAGAAACAGCACTAAGAAAATGTCCTCAGTGGAAGACAAGAAATGAGACGTAACATAAGAGCATTTATCTACTGAAAAGAGAATGAAGACTATCAGAGACATGAGCCAGCAGCAGAGGAGAGAGGGACCCTCCTGTACTCATTGAACCGGGCCGTGGAAGGTCATCCCACCTTCGCTCTGACCTCCTGACTGGTTTTTATCTCTGCAGCTTGTCAACAACATTTTTAGGTAGCAACATTTGCTCTTGTACTGTAACTCCAAAGCTCGTGTGTGCCAACAATATCCCCACCACATGGCTATCACGCCATCTCCGGAGCTATTTGTTGGCTCTGGGTGTGTTGACGGAGCGCTGATGAGATGCTTGGCTGTTTAATGTGTGTGTAATGTTCCACTAATGTCTCTGCAACGATATTATCTGATCAGCTATTCTTGGCCGGGGGCTAATGCTCACGGTGATTACAAGATAGAGATGAGGACAGTGTTCCAAATATTTGTTGCCTGGTCGGGTAACAGCGTTGGACTAATGCTTATGGACCCGTGGCACCGTGCAACGGAAAGTTCAGGGGTTTTAAGCCTTACAACAGCCGTTAAGTCCCGTCAGTGACCTTGTGTGGGGACAGCTCATTCACTGTAATTTGTCTTAGATAGATGTCGTGGAAAACTGCTGTAAAAATTGGTTATTGGAGAATGTCTTCAGGGATTTGGCAAAACTGCATATCTCAGCCTTTACTAAAACTTAATTTATCAATTAAATACAGACGATGAGGAATTATCTAGACGTTCGGTGCCTTAACATTTTCACTTTTTGAGATTGCAAAGGCCAAGTGCTTGATCAGTTTCACATGCAGTGAGTCCAGGGAGTCTTATGGCTCCGCGGTGGATTTATGGTCACAGAACAGAGACATACTCTTGCATCAAGCACCAGCAACATCAAAAGACACTACGTCATTTTGTGCACACCAATTGATGCCCAATGCACTCACCGAACTTACCCTACAGATTGAAGAAGCAGTCAAGGTGCAGTCGCATCTAAACATCAGCAGTCTGTGGGTTTGAATAGAAAACAATGAAGGTGTTGTGATGCACATCAGACACCGACAATGTGTGTTGATCCCTAAGGCAAAGCAGTGACTAAAGGTTGCCCACCGCTTTCCTCAGGACTTACCTTGATTACACCTGGTCCTCTATGTGGACTATAGACCAGAAATAAACATTAATCAGTCTCATAATGAAATCAACAACAGACACGAAGAAATCAGCTGTCACCATGATGGTAGTATGATAAAGAAAATAAAATGGTAGTCTTACAAATGATATGATTTGTCTGTGATAAAATATCCTAACTTAAGTCGCAAGTTCTGGAGAAAGTTACGAAAGGGAACCTCTGACGGACTTTCTACACCTTAACCCTCAAAAGCCCCTGACTGAATGCAGGTTATTTACTGTCAAGCCATAGGAAAACCTAGATTTAATGGCGTAACTCATTACGTCCTTCCTGTAATAGAATGGCGACCTGTCCAGGGTGTACCCCGCCCTTGCTGAATGTCAGCTGGGATTGGTTCTAGCTACCCCACCCCACCCCCCCACTCCCCCTGCAACCCTCAAAGGATAAGCAGTATATATACTATATATATATATATAATATATATATATATATATATATAATTATATATAGCTGATAGATTGGATCATTCTGCCATTCAAACATCTTAGTACATCTAAATGTAAAAAACATTTTTTATTAATATTTTTGCATCTTTTAAGTGTTTGATGCACCGAATAGTTCCAGCATTGAGAAGGTTGAGTTTCTCCAGTTTACCTAGGACAAGGAGGAGATGTTTTGAAGTGAATAACAGCAGGTACTTAGGGAAAAATATATCAACTGTTTATTAAGCCAGTATAGCAAAAGAGGGAGTTTCATCGAAACAATCTAATTAATCAAAGGTGTGTTGATAAGTTTCTGTAAATTATGGCTAAAAGAAAGTGGGAGAGAGACAGACGGAGGGGGAGATGTGAGGAAATGAAAAGGGATTTAGGATGAGAGGGAGTGGGCATGAGAGGGAGAGTTGGGACAAGGCAGGACTATCTGGCTACGATAACCATCAACAAACCAGACAGTCTTTTCAGAGGTGGAAACCCAGATGTGTGTGTATGTGTGTGTGCGCGTGTTTCTCCCCTCAGGTCATGTAAACATGTATGGGGTAAGGAGGCAGTGTTTTTGCGGTAGTGCCATTCAGCTCGGGTCCTGAGGGAACCTTCCAGAAAGGAATGAACGGCTCTTCTCTGGGAGGCCCGTGTAGGAAGTGGAGCTTCCAGTGGGGAGGAACCGGCCTTCACACCTCCTGCTGCTTTTCACATTACAGCCACAGCAGCCATGTTAGGGGATATAACCGTTAATCTAATGCGTTTATAGTCGCTACAGTTTCGGTTCATATATTTCATGGGTCAATCCAGCTATATACATATGGCCCCCACAGCATTTGAATAATATGAAACGCCACTTTGGATGTTCTGTTAACTATCCTTGTTAACAGTAACAGAAACTTAAAACAAGTATATGAGAGAGAGAGCCCTCTTACACATCCAAAAATGATGATACCATCTGCAAACATTACATTTTTTGAGACACACTTTATCAGCTTGTTCACTCACATAACACGTAATTTTTTAGCATGCAAACACTCTAACTGACCTTCAACATAGCATGTGGCTATGTGCAAACAATGCTAACTTAGCTATATATTAGCCGTTTAACTCTACATTTTGTTTGGAGAAGGGTTTAGTTTGTCGTAAGTCGTAAAACCTGATAGGTAGCCTTTACTTTAATCTTAAAGTTTAGCTTTCATGCCTGTAATAGCTAGAAAAACAACAGTTAGTTGCTAGTTGTTTGGCAAAAAAACATTCATCAGAAGAAAGATAAGATTATGTATTCTAATATAATAGCAGCAGACCATGTCGGCTACGACATTTAGACAAAATTATAGATTTTATTTGAATAATATAGACTGAAGCTCTGCAGTAGCACAATGAGCTGATACAGTGACACCCTGGAAGCTGAACAGATTGAATGCATAGTCACTATAGAGGCTAATGGTCAGGCTAATGCACTCTGACACAATAATGTTGAGGCTCACAGATTCGCCCATTGTGGTAGCTAGCAGTTATGTTAATGCATTCCAGCTTCATAGTGTTCCGAGGTCGGCGGTTAGCAGTTAGCTAATGTGCTCCAACATCAAGGTCGTTGGTGGTTCACCAGATCAGCTTTAAAATGGTTTCAGAACATTTAAACTGGTTTAGCTGGACTTCATTTCACTTTCCAGCAACTGGAAACTTCTGCAGAACAGGACGAGTCATTGCATGCTTTTTTTTGACAGAAGGATTTTCTTAATTTTGTCTTTCCATCTTCAATCCGTCAATTTATAATTATCCTAACTTAACTGTTCAGACACAATATTGTCAAATAGAAAGAAAGAAAGAAAACTCACATAAAACAGTGTTCGTCTGGTTTAAAGGCACTGCTCTCATCTGTGATACAGAAACGAGGTTTTCAGTTTGGGGGCAATCAGGGGCTGTTTTGCACTGTAATAAAAGCCCCCCTTTGTTGCCCCAATCCCCCTCGAAATCCCCTCACCCTGCACCCCTTCCCCCCATTTTTTTTAACAAGGGACCTTTAATTTGGCGAGAAGGAAGCAATGAATTGTGGAGTATACTTTTCCACGGGAGGCCTGGGAAGTGTAGGCCCCGCGTTCTCTCTCTCTCTCTCTCTCTCTCTCTCTCTCTCTCTCTCTNAGAATAGTTATTTACTTTGGGAAATGTATTGCTTGATAATGTATATGTTAGGTCTTTTTCATTTAGCCGAATACAAGAAAATGTCTTTTAAAGATGTTATGTTTTATTATTTACAACATAAAGTGGATAATTAGAAACCTGCCACATACCTGAAAATTAAACAGTAAAAAAACAGTATGTGACAGATTGTAAGGTTATAGATTCTAGCTCACTGGGATAAGATTAACTCTCTTCACTGAGCTCAGTGTAAACAAACATAATTTTCCAACTGTGAGATACAGACTAGATAAAGGTAGCCTGCATATGCCATAGTTGTCATGTTGCAGAGCTCACCAGACAAGTAATTATACTATATATAGCCATATTTCATGCTACTCGCCCGGCCAGCTCACCGTTCTCTGAATGCGACATCAGTGGTTGTTAGTGACCTTTTAAAGAGAGTTTCACATCTGATTTGATGAATAAATTGAGACCCATCTGCACAAATCTGACCGTAATCTGATTTAAAACAACTCAAAAATGTGGTTTAAATTTGATTTTCAGATTGAATTCATTACAAGACCTTTTCTGCTGCCTGAAGTTAATAAAAGCACTGATCATAACCTGAAGGATAGTGACTCCAGTCATTTCCAGGAACTTGTGTAATACCCCAACCATCAGTTTCATCAGGTCAAACTGGGAGCTGCATCCAAACTTGACTTAGGTGGTATTTGCTCTGACGTCAGTGTCTGAAGGACATTGATTCACTCTTTTCAAACAGCTGGTATGGAGAAAGGTTTGAGGCGCCGCAGGGAAATGTTTAACCATTAATGTTTATATTCAGACATCTTCATCTTGAAACTTAACTAGAGTCTGAAACTGCAAAGCAGAGTGCATCATAAAACAGGATTTTATCCCTTTTCCTTTCTGTTTCACATTTTGCTTCTGATTCTCTGATCATGATGTGGTCTGTTTAACCTTTTACCTTTGACTCTCCATTTCTGTTTGCATTTCTTCAGGTTGGGCCGATGGTGGAGGCTAAAAGAGGCCAAGAATGGGATCTATGTTATTCCTCTCAAAAGGAAACCTCCTAATCCTGAGGAAGCAAAGATGACTGAGTAGTGGACTGTTAAGTTTCTATTCTTTTGTAAATTAAAGTTTTAAAAACTGCTTATGTATCACTGTTTATCCACCAGCTTATTTTGTATTTTTAAAAAACTCCTTTGTGGAGTGAGTTGTTAATACAGGTGTTGGCTGTGAAACTCAACCCAAGATTTGTGTCTTGTCATCTTGTGATCCATCTATTTTGACTTAATAATATATATATATATATATATATATATATAGCTGATGGATAGATGGATCATTCTGCCATTCAAACATCTTAGTACATCTAATGTAAAAAACATTTTATTATTAATATTTTTGCATCTTTTAAGTGTTTGATGCACCGAATAGTTCCAGCATTGAGAAGGTTGAGTTTCTCCAGTTTACCTTCAGGACAAGGAGGAGATGTTTGAAGTG
>NW_019174347.1:1998409-2003409 GCF_002260705.1 Seriola dumerili
TATATATATATATATATATAGCTGATGGATAGATGGATCATTCTGCCATTCAAACATCTTAGTACATCTAATGTAAAAAACATTTTATTATTAATATTTTTGCATCTTTTAAGTGTTTGATGCACCGAATAGTTCCAGCATTGAGAAGGTTGAGTTTCTCCAGTTTACCTTCAGGACAAGGAGGAGATGTTTGAAGTGAAATAACAGCAGGTACTTAGGGAAAAATATATCAACTGTTTATTAAGCCAGTATGACGCAAGAGGGAGTTTCATCGAAACAATCTAATTAATCAAAGGTGTGTTGATAAGTTCTGTAAATTATGGCTAAAAGAAAGTGGGAGAGAGACAGACGGAGGGGGAGATGGAGGGAAATGAAAAGGGATTTAGGGATGAGAGGGGGGGTGGGCAGAGAGGGAGAGTTGGGACAGGCAGGAACTATTCTGGCTACGATAACCATCAACAAACCAGACAGTCTTTTCAGAGGTGGAAACCCAGATGTGTGTGTATGTGTGTGTGCGCGTGTTTCCCCCTCAGGTCATGTAACATGTGGTAAGGAGGCAGTGTTTTTGCGGTAGTGTCCATTCAGGCTCGGGGGCTCCTGAGGGAACCTTCCAGAAGGAATGAACGGCTCTTCCTCTGGGAGGCCCGTGTAGGAAGTGGAGCTTCCAGTGGGGAGGAACCGGCCTTCACACCTCCTGCTGCTTTTCACATTACAGCCACAGCAGCCATGTTAGGGGATATAACCGTTAATCTAATGCGTTTTATAGTCGCTACCAGTTCGGTTCATATATTTCATGGGTCAATCCAGCTATATAAGATATGGCCCCCACAGCTTTGAATAATGAAACGCACTTGATGTTTTAATATCCTGTAAAAAAAAAAAAAAAAAAAAACCCTCTTACACATCCAAAAATGATGATACCATCTGCAAACATTACATTTTTTGAGACACACTTTATCAGCTCGTTCACTCACATAACACGTAATTTTTTAGCATGCAAACACTCTAACTGACCTTCAACATAGCATGTGGCTATGTGCAAACAATGCTAACTTAGCTATATATTAGCCGTTTAACTCTACATTTTGTTTGGAGAAGGGTTTAGTTTGTCGTAAGTCGTAAAACCTGATAGGTAGCCTTTTACCCGTTTAGCGTTCATGCCTGTAATAGCTAGTTGCTAGTTGTTTGGCAAAAAAACATTCATCAGAAGAAAGATAAGATTATGTATTCTAATATAATAGCAGCAGACCATGTCGGCTACGACATTTAGACAAAATTATAGATTTTATTTGAATAATATAGACTGAAGCTCTGCAGTAGCACAATGAGCTGATACAGTGACACCCTGGAAGCTGAACAGATTGAATGCATAGTCACTATAGAGGCTAATGGTCAGGCTAATGCACTCTGACACAATAATGTTGAGGCTCACAGATTCGCCCATTGTGGTAGCTAGCAGTTATGTTAATGCATTCCAGCTTCATAGTGTTCGGAGGTCGGCGGTTAGCAGTTAGCTAATGTGCTCCAACATCAAGGTCGTTGGTGGTTCACCAGATCAGCTTTAAAATGGTTTCAGAACATTTAAACTGGTTTAGCTGGACTTCATTTCACTTTCCAGCAACTGGAAACTTCTGCAGAACAGGACGAGTCATTGCATGCTTTTTTTTGACAGAAGGATTTTCTTAATTTTGTCTTTCCATCTTCAATCCGTCAATTTATAATTATCCTAACTTAACTGTTCAGACACAATATTGTCAAATAGAAAGAAAGAAAGAAAACTCACATAAAACAGTGTTCGTCTGGTTTAAAGGCACTGCTCTCATCTGTGATACAGAAACGAGGTTTTCAGTTTGGGGGCAATCAGGGGCTGTTTTGCACTGTAATAAAAGCCCCCCTTTGTTGCCCCAATCCCCCTCGAAATCCCCTCACCCTGCACCCCTTCCCCCCATTTTTTTTAACAAGGGACCTTTAATTTGGCGAGAAGGAAGCAATGAATTGTGGAGTATACTTTTCCACGGGAGGCCTGGGAAGTGTAGGCCCCGCGTTCTCTCTCTCTCTCTCTCTCTCTCTCTCTCTCTCTCTCTCTCCTCGTCCCGTGCAAAACTCAATAGGTAACACATGTGGGACTGGACCTGCTACTGCACGCCTCCTCTTCGCTCGCCATCTGTGTTCCTTCTCCCTGTTTGTTCTCTCTCCCTCTCCCTCACGTCTATGCTCACTCACTTTAATAGGAGTGAAATGCTGGAATAAGTGTTTTGTCCTCTGTGGTTATTCATTGATGCTTTTGCAGTGACGTAAAGCTGCGCTAATCAAATATTTTTTATTTATTTTTATATTAACAATGGATCAAATAACGGTGTGCGGTGTGAAAGCAGTCCCTCGTGATGACAAACCTCCTCGTCGCAGCAGCAGGGAGCTCTGATCATCCCACTAAATGTTACTGGCCTTTAACCAAGTGGCATATTGACAAAGTTAGCAACTAGCTGGTGCATAAAGTGGAACATCTAGACGCTAAAGCACTGGATATCTTTGTGGAAGCAGCTAGAAGAAGAGTAAATATTGAACTGTCATCCATCATGTGGCCGCAAACACAACGTCAAATCAATGCTAATGAAGATAGAGTAAATAGTCAACTGTTTGCTAGCGCATTCATTACGACTAACTGTTTAAGGTTGTGATAATGTGTCAGATGTGATTTCAGCTCGCTCTGCTGCCCCCGAGAGGCTGAGAAGATAATTCAATGCAGCTTTAAGGAAGGACGGCTTTAGGAATTCTGTTTTATGTTTGCCAAGAAAAATTCTCAAATTTTTATCACTGTACTTACAACATTGTACCTTCCACCGGTTTCTCAGGCTTTTACGTAGATTGGCTTCCCTCTCTGCGCCCTACTGCACCCTGACAACTGTTTATATTGTATTGTGCATCATCATGTGAGGCCCAGTCTCATGGGAGATATAATGTACTGGGGAACTTGTTCTTTTTTGTGCTTTATATATTTAACAGTTTAGTTGTTTGTGTGGGTGCAAGCAAAGTAGTACGGTTGAGTTGTACGGTACAATTCAAACTCATTTGTAAAGCGGTGCAATAACTAGTGTAAAAGATTATTATATCTTTGTTTTTAATTTTCTTTATTATTATTGTTTTGTGCTTTGTTCTTTTTTCCCTTTTTTTCTTTTTGCATTCATGTGCAACGGGTGGATTGTTGGGGTAGCTTCTGCCTCTGTGTGTGCGTGTGTGTGTGTGTGTGTGTGTGTGTGTGTGTGTGTGTGTGTGTGTGTGAGGGAGAGAGAAAGAGAGAGAGAAAGAGAGTTTATCAGAGGAGACGTGTCAATTAGCTGGGGGGTACAGAAGGCAGAGCCAGAGGTCAGAAGTCAGGGCGGGGGGATTCGTCAGCTGTCACTAACTATAAAAACTTACTGTGTTCCTGTGCACGTGTGTGTGTGTGTGTGTGTGTGTGTGTGTGTGTGTGTGTGTGAGTGTGCGATGGCGAAGGCCCTGGTTGCGGGTCAGTAGCCATTGAGCCGAGACTGAGAACACATGCTTTTACAGACACACACACACACACACACACACACACACACTCTCCCAGTCTCGGCTCACTGTGTGTGGTGACACCTTCCCCTGTGAAAACACTGACAGCAGAAAATTCAAACAGATTGTTGTTACCTTTTAAAGTCTTATTTCCTCCTGTTTAAAGATTTTAGCATTTAGTTAATTATTGAACTGAGTGTGAAGACTGCACCATCACAATAATTGACTCTGATTGGCCAACAGCTACACCTTTTCTAGCTAGGGAGAGGGAGTTAAGTCATTTGAGTGTGAGAACAAACAAAAAATATTATATATTCATTTGTTATTACGTGTGAAAAAAAGAAAGATTGAAATGAGTCGACCTTGAGATGGATTGAAGGTAAACATCCACTTAAAAGACACCAGCAGCCAATAAAATGTGTCCGGACTCCTTCAAACAACAGTAAAAATCCAGCTGGTTCCTGCATAGACTTGTCTGTTAATGTGACGGATGACAACTGTCTTATGTAAAGCAATCAGAAACATCTTTGTTAAAATGATAATTTTACTGCGAATGCTGCTACTTTAAATGCTGTAACACCCAATTTTGCATAAATAGTTTTAAACCATCATTTATATCAGTAATAATGATATCATCCTCATCAAGTTAGTTGCTACAAAAAGTCGAGAAACTAGTCAAAGAAAATACGATCATTCAGGTCTTAAACGCACCCTGAGGTCACAGTTAACAGCCCGAGTTCCTGCTTCAACTTCAGCCTACTGTACTTACTGTAGCTGGCACACAGTTTCCCTGACAGATTATTACTGTCTTTACAGGTGCACTCGCTATTGGTTTTACCTCTAACTACGGTGATGTAATCTTGATCTGATCACCTGTCTGCACATAATGTGTTGCCATAATCAATAGAGATGATGGTCAGAAGTAGAAAAATAAGATCCGTATTCTAATATAATCAATTCCCCTTTAAAAAAAAAAAGAAGCTTTCTTTAAAGATTTATTGTGTAAACAAAGGAAAAGTAAAATCCCTGTAATGTCAGACCTTGAATGATTACTCTGAGGTAATGATTTCAGTTTTCCAAAGTTCACATATAGACTTTCTCGAGGTCTGGAAATTACCTGTTCCTCTGAGAGCTTAAGTGTTTTCTCTAGCAGAGCGAGAAGTGATCAGTGTCAGTAGAAGTAGTCAGGTCACTTCCCTCAGTGTTGGCAACCACTCAAAACAAAGCGCAGGCCTCCGACCGCAGACAGAAGCATAATGGGCACATAATGCCTCTTTTCCTCTCCATCCTCTCTATCTCTCTCTCTCTCTCTCTCTCTCTCTCTCTCTCTCTCCTCTCGTGGCCTCCATCCCTCCGTCCATCTCCGTCTCTTCCTCTTTCTTTTCCCTGCAGTCTTGTGGGTGCCCAGTAATAAGAGCAGTGTGTGTGTGCGTGTGTGTGCGTGTGTGTGCGTGTGTGCGTGTGTGCGT
>NW_019174347.1:2005909-2028409 GCF_002260705.1 Seriola dumerili
ATTTGCGGTGCAGGGAGCTATGTCCCGATGTTTATGACACTGTATATCTGTCTGGAAAAATGTGTGTGTGTGTGTGTGTGTGTGTGTGTGTGTGTGTGTGTGTGTGTGTGTGTGTGTGTGTGTGTGTGTGTGTGTGTGTGGTGTGTGTGTGTGTGTGTGTCAAGGAGTGAACAGTTTTCTTGGAAGCACAGAGTTTTGACGTTTGTGTATGCGTCTGTGTTTGTGTGTTTGTGGTGTGTGTATGTCTAACTCGGGTTTAAGTGTTAGTGTGTTTATCACTGTTGTGTGTTTTGGAGAAAGTGTTTATGCAGTCAAATTGGTCTTCCCTTCTAAAAACATGTACTCACATGCAGTTGGTTAGGAGGCCTGGCCTTCTGCTCTGTCTGTCTCCTGGGTTTTCATCAGCAAACATCTCTTCTTATCAGCGGACACAGAAAAGCAGTCGTCCTTGTTATCCCTGCTTTCTCTTATTTTGTCCTTGTGTTTATCTCTGATGCTCTTAATTGCCTCAACGTGCCAATGCGCCAGTTCACTCGTCCATATATGCACTCAGTAGGTTACTCTAGTAAATTGAGATTTAAGATTCATGGATCATTTTGCATTTGTAAAGCAGTGAGTGCAGTGCACAAGGCAGCCATGTTACAGAGGGATTTAGGTTGCGTGAAATTTTATCCGGATATCCAGTGATATCACGCCTTCTGCAGCGCCACCAGCAGATCAGAAATATTAGTTATTCCAATGAAGTTCAACTCTGAACTTAAACCAGATGGACATTCATTGTCTTCAGAAAATGTGTCCTAATGATCGTGGTGATCACCTGACGTTTTATCCAGCAACGTCATTATGACCCAAATACCTGCAAAACTAATGACGTTCCCATGAACCATAGCTAACACGCTATGCTAAGACAATAAACATGGTAAACATTATACCTGCTAAACACCAGCATGTTAACATTGTTATTGTGAGGATGTTAGCATGCTAATGTTAACATTTAGCTCAAAGCTCTGCATCACTTAGTGTTGATTTATATATTTCCGAATAGTGAGGGGTGCTGCCCCTCCCCCCCCCCACACATCCATGGTCCAGACATACCTACTTCTTCTGTGGATTATTTTTTTGCAACAGCGAAACCTCATACCAAACACACAGCATCACAGTAGTTTACAGCCTTTCTGTTGGTCTTTGCCATATGTGGATAAATGGCCCCTCTGGCCTGAAAACACAATGTTGTTCACCAAACACCCAAACCAGAGTCAGTTTGCTTTGGGGGGGTTGGGTGAGGGGTGGGGGGTGTGGGGGGGGTTCATTTCTTCATTTCACAGATTCCATGTTGGTTCTTGCTGCTCTGGAAGTGGCTCAGACAAAGTTTTGGAACCACTGAGGTTAAGATAGCTGAGGTATAATTATACGTGCGGTTCTTTGTCAAATAACCAATCTGAGCATTCCTGCACAGTCTCTTTTTTTTTTTTATGGGTCAACCACACACACACACACACATTTATATTCCTTGGAACACTTTGTCACTTTCAGTGCAGGCAGTTTTTTGTTTTTGGCTTCCAGCGCTGGACGCACACTTCAAAGCAAACAAGTGGATCTCAGAGAACAGAGAGAGATAAATATCTGACCAACTGCACATAAAGGATTCAAATGTACAGCATACTATAGTTTATACACAAACAGTAAACACACACACACACACACACACACACACACACACACACACACATATACACTGGCATGTTCTTTTATATCAGAACTCATTTCGGGTGCCATTTTCAAAGCATGCAAGTATTTTGGTGGAATGCAGACACACACACACACACACACACACACACACACACACACACTGACACATTCATACATATCCCCTTGAGTACCCTGTCACTATTGGATGCACACATCAAAGTCTACAATGCCTTTTATGTGTGTGGCGACAGACAGTAATTAACTGGGAACATCCCAGTGGGACCAGTACTGACTGACTCCATCAATCACAGCCAATCTGTTGCAACCACTGGAATGTCTGCAGGGAGCTCGCATGCTAACGCTTTGTTAGCGCAAGAGTGTAGGTTAGGGTGCGTTTGTGTTTGTGCGCAACACTTTTGCACTTTGCAAACAATAAACAATAATTGCATCAGAATAACAATTTTAAAGATGAAATAAGCAGAGCAGTGATCAGAAACCTTATTTAGATAAGAAACAGATAAATTAGGGCACCAGCTATAAACCACAATATTCCTCGTTTGAGTCCACTGAGCACTGTCAAATAAAAAGAACAAAATACCCTGAAATTATTATTTAAAAAGAAACTCATTGTCGTCTTCTAGCTTTAATTTTATCATCAGCAGGCGAGGTGTCTGACCATCCTCGAGTCACCATCAAGGATCAGCAGGGAGTTTTCAAAAATGGTTCCTCCTGACAGCAATGACGCCACACGACACTGACGTAATTCTCACACAAAAAACAAACATGTCGGGAGATCTGTTTCAAAAAACTTTCAATCATTTCAGAGCGAAGCAATTTGCAGATATTAAACTGAAATATGCAAAACCACAATATGATCCTTTAACTGACTGATGAAGAATATATTAAATACAGCTGTATATTTATAGAATGAATCAGATCGGTTCAAACACACATTTACACACACATTTAAATGACAACAGTAGTCAAGTGTGTGTGTGTGTGTGTGTGTGTGTGTGTGTGTGTGTGTGTGTGTGTGTGTGTGTGTGTGTGTGTGTGTGTGTGTGTGTGTGTGNGTGTGTGTGTGTGTGTGTGTGTGTGTGTGTGTGTGTGTGTGTGTTTGACAGAGACATGGGGATATGAAGGGGTTAAGCAGGGAAGTGCTGGAGCCAGAGAGATTGACCCAGACATGACCTGCCTATGAGAACATGGTTTAAGTCCTCACACACACAAACACACATACACACACAGAGCAGCTCATCCTGAAATGATGAAGAGATGGAGGAAGAGATAAAAGAGAGATGGCATGGCTCGTTTTTACTGCTGGAAGTGTAATATAATGTGTAATAATATCCTCCAACTTCCTGTTATTTCACAGCTCGGACACCAACATGAAGCCTGTGCTGCTGATAATTCAATTAACCACATACTCTGCATCTTATGTAATAAACATAACTGGAAATGGTTGGCTGCAGTGAGCTGAAAGCACAGATTAGAATAAACCTGTTGATATTGGAAAATGAAATACATTTATTTTCAAAATAAAACAGATACATTTAGGTATTAAAGTTTCTGCTTTTTAAGGATGTTTGTGCAGCTTGAATCATTTTAAGCCAAACAAACGGATGGAAACTAAAGATGTAAAGAACACATCCGTAATTTTGTGCAACTTGTTTTCTTATCAGGAAATTGCGTGTACTTTAAAATAAAATCTTCACCCAAAGTGCTTCATGCAGCAGCCACTAGTCCAACGGTGCTGCTGCTGAGTCTGACCTCAAACTTACTTTCTGGCGTCGGACCAATCAGATAACAGCTCATCGCCGGTTTAGGAGCACATTGGCCGTGAACAGGCTGAAATGGGGCCCATTCATCATCATCAGCCATTAGTTTGGATTGCGTTTAAGATTGTGATCGTGTGTGTGTGTTTGTGTTTTTTTGTGTGTGTGTGTGTATGTGTGTGTGTATGTGTGTGTGTGTGTGTGTGGGGCGGGGTGGGTGGCTGCGTGAAAACACGACAGTGTGTTTATGGGAGTTTGTGTCAGTGTTAAAGTCATTTCCATAATTCTGTGTTTATGGATGTGAATGATTTGTATATGGGTGTGTGTGTGAAAATCATAGTCATAATTCTGTTTATCTGGGGGAAAGTTTGTTCGTGTGTGTGTGTGTCTGTGTGTGCGTGCAAGTGCAAAACACACGTATAATGTGTTTGTGTTGCAGTGTTTTGGGTTTGTTTGTGCATGTGGATAACAATTTAGTGTTTACATATAGTGTATGTGAGTGTGTGTGTCTTTACGTGTTATTTTGCCTTATTCGAACAGACTGGCTTCAGTTTAGAGTCAGCTCCCTCCTGCCACACACACACACACACACACACACACTCGCTCTCTCTCTTTGATCTCTCTGGGTCTCGTGGATCAGATGATCCATAGAGAAGCAGCAGAGTTGTTTATGAGCTGTGGATGAAAAGCATGTCACTGCAGTTGTTGTGTGTGTGTGTGTGTGTGTGTGTGTGTGTGTGTGTGTGTGTGTGTATGTATGTGTGTGTGTGGGTGGACGTTGCTTTGGTTACGTCTTGGCATCAACATCAGACCTGGTCCCCACAAAATCTCAGAGCTGATGTTGAACCTGTGAGCTGTCGGCTCCACTCTCTCACTCTTTGTCATGGACCTGCCAACAAGACTGAGGACAGTCACCGTGTTGTTCTGCTCCTCTGTCGCCAAACTCAAACTCTCTCTGGGTGCAGGAAGTCCTCTGTGACTCGGACTCTTTCAATCCATCATGGGACAAAAAATTGAAACCGAAAAAGCGGAAAAAGTTAAGTGTACACATCTACAGCTGCTGCGTTGGGTAGAAAACTAGAATAAGTACTGACACAGTGGAAACCTTCATGCAGATTTTATTAACAGAGACTTTTTAAAGTGCCTGTGGAAACTCTTTGTCCATCAAAATGTCAGTGTTAATAAAGAACACAAACAGGTTCCCAGTCTGCAGCTGCTTCCTCTGCTTTTTCTGATATTAATAATCACGCAATATATTAATGAGGGATGTGATCAATATGCTTGATTAGAATCAGTCCAGGTTGCACTGATCTTGCATAAAGTGTGTGTCTGTGTTAGTCTGCAGGGTCAAGGGCAAGTTAGCTTGTTTGCTGTGGCAGTGCTGTTTGGTTAAGATGAGCTGACGGGCTCTGGTGGGATAAAATCTGTCACGCACGCACACACACACACACGCACACACACAGGGTCATGATCAGACTGTCAGTGCTGTAGCTGTTAACGAGCAGATGTCTCTAAAACTCACTGTCACTCTGCCCATAGCGTGATGCCAAGTACACACACACACACTCTGACCCTCCCCCCCTTGTAGGGAGCTGTTATAGTGAAACGATGCTCACTGTCATAGATGAAGCAAGTTTGATAGTGTTTTTATGACACTTCTGTTTGGTAGATATTTTCTTTTATGACTGAATTCTCAACATTTTACTATTTTTGTCTCAGATTAGAAAAGTTGCCACTGACATCACAGATTTTCTGGAAAAAGCCAATCAGGGAAAAGCGAACATTTATCTGCCAGGGACACGCACTTGCATGAATTTAACTGGCCAGCGCAGTGCGTTGCTGGATGACATTGTATTGTGGTTCATTGTGGGTTTTTTAATGCCATTATTTTATCAGTTGAATCAAACGTTCCCTCCAAGGTGGCCAATCCATGTCGTGTCAGAGTGAAAGTGAAGTAATGTGAAGTCTGCTGTAAAACTCTTCTTTGTCTTTCTCCACATCTTTCTCTCTTAGTACATTTACATGCACCATTGTAATTGTGTCACTGTTAAAATCTGTGTTTAATGTAAGTGCATTTTGTGGCACATCTGTCGGTTTTTCCTGATGAAGTCTGAAGTCTTTGCTCACATGCAAAAAGATAAAGATTGGAAACCTGGTTGTGTCGGTACGCGGCCAAGAAATCTGTTTTCTCCGGGAGAAATCCAGCTCGTTAAACCAGGTTCTCTAAGCCCCTCCCCCAGTTATGGACCCTGAAAACCAGCTGTAACCCACGTAGTTAAGTGCTGGTTAACCCACTGCATTTCCTGTCTCCCATCTCTTCTCTGTCACTCTCTCTCTCTCTCTCTCTCTCTCTCTTATCCTTTTTATTAATTCTCCATCTCTGTATCATTTCCTCTGTTATTCTTCCCTCCCTCCTTGAGCACTGAGCGTGGTCTGAGAACTTTTTTACAGCGTACAGAACATAAACCTGTCGTCACGCGGTGTCATTACTTTGTCATCCAGCAGCAGCCACTTTTAAGCATGGAGTCTTTTTTTTTCTCTTCATCTATCTGTTTTCACTTCACTTCACTTCCTTTTCCTCCTTTCCTTCCTCCTTTTTTTTTCTTTCTTACTTTCTTCTCTTTGCTTTCCATCACTTGATCTTTCTCTGAAATGTTCCTCTTCTCTGTTTTTCCCTCACTTGTTTTTTTTTTTTTCCTAGATGTTGATGCTCCCTCTCTCTCACGCACACACTAATATCTCTCTCCTCCTGTTTCTCACGCACACTCCCAAACTGCCCTGCACATGTTAAATTTGGCTCAGTGCAAAGAAGCTGGAGCAGACCTGCTGAGTGCATGTGTTTGATTCAACATGGCGACACAGTAATAGCCTGTTAATCACAACAATTTCACCATTTCTATTTGTTGTTCAGTATCCGTGTGTGTGTGTGTGTGTGTGTGTGTGCGTGTGCTTAGCCTGTTAGCATGTAGCGTTCCTCTTATTTCTCCTTCGCTCTGGTTGTTTCAGTCGCGTGTTTCTGCTCCGTCCGACAGTTTCATACTGTACATATTAAGTGTTTTGGCTTGGCAGCTCTGTACTGGAGCTCTGTGAAGACTTCATGTTTTTATATACTAAACGTCTACACATCATTTAGACGCATCTTCCCAAAATCCAGCCTGACATATTTGTTGTCTTTGGAAACTTTACTGTCTCCATGAGAATTAAAAAAAAAAGTTATAGATGTGAATCAAATTAAACGACTTTGTCAGATCATCTGAAATATCAGGTTTTATTCAGTTTTTTCAATTTCGTCTTTCCTCTTTTTCTCCCCTCAACTTTTCTCTGTTTATTGTTTCTTTCCTTTTGTTTCCTTTTCCTCTTCTTCCTCTTTCTTCACCTCTCACTCCATCAGATTTTATTCCTCCCTTTCTACCTTTTTCCATTTTCATCTCTGCCGTCCACTCCTCCCCCCTCTTCATTCTTTTCTTTCTTTTCTTCTCTCTCTTCCTCTGCTTTCATGTTTCTCCCTCACTTTTCTCTCTCTCTCTCTCTCCACCTTTCCGCCCCCTTTTTCTTTATCCTCTTCTTTATTCTTGTCTTTCTTTTCTTCTGGGAGGTACAGTTCCCTCGCAAGCGTACAGTCGACCACTGTTATTAGACCTGACTTCCCACTATGTGTGTGTGTGTGTGTGTGTGAGTACGGTATCCACGGTAACTACTTAAGTAATCTGCCCTAATGAGGCTCCAGACAGTTTTTAATTAACAAGACAGCAGGTAGTTTTCTCCGTCCTTATATCTCTTTCTCTCTCATCCCTTTTTCCCACAAATCAGAGACAGTGCATCCTCTAGTGTGTGTGTGTGTGTGTGTGTGTGCGTGTGTGTGTGTGTGTGTGTGTGTGTGTGTGTGTGTGTGTGTGTGTGTGTGTGTGTGTGGAAACTCCTGCTGACGTTCCCACCCTGATAGCCAGATGTCCTGCCGACACACACTCGCACCTCCAAGACAAGGAGGAGATTAAAACAGGCCCAGATCATCACATGAACACACCCTCCGTGAGACTGACACAATACACAGGTGACAGTGGACGTTCTCTGAGAGAAGATGAGGTCATCTGGCCTTTCCTGTTTCTCTCTCCCTGTCCATTTATCTCTCCTCCCATTGTTCCCCACACAGATGCCATAAATAACTGCGCACACACACATACGCGACAGAGTCCGCAGAGAGTCGAAACAGCAGGGATGCACGTGAGAGAGAAGCAAAGTGTGAAAGACAGATGGAGAAAAGAGAGGTGATAAGAGAGGGCGAGTCAGTGATGTCACCTCATATAAAACAAGTGAGAGAGAGAGAGAGAGATGTGGAAAGTGTCTGAGGTCATTTCCTCATAACTCACTTCAGGCAGCATCAGTTCTGTCTCACTGCGTCTCACCGGTGTAACTTGTAGCACAAGAGGTCAAATGTCAGCGTGACAGCAGGGGTAGCAGGGGTTCATTGTCAAAAGCTCATGGACACTTCAGCAGGGTTGAGGGGTTAAACCCAGGTCTCCTGATTAATACATAATCTGCGCTGTCTGTACACGGCACAACCCCGTCTCCTGAAAAGTATCTTCATATTCACGACATCATCAATCAGCAAATAGGTTCTGAAGGAAACGTAATGCCGCCCAGATTATGTTTTCTACCCTCATAACGAGGAAATATTTGTTCATTGATAATATCTTCAGGTCGATCTCTGCTAATGCAAAAACGTTCATTGTCATTGGTGTTTTTATTGGGTTTCCTTCATTTTCCGTTCAACCAGCTTAACTGTGATTATTGAAAAAGTCCTGGGTTTGGTTGAATGTAAGTATATAATAAGTATGAGATGGGATGTGACGACTTTTTAAATATTTAACTAAAACCACAATCTTACCCACTTTGTGACTTTTACTGGTCTAAAACTAAGAACAAATGGGAGGCAGGACTTGAGCCATGGTCTCCACTGTCAAACCATGTTTGTACACCCAGATATCCATGGCAACCACCTCTGTAGTATAAAACCATCACAAGTCCTAATTCAGAAAAAAAACTCTTTCAGTTAAACCAGTTGAAACAATATGAACCTATTTTGTTGCAAACATGGATGGATGATAATTATTTACCTATCACAATAAAATATCAAAAGTTTATCAATATCACAGCACATAACAACAAAAAGCTGAAGAACAGGAAAAGATGTGTTTGAAAGTGAGTGAGAAAACACACATGGACACATGCTGTATACAGTGGGACACACACACACACACACACACACACACACTCTGTTTCTCTCCTCTGCTAAGCACCATCTAAATGTAACGCTAGAGTTAGCTCTGCAGGTAGGAAGCCTGGGATAAATATACCACAGCTCCGTCTCTTCAGACTGAGTGTGTTCAGCTTAAGATTTTACTGTAAACGTTTGTTTAACGACATCAAGTCCAAAATGTACAACGATTTATAGTGTGAAATATATTTTCAGTTTAACTTTACTGTTAGATGTGAACACCAAAATCCTGCTCCTTTAAAAAGGATTTCAAAGTAAAAGTTCTTTCTTTTGCCTGAGGTCAGAGGTCAGATTATATTTTGTAACCGCAACCGAATTTTAACTTGTTTTTTCTCTTTTGTGTGTTTTTGAATTTGTACTGAGTCAAAAATAACTTGAAATGTAAATTTATGACTTTATCCAAAACACAGAATGTTATCTGATAAGATGACTGGAGTTTTGTCCTGTTGACTCGTGGTGCCTCAGTAAAAGTCTGACCTTTAACACTTTATTGTTCCTTACAGGAAAAACACTGGAAACAACCATGTTAAACACAATACCTAACACATTACACAGGGTGTGCGTGTACATATGTGTGTGTGCATGTGTGCATGTGTGTGTGTGAGGGCACAGGGTGGAGAGTCTGTTATAGTTTAGCAGATTTATGGCACATGGGATAAAAAAAAAAAAAAAAAAAAGATCTATGTTAGATAAATAAGTTATATGTTCTCTATGTCTCTCTCTCCCTCTCTCTCTCTCTGCAGGGCACACTGCCGTCTTTGTTCCCATTGTGCCAGAGCAAATATACACTCTGTGTTTAGCCAGTACCACAGCACACACACACACACACACACACACACACACATTTCGTAACAAGTTCATTCATTCTCTTTCATTCTTTAAATAATTCTCTGTCTTCATGTGATATTTAACCAACACATATGTACAGTTTGCTCACACACACACACACAGCAACATCCTTTCACACAAGCCCTTAACAAACAATGCTAAACCACCAGCTCATAAATAATCAGCACTGCCAAACCATGCATGTGTGTGTGTGTGTGTGTGTGTGTGTCTGTTTCTGCTACATCAACATGGTATGTAGTTTTGTCCTGGCTGGCAACCAATGGGTACGTCCTATCAGGATTAGCCTGGAATGTACACACTTCCTCTCCAGTCCGTCTCTCTCTCTCTCGCTTCCCCTCTCTCTCTCTCTCTCTCTCTCTCTCTCTCTCTCCTTCACTCTCTGTGGGTTTGTCTTTAGTGAGATGTGTTTGGGATCATCAGCACCATCCATGTACCTGATTAGTGTCGAAGAACACAACTACACAGTCACAGTAACAGAAGACGCATGTTTTCATGGGTTTACCTGCAGGTCTAGTAATCGGGTCACATCAGGTTATATGTTACATATCACCATATATTTTAAATATTACAGCCCTCTTTAAAAAAAATTCTCTCTGGAATCAAATATATGGTCTGAAAGGAAAAGTCACATATGCAGCTCATTAGTATATATTTTTTTTTTGCTGCATTTAAACGCTGAGTTCTAGGATCTAGTTGCACATGTGCACCAGTTTACCGTCTGTTTACTGCACATGTGCATCGATTTATATCAAACAATCAATGTGCAAAACACACACGTTACATCTTTATTTACTTCTTTCCTGCACAGGAGCAGAGTGTAAAAAAAACAAAACTGTACTGTGATTTCTGTCTTCCAAGAATTCAAAACTTCACTGAGTGTTCACTTTAAAGGAGCTATATGTAAGTTTTGCTGTTGCTACATAGTCGGCGTTAGCATTTACAGCTCTTTACTTACTTACTTAAACAAGTACCAGTGTTAGCTCTTGTCTCTATCACGTCTTTTCTTCTACTGAAGTTAGCATGCTAACCAGCTAGCCCCGGCCCGTGTCATCACGTTCACTGCAGCCTCCGGTCTCCCTGAAGTCATAGCGCTGCTCGGAGGATGTATGACAACCTCTTGTCTTGTAAATGCAACAATGGCTGAAGCTCTTGTATAGAGGCAATCACCGCCACTCGCTCCCGACAAGAAACCACGTTCAGCGGCAGAGAAAACTTACAAACAGCCCCTTTAAGTTTCTGTTTTACTTCGTCAGGTACCGAGGAATCAAAACTTTGGGAAGCAGAAGTCACTGCTTTATTTCACACAGTGGACCCATGTACTACACACACACACACAGCAAACGTGACGTTTTCACATTAATCAGCCAAACTATAACCGGCCTGTATTTACTTTGAATTTCTCGAGGGGTTAAACAAATATTAGGAGCCTGAGACCGTTGACATACACAGGTTTGGTGTTTTAGAGGAAACTCTTCTCTTCCTCTGACTGGGGAAGCGACCACAGGGAACATAACCTCTTCCCCTCAGTGTGATGTAGTGTACGTATAGGTTTGTGTGTGCATGTGTTTGAGAGAGAGGCAGAGACTGCTGGGATGATTTCTTCTCGTCTGTAAGCACAGCCTCTCTCCCATGACCACCTCCTCTGCCGGGAGACCTCTCCGTCTTTCTACCTGTCTGTGGTTCTGTGTTTGTGTATTTTTTGCGTGTCCGTCTCTGGGCTTCAGGTCACTACATACCTTTGCACGTCTGCTTTTGTCTGTTTGTGTGTGTGAGGTTATTTTAGTCTTACCACCACTCAGGAAGTCTTTCTTTGACGGCATTCGTGGCGTTGCATTATAAAAAGTAAAGTTTTGTAAAGTTACAGAAATTTGTAGGATGCGGAGGTCAGTGTTTCAAACGCTCTCTGACCATGCAACAAGCACTGCGGTTGAAGCATACAAGCATACTAACACCTTAATACCACTGACATTTAAAAGAGCTATTTGTAATTTTGCTATTGCTACATATCCAGCATTAGCATTAACAGCTGTTTGCTTACCAGTCTTCAGCCGTAGTTGCTTTTACAATACGAGAGGTTATAATACGTCCTCTGAGCAACTACTTCTTCAGGGCAGACTGGACGCCACAGTGACTCGGTATCTGCAAGTGAAAAGACGATCCAACCGGGCCAGGGCTAGCTTGTTAGCATGCTAACTTCAGTAGAAGAAAAGAAGTGAGTCTTCTACACTGAGCAGACTCAGGCAATGGGCCCAGTAGACGTCCTCATCGTCACCTTATTCCCATCTTGACATTGGCCAGAGAATTCAGCAGGTCAGAGATGCCCCCAGACGAGGTCAAGGGGCGGTTAAAGACGGCGTGCCGACCCTCACAAAGCAGAGGAGTGACGAGGTTCATTGATGACCCTGCTGAGTGGCGTATTCTGAAAACCCGTCTGGGACAATCCAACAAGCCGTCTCATCGTCTAGCGAGCACCTGGACCTCCAGATATTTGGAGTCTGGTCGACCCTTTTTCTTCTTTTCTCCTCACACTCCTTTATAGACTCATTCATAGATTTGCCCCTCGTTTAAATGGTACCTTTCCTATTCTACTCAGTACAAAGGCCTATTTAAGTAGCTATTCACACACACACACACACACACAGAGACACCAGGGTCAGAGATAAATGGTGTCATTAAACGGGGGTGGCGAAGACTTCCTGGCCTCTCATACACACAACCCACCGAGCCCCGAGAGTGTGTGTTCATATATTTCACCATGTTGGACTCACTTTGACACACACACATACACACACACACTCAGCACACTGTGTTTGGGTATTCATATATTTTACCATATCTCATACACTCACACACACACACTCACACACACACACACACACTGGTGGCCATCCATCACATCCATGAATGGACCATTTAGAGTCGGTGGTGAGAAACAGACGGACAGAGAGAGAGAGAGAGAGAGAGAGAGAGAGAGAGAGAGAGAGAGAGAGAGGGAAACGGGCAGTGGGAGTGTTTGGTAAAACGACCCGAGCAGAAACCTTTTATGACACACTTAAAGAGACAAAAAGCAGTTTTGAATTAATCAGAAGAAACCAAGTGCTGCACATTTTCTCCTAATCAGAGCTGTAATCATGCCTCTGTGCCGTGTTGATACGCTGGTTATGTATTAGCTTGTAGCATAAACCCCTGTGGCTGTATTGTTCATGTTTAGACAGTTGAACAAAACACTTTAGATTCAATCACTAATGGTTAACACGTCACTCCTCCGCACAGGCGTTACAGTTACATTACCAAGTCCGACTCCATCAATGGAAATTCAACTGAAAATGCACGTCGTGTTTGTAGCAGCGGGGGTCGGTTAACCCGCAGAAACAGGAGCATTTACCGAATGAAAGTGACAGCTAGCAACTTTTATGGTTATTATCGACTGGATTTAGCATCTCAAATGCACCGACGGCGGCATATTGAGATACCCCAGGGGTTCACGGTTCAGTTCATATCACAGTTTTTGGGTCACAGTTTTCGGCTTGGTTCAGCAGCCCACTTGTCGGGGCGTTACCCGTTAATCACGTGTTTGCCTTAACAAAATTCTGGCCAAGAAAATAAGGATCATAAGTGCAGCATCAACCACACACACACACAGGGCTGCAGATCTCTCTCTCTCTGCAAACATCCACAGTGCTTTAGTTGTGGATTCTGCTCTGTCTGAACCTGCATGAGTTGCTCTTCCCTAACTGACCCTCTCCTCCTTCTGCTATCAACGGACACACTGGGACGACGTCTTCTTGAGTGGTTCATCACATTGGAAGTGTTGCAGCAAGCAAAAGCCACACGGGTTGCACACAGTTGCCCTTTTATCCACCATTTTTTTTTACCGTCATTGTCATTTAAATCAGCTTAAATCAGTGTACTCTTTAAAGAAATCTGTGTATTCATTAAGGAAATTCTGAGACACAATGAGACCTAATGTGTTTCCGTTCTTCTCCATAGCTGAGATTAAAGCAGTCGATCGACCGGGCCAGCTTGAACGTGGTTATCTAAACTGGATCGTACGCAGTAACCACAGGGGAGTGTAGCAGTGTAGCAGTGTGTCGCGCGGGTTAGGGGAGGGGGCTTCAGCTTCAAAGCGCACCTCAGTCCTCACAACTTATCCATCTCCATCTGTGAGTGTGATGGCAGTGTAAATACACGGCTCTCTTTACACTGCATTCACGTGTCCGTGCGTGCAGACAGATGTTAACGCACGAATGTGTGATATTTCATCTAGATTCATGTATTCCACACCGAGCACACACATGGTCATTTTTAGCTTCTTATTGATGTTAAACACGCACACACACACACACACACACACACACACACACACACACACACACAGAGTTGTGACGGTCGTTTCAGACTCAGATAGTTCAGTTGTTTAAGATGTGAGGCTCTCAGAGTGCAGGGGCATGATGGGAAGGATGAACGTATATATTTCTCTTTATTATTTCTATTACCCACTTCTGTAGAGGCCTATCAGTGCAGTCAGGAGTTAACAGGGACCATGTGGACATTGTATAAAAATCAGGCACAGTTCCTACATTCCTATTTTAAAGTGTTTATAATTGTGAGATATGTTTAATATGAGAAGACCACCGAGTCACAGTCCTGATGCGTATCTGATCCTGCAGCCTCGTACTGATAATGTAGCCTAACAGTACTGATAGTACTGAGCAGCAGTGAATCACAGTATCTGATTTCAGAAACAGTGTGTTCTGCAGATATAGTTCTGTGTTGTGTTTGCACATCCACACCCAGGGAAAAAAAACCTACTTGTTGTTAGCTGCACCCATGTACCAACTCAGTTTGAGGGACAATCAGGGACCGTCCTCCAGAGTGATCCACGGTGCTGCGTAATTCTTTATTCATGACTTGCATTATGTCTGTGAACGGCAGTTTGTTATTAGCTGTAAAAATCCATGTTAAACACGTCGTCAACATCTTATGAAACAAGGTTTTTGTTTAGAAAGTGCTCATTACTTTCTACCCTGGTGAACTTGTGAGGGGGGCTGAACAAAAAACATAAAAACAACACCTGGCTGCTGCTACACACACACACACACACACACACACACACACACACACACACACACACACACACAGACACACAGATTACAGCCTGTGTGATCACACTGTCAATGAATCCCAGTGTGCTTTTGTTAATTGGAGGACAGAGAGTCACTGACGGGAGTGGCTGCACAGAGCTGCATAGATTTGCCTTTGTGAGCTCGTACCACACACACACACACACACAGACACACACACACACACACACACACACACACACACACACAATAATTGTAATTATATCATGATTAATCATTAGAATCATTACACTATTCTTGTTCAGACTGATATGTACCTGTAGTCATCAGCAGTTTGTCTATAATAAAGCAGATATAAAGGAGTTGATTATTAATGATTAACAAATCAGATTCTCATATGTTCTTATGTAATGGAAGTTTTTAAATAACGTTCCTTTCATCTAATCTATTAATTAACCAGTTCTGAACACTGACTGTGAAAGCTTAGACAGATTTTATTTCCTATTACTTGGTCAGATGTTGTCTGATTTAATTCAGATTATTGTTAAACCTGTAGTAAGATATTTGTGTAAATACAAAACTAAACATTCAAGGCTTTTGTAGAAAGACGTGTTTGTATTCAAGTGTCAAAAAAAAAGAAAGTATTTGTTTGGTGTCGTAATGAATCAGTTTGGCTTCTGTTGAGATCACACAATTTTCCATGATCACATGGAAACAGATACTAATTAAATCCATGACCTCTCCATGAAAATCTCTTATATTTCAGATACACAGTCTCATTCACAGAAACTGAAAGACACACACCCACACACACACACACACACACACACACACACACACACGCACACTGAGCTCGTGGCAGGCTGCTGAACTGATAGAGAACAAACACAGAGTTGTTTGCTTTAGAAAACTGTCACAACCTTCATTCATCTTCACAGCCCACAACACACACACACACACACACACACACACACACACACACACACACACACACGCACACACACATGAACACACACACACACACACACTCTTCATTTTTACCACTGTTCAGACACTGCTTGTTTTCTTTGAGTTTTCGTACAGACAAACATTCACTCACATGCCCCATAATTCTTATTCGGCGCACACACACACACACACACACACGCACACACACACACACACACAAAGACAGCAGTATTCACACACAGTCATAACTCACACATGTGGACACGACTAAGGGCTTTCCTGGCGATGACACACACACTCAGCCACACACTCTGGACGCTGAGTTGTAGTGTGTGTGATAAGTCGTGTTATGAGACTGTGTTATCTGTTGTGTCAACGCTGCCTTTAACACCCCCCCCCCCCCCCCCCGTAAACCTGCACCCCGCAGGAGTCTGCACCAAACTCTGAATGAACTCTCTGAGGCCGATCTACGGCTGAGACGTTAACAACCTTAAATGTTCTGTCAAGTCCCTTCAATGATTCAAACAGACACAACAATAATTACTCGCAGTAGCATTTTCTACACGTGCTAATCTATAATTGGACGAGTGTTTTCTGACACTGCCACTATCCCAGCTGGTGTTTAACTTTTTTAACTCCTGGCTTCTCAGTATATTTACCGTACAATAAGTGATTTTTAAAACGACAGTGTTTATGGAAATAATTGAAATTGAGGTCCTGTGTGTGTTCCAGTCTGTCTCGTCTTTGTTCAGGGTGGGTGGATCCTGTTTTTGCAGCTGTGGCTCGATAATAGACGCAGTTGCTTGTGAGTCAAAATTGAACGTTATTGGTCGGTCTGTCGGCGGGTGTTTGCAAGAAGTTGAAACTTTCTCAGCTCCTGAACGTCACACTGCTGAGTGTGAATCTCAGGTGTGGGTAACTGCATGTGTCTTTATGTCAGTATTTGATTGGCAGGATTTTGGCGTCATGAAGTACCTTCGTTTCTTAGTTATTTAATTCCCTGAATTAAGCCAAAAGACACATTTTTCATCTGCTCGTTGTTTTATTAAAACACAGTTTCTCTCTTGAGTTTGCAGAGAATTTATTGAAGTATATATCAACATTGTAATATATTATGATATACCCTAATACATTTACACACATACTATATGGTGAGGTGTTATTTGGAAGGTATTTGGGCAGTGATACATGATCTTATATTACGATTCTGTACTCTGATAAATTGGGACTTGAAATGAAACAATTACTCGGAGATCGGAGTCTTTTTCATCGAACGACCTGAATGTTAGAACAGTGCACAAGACAGTGGGTCTTAAACATGGCTGCCAAGTGTCTTCTGTGCCCAGAAAGCCCCTGAAACAAGCAAGAATTAAAGCTGGCTGCAGTACAGACCTGACAGAGCTTCAGCAGAGAAGATTAAAAGTGTCGTACAAGAGCTTTTAAAGGATCTGACACCGAGCAGTATTTCATATGACGACTGTTCTGACGTTTATCTTCATTTGACTATAGATTTCCTAAAACTGGCTCCAACCCCCAGATCACATCACATCACACATTACGTACAAAACCGGACTGACATTAAAGCTAAAAGAAAACTGCACTTTGATATATGTGTTAACAAAAGTGATTGTTCAGTTAATATTCATAATCTCTGTAGGAGGAACCGCACGTTGACAGTCAGTGTTTGTTGAGATTTTTCCCACAATTCTACACACTTCCTGTTTCCTGTTTAGCTCCTATCCTTATCTGCAACTATAAATTTAGCGCTCTGGGTGAGTCTGTGTATTTTGGTCAGTTCCTCGCTCGATTAGATTAGCCAAGGTAAGATAAATTAGTGGAATCCAAACAATGAGCTCGCTGTCACACGCAGTGTTTGCGTCGGGGGCCGTCGTTGTTAGCTGAGTGTGTTGTGTAGTTTTTTTTTGTTTTGTTTTGTTTTGCGCTACATGTGTCTGTCAGTGTATTTTTGGTTGTGCGAGGTGCTGTGAAATGATAGGATGCACCACTCTCTGGATGATGATGATGATGAGTATCCTCAGCCACAAAGGGAAGAGGCTGACTGCCAGACACTTCCCTCTGCAATTAGACGACAGCGACCACAACACACACACACACACACACACACACACACACACACACACACAAAATCAGAGCCTACACACCCTGGAGACCTGCTGTAGTTTTTGTATATATATTGTATATAATAGTTTTTGGACAAGGATGCAGAGGAATAAGATATATCAGACTTTGATTCACACATGATACTTGTTGGTCGGATCAGTTCAGAGTTGGTTTTGATTTTCTGAGATTTGCTGACAATAATAAAAACGTTAAATATCAAGTTAGTAATAGAATTAAATTCCTGTCGTCTGCCCTGCAGAAAAGTGTTGCTTCTGTCACTGTGTTTGAAATGTTTTGTAAAATAGTAACATGAACCTTTAAATGAATTACAACTCACCACTGCAAGAAGCGGCGTGTACTCTTCCTTTATTAACACCAGCCCAACTGTGTGTGTGTATGTGTGTGTGTGTGAATTTTCCAGGAGTGTGTTTGCACTTGTTTTCATAGATGCATACCTTGGTACACGTGTGTTTTTTCTGCAGGTGTATGCATGTGTGAATATGACTGTGTGAGCTGTGTTCATTAAGGTAGGTCTGTTTAGTTTGTGCATGGTGTGTGTGCATGTGTGTGTGTGTCTGTCTGTGTGTGTGTGTGTGTGTGTGTGTGTGTGTGTGTGTGTGTGTGTGTGTGTCTAATGCTGACTGCCACCAGAGCTTAGATTTACTGGCGGAAGCACACTGCCAAGAACAGGAGTGGTCAGATTAATCACTTGTCTACATACGTAAGCGTGTGTGTGTGTGTGTGTGTGTGTGTGTGTGTGTGTGTGTGTGTGTGTGTGTATGTGTAATGGATACAAGCTATATTAAAACTATATTAAATTGTCACCTTGTTTTTGGGCTCTTACTCTCAATTTAGGGTAATTTTGCTTTTCCTGTTGTTTTTCCATGAATTATCAACAGTAAAAACTTGATGACAAAGTGACTTTGGCCTGATGGAGCTCATTTAAAACCAGGATATTTACTCTTGCTTGTTTTGCCAGTTTGGTGCTTTGCTTTGTCTTAAACTTTCAGGGTTAATTTGTAAGTTTCCCGCCCCCTGTAATATAAAAGGTGTGTGTACATGCAGCACCTTTCTCTCAGTGAATGGTTTGTCTTAAATCCCTTTGCAAGGTTTCCCATTGAGAAACATGAAAGATGTTCTGTGTTCATGTGTATGGAAGTTCAATTTGCAGACACAAGAAGTTCGACACTGTTCTTTCAAAGAGGCAACTCACAGTGAGACCTCAGAAAGCAGCGGTGGGGGGGGGGGGGGGGGGGGGGGGCAGGGAGCCCACAAAACAGCGGGGGGGGGGGGGGGGGGGGGAGTGGGTGTGGTTGACTGGCTTTGAATTATATTTTGCTGGATCACTAAACACTGACACACAGTCAGATTCCACCCACAGTCACACCTGTGGTAACAGGAAATTTGATGGATTTGCCAAAGATGTGGAGATCGTAAACTCTCGACCTTCTTTCTCTCTCTCTCTCTCTCTCTCTCTCTCTCCCTCTCTCTCTCTCTCTCTCTCTCTCTCTCTCTCTCATCTCAGTCTGTTCCTCTTCTGTTCTTCTGTTTCTCATTTCCTCCCCTGTTTAGTTTCTCTTTCATACAAAGAATGGTGTTAAGACAGGAGAGGTTGTCGGAAATTAAGCTGACATTTCACTTGTGTCTCAAAATTGGTTGTGTTTAATTCAAGTGTTCAATTCAAGGGCAACAGAATAATTAATTAATATGTCAATTACTCATCAGTAATGTTTGAAAATGTTTATTTTAGTTCCGTCATTAGTTGATCACGCTGTATATCATGATTGCCTTCTACTTGTTACTAACATGTACGTCCATTTAAAGTTTGTCCCGGGAAACTTATATCGTGTTGCAGTTTAGTTCCACTGTTGTATTGTTCTTGTATTTGCTTGTATTTTCTGTATTTACGACGTGTTTTCTTTGTGCCGTGTGGTGCAGACACACTGTGCATTGATCTCTCTTGTCCACTATAGTTTTATCTATAAAGGAGCAGATAACTCTCTTGAAATCAGTTTACACCCACAACCACGTTTTTTTTTTTGTTTTGCAATATTTTTGTTCTTTTTTTTTTTTACGTGGAAATAACAACATGAAATTCAGTTTGTTCATGATACAAACTGGACTCTCTCTCTCCCTCTCTCCCCCTCCTCCTCTCCCTCCCTCTCTCCCTCTCTCTCTCCCTCCTCTCCCTCCATCCTGTGTTGGTGTCTGTGTGTCTGACCACACTGACCACAGTTAGTCTTCCTCCTCTAATTTTAAATCACCTCACATCGTCTCTGACTCATTTGTCGTCCACAGTCTCTGAAAACTAAACTAAAAGATCCTCTCTCTCTCTCTCTCTCTCGATGCTTATATGTCAGGTTGATAATAAAGAGTGACCTTTGACCTTTATTAAAGATATTCACCAGTTTTTAACTAACCGATCACGTTAATGTTTTTGTCCCTGCTCGTGTTTACGCCCGGGCTCGGGCTCACAGCGGTGGCCGTGTTGTCGGCTCTTTGGAGCTGTGATTACAGGACTGCAGCAACAATTTACGTACAACTGAGAGTTTACTGGTGTGGGCGAGCGAGCATGATAGAGAGAGGGAGAGGGAGAGAGAGGGAGGGAGGGAGGGAGGAAGGAGGAGGGAACTGAAAATGAAGCGTGAAAGTAAAGAGGGAGTAAAGTCACTGTGTGATTATACAGCAGAGGATGTTTACTACCTGTGTGTGTTTATGTGTTTGTGTAAATGCGTATGTAGCATCCCCCCTCAAAACACTGTCTCCATGGCGATGGGAACGCCACCACAGTGGTACAGTTTCCGTGTGATTGGAAGGAGGAAACGGTCAGCGCTGCAGCAGGAATCTGATTGGCTGAACACTTAGACTTAAAGTTTGACCTTTTTGATATTTAATATTGTTGATTTTATTTTCCTGCTAAAAACGGAAAGAAAATCTCCTCCATCTTTTCATGGAGAAGCAGTGTGGTGTTAGTGCAGCTCAACGAAAATGATAGATTAATGAGGGAGGCTTTTTCCTTCTAGTGTGTGTGTGTGTGTGTGTGTGTGTGTGTGTGTCTGTAAGGTCATTAAAATAACTGAGTAATTCTGAAATTATATTGAGCATCACTTGAAGTCTATGTGGAATTAATTTGTTGTGTTTGTGTGTTTGTGAAAGAGCTCCATGTGTTTCCAGGCACAACTTTTCCACCGGTTAATTCAGCGGAATAAAGTGTGTTTGCAGTAAATTTGTGTGTGTGAGTGAGTGTGTGAGTGTGTTGTGTGGTGTACCAATGATGGGTAAATCTGTTGGACATAAACCTGGCAGCCTTAGAGCCACTCACACACATGCACACAGACACTCAGTGTGAGGGCTCAGTGCACACTTAGCTCTCACATTCTGACACGATGTGGTTACAGTGCCCATCTGTCATATGCTGGGAACATTTGTGATGTTTTATTACTCTATTTACCAATGAAAACATGCCCGAAAATATTAAATTAAAATGCAATTGAACCACGAAACGTCAATTTCTAAAATCTGTGTGAAGTTTTGAGACAGACTCATTAACGAAGTTGATTTTCCAGCTCCAGTTTTTGCTCTGACGGACCAAATGTTTCAAATGTTTGATTGAAATCTTGGTAATGATTTAATTTTCATGTCCGTGATTTCAGAATATCAATCTAATATCTTCCCAAAACTTCCCTGTAAAGAATGACTTTTTTAAAATATTAATAATAGATAAATAACTTATGTTTAATCAATAGGTTTTCAATTAATTCTTATATCTAGTGTAACACAGACAGTCTTCTGGTGCACATCAGGTGAACAAGTGTTTGACAGGTAAACATACAAATCAATTAATGTGACAAATACGGTTTCCAATAATAAATGGCTTCTAAATGAATGTTTACTCTGGTTTAAATTAGTTTTTTCTTTCATGGAAATTCATGTTGTTCCATTAATTAATAACAAACTCTAGGAAACTTATTTTCTTTGTGGAAATTATGGACCTGTAAAATAAAGCATTTTCAATTCTCATCTTAATCAGAATCACTTCTAATAGTAATAATATTGACATGCAACTAGTGATTATTTTAATTATTGATTGATCAGTCATTTATTTTTTCTTTTAATCAAATCATCTAGTCTGTAAATGTAGTGATAAATCTCCATCAATTCCCTATTCCCTATAATTGAGAAATGAATTATAAATAATCCATCAATCATCAAAATTTTGTTTGATTTTTTAAAATATATTATTGATTTATTATCTATTATCTCGGTAGTTGAGACGCCATATTGGTTTAACAGGACGTTTGTTTCACTACAGTGAGAATAAAGTAGAAAAACCAGAGAAAGAATGAAATCTAAAATAGAAGAGAGAGATTTTTTATTATATACATGTTGGTGGAGAGAGAGAGAGGAGGATGTATAGATTCCCCCAAGTATAAAGTCTCTTTTGTTTTCACTGGGGGGGGGGGCAGAAATATTCCTTCATGGTTTCCTCTCTTACTGCTTTTTCTTTTCCGTCGGAGATGTGGTGAGGTGAAATGTATCTTTGGCAGAGGTGGTGAAGAGGAGGAGGAGGAGAAGGAGGAGGAAGGACGGGGGCTGACCACAGTGCAGCTAACTCACACACACACACACACACACACACTCACACACACACACAGCGAGAGGGAAGCTGAGCAGGTGTCAGCTCAGGGAGAAACAATGAGAGAAAGAAAGCGGGGGAGAAATGGAAAAAGGGAGGAGACGAGACACAATGGTGAAAAAG
>NW_019174347.1:2033409-2039879 GCF_002260705.1 Seriola dumerili
CGCAAGTGAAAACATTTATCACACGAACATTCACACACATTGATTGGACGTGTGTGTGCCAGGAAGCAGATTGTTCACTCTGCGGTTGCTTGGTTGCAGAAAATGCTTTAAGCAAGGAACAGCAAAGACAGTTGTAGCGTTAAAATGCAGAATTTAACAGCTGCTAGCAAAGACAACAAGGTCGGCAACACTCGTAACGCTCGTTATCCGTGTTGCTTTCGCCACTGGTGGTCGAGACCGATGAGACCCAATCATCTGCGTCTTCTTCTCCGCACGTCCGGACTAAAACACAACCCAGAGTTTTCAAACTAAAACGGATCGAGATAGAGGCTTGAAGTGGTTTGGACAGCAGATGTAAACGTAGCTCACGTGAAGTGCGTGTGTGTAGCCTTCGTCTTATGGTGACACGTGAGTGTGTGAGGCCAGTGTGTGTGTTCTGAGTTGTACCGTTTGTTTTGTGAGTTGAGTGATGAACTCAGTCTCTTCTTTCTTAGTATTTAACAATCAACTTTTGAGCCTTTTTCCGTCTGTTGTGTTTGTGTGTTTCCCACGCTGTTGACCACACAGCTTTGTTTTTAGACTTTCACATAATACTGTTGTGTTCTATGCGACCGCCTCGTCTGAACCACACAAACACAAACACACACAAAAAAACAGAGGCACAAATGATCTCAGTCGCCATACACACTCACAGATACACACTCCTAGACACACACCACACCACAGATCCAATCAGTCCTTCTTTGGCAGATTCCCTCTCTCTCTCTCTCTCTCTCTCTCTCGTCCTCTCTCGTCCTCACAAACACATTCACACACTCTCTGCAGAGTGGATTCTGTAAATCGGCAGGTTTCAGCTGCAGTCTCCTCCATGCCGATTGGTCGAGATGCGGGCAATCTGGGCGGCCGCCTCTATTTTGACTACGGCTGCCTGCAGATGAATGCAACGCCGCGATCTGCTGCTAACACGGGAATTCAGGCAGAACGTGGGCTTTGAACGCAGCACAGATAGCGTCGCTCACCTTATCTAATCAACACGCTGACTTTTGTTGCTGTGGTTTTTGTTTTTGTTCCACAAGGAACAAACAAGTGTTGCCCTCTAAACTCCAGTGGAAGATGAAGAGGCTGGGTATGTTGAAAGAAGAGGTCAGAGCACTGTGGGAATGCTACAGGAGGATCTTTGTCTTAAGAGGATTATGTGAATATCTATTCATGTGTACGCAGTGTATATCCGTATTGGAGAACGTATATAAAAACCTCTGAGGTTCATTGTAAGGGCAGCGCAGAGATCTGTATCACACGTCAAAGTGACGCCACCTAATGTTTTTCATCTGACTCCACGCTCATCAACTCCACTGTCCTACTGCTCGGCATCACTGCCCATAAACTCTGCAGAATATCAACAGTTTCATCACATTCACACATCATGGCTGCTTTACCTGTCGGCTTTCATCTGCACCGCTCATCCCGTGTGCTGCAGGCGTCACATGATGCATGTTTAATGACGTAACACCACTGAACGCAGCGGATACGCAGATGCCGTAAACGCATCTTAAAAGGAAGAAAAAACATATGACGTAACATTTCAAAATAATCAGGTCAATAGATCAATCAATAAATGCAGAGACATCAATAATTGACTGTCAGCTCTGCATTGAGCTGCCTTTTTAATTCATTTATCAAACTCATGTTTATCATCACATGAATCTATGAAGTTTAAAGGCACAAAAATCTCAAATTAAAACATGCAAAGCAGATGTAGAATAAAAATATAAAGAACCTTTCATCTGTGAAACAACAGTGCTATAACCACCCACCATTTTTTACATCAATAATTCAGTTTAACATCAGAAAATGTAAAATTCAAAATGTTGAAGCCCTCGTGAAAACAACAGCAGCACAGTAACTTCAAATCATGATGTTTCCAGGGACGGTCGGGCTTCGTGCTGTTTTCCAGCCCACTACAACCACGGAGCAGCTCCCTGCAGCAGCTGGGTGTTCACCGAGCGTTACTCATTCACTTTTCCTATCCACAGTTCACCATGGGATTTGAACTGGCAACCACAAACCCAAACCTGACTAATACGTATACACGAAGACTGATTCCATGACAAAAAAAAAAAAGTAATCATACAGTTTGAGGTGAAGTTACCACAATGGACTAATAAACCATCTCTGTTCAAATTAAAATGTTCTAAGATGAATATGGAAACATGGAAAACTAAACTTCGGTTGAAGGAGACGCACAACCAAATGCGTCAGTTGCACAGAACCAGCTAACAAACCACACAAGGGGAATCGTGTCATTAGACCAGGCAGCCTCTGCATGAGCGGGGTGATTTCCCATATTTTTTTTTTTGCTGAAAAGCATGTTCCCTGAAAATGAAACACCTCCTCAGTAATTTAGGGGAGCAATATTATAATAGGTTTATTCCCTAAAGGATCGTTCACCGGAGCAAATGATGTGCAATGTAAGGAACTACATTACCCATGGTTTCCTGTCAGACTGATCCCATCCAGACACGGCTGTAGCAGATTCACATGGGATTGTAATGGCTGCGGACCATGGTAAATCCTGACGAAAACCACCAGACGTTTCCAGGTAGCTCCCGTGTCCCATGTGAGAAGGGCTTAACGTCACTTCGTTCCCCGGCTGCTCGGAGGGACACGAAGCACCGGCCTCCGCTCTGTTTAGTCTACAGGCTTCCACTTTGTTAGTTTGTTGAGGTAGCAGACTGACGAGATGTGACCTGACCCTCTCTGGATTTCCATACAGGAGGGAAGCTGCCATCTTGTCTTACAACGTCAATGTTTATCAACTCTTTGCTACTGCTCCCCTGAGGTCCCGGCTCTCACGCGCTCTTTTATTTTCTGCTTGTGTAGTGAAAAAAAGAAAACCGAGGAGGAGACGAACGCTTCCCTGGGAGCTGGAAAATGGTTTTTGACGCACAAGTGCAAGGAAAGATTTCACAGATTCTGCTTTTATAAGAGTGTTATTCTACGCAGATCCAAGGTCTCACATGAGAATGTCCTGGATCATTCCCACCAGACCTCATGTTCACCATCACTTCCTTTTCATCGACTCTTTAGTAAGAACCTCCGCGCTTCGACGATAAAGAAAAACAAATACAACCTCTGAGAACTGAAGTGCTGACAGCATTAAAATCAAACATTAAAAGACGCAACAACAACATCATCGAAGTGATGACAAGTGATCGCATGAGAAAGACCGAGACCGAAACTCCTACAATCAACATTTGAAGTATAGATAAAGTACTGTGACAATAATAAAAAATATATTTATATATATATTGAATCAAATTAGAAGATGCATGTGGAGTCATCTTTACAGGAGCTGTCCATTTCAGCACCACAAGACTTCAACACAAGCAAAAACACAAAAAACTGCAACAGAAATTTTATTTCTCAGTGTAAGATATTTAAATGTGTTTAGAGCTGTATGAATATATATTTAAACAAAAGCAGGTATCCAGTATCAGTTATACTCTGCTAGCAACAGATAAATGCACCACATTTTAATCAGTTAATAGTATAAATACTGGGATTTAGCTTTTAAGAGCGAAAACCTTTATTTTTATATGTATTGTTATTAAACAATAAATAAATAAATAAGTAAAACCTTTAAAAAGATTCCTCAATCTCAGAAAGTCTTGATCGGCTGTTGCATCAAAAACAGAGAAGTTAAAGGACGGGCTCAACAAAGTTAGAAAAAAATTAATAAAAAATCTAATTTACCCATAACGTGAATGATGAGTTTCATCCTGGAGAAATAAAATCAAAACCAATAATGAAGTGAATCTTAAATTGTATCCCTTCAACATGGTGGATGACACATGACACGTTAACCTTGATTTTATTTCCTAATTCACAAAATAAAACCTACAATTAAAGGTGCAGGAGTCCTGTGAACGCTCCTGTCACTTCACCTTTAAAAAACAAGCAGGAGAGGTGAAGCCCGTTGACCTCTGACACACTTTCATCACCAGGCAGACTGCTGGAAACCTGTCGCCGACATTTAATTGCAACAATATCGCGCAAAGCTTTTATCTGCATAACATCACTCAGTGGAAACACAGACAAAAAATAAATAAAAAAATCGTTTCTATGTGGCAACAAAACTGTGATGGAAACGCGACCAGTGACTGGAAAGTGTCCTGCTGCAGAGTTTTTAATCATCAAATAACATCACAAAACACACACGGACATAGACTCCTGCTATCTGTTAGTTCAGCTGCTGAGGGGTGATGTGCAGACAGAGGTGTGTGTGTGTGTGTGTGTGTGTGTGTGTGTGTGTGTGTGTGTGTGTGTGTGTGTGTGTGTGTGTGTGTAGTGGTGACCAGACGGTTAACATCCAGTCAGGATTAGACTGTCGCTACAGGATTAAACTGCTCACATGCTCTAATATCATTTTCACAAACACACACATAACAGCACTGATTCACACATATTGTCACAACCTCACGACACACACACACACACACACGGGCCGGAGCTGAAAACACATATTAGGCCAGCATATGTACAAACCTTTCGATTTATAAACAGGCACACGACTTCTTTCTCTCTACATCTTTATTGCTTCAATACTGACACACCCTCTCCCAGAATTCCTTTCATGTCTCGCTGTAAAAGCTCTGAGGTCACAGAGAGAAAGGGAGAGGCAACATTTGCATGTCACTTTTTACACAAACAGTTTGCGGTCGCCTATTTGTGTGGTTCGTGTTCGCAAATTACTTGTTTGCACTTGTTCTGCGTGTGCGCATTAATTAGAGTGGGTTTGTGTTCATGTTTGTACCGATGTGTATGAGGTAGTGTGCTACTTTGGAGTTATTTCCCCCTATGTCGGGTGGGCAGACACGTCGCTGTGGGAGGGGAAATCACGAGCGGTTTGATGAGCCTCCTCAGTCAGTGTGTCGTAAACCGTCCGTTAGAGTGTGAAACTGTAGCTGCAGACTCTGATTTGAACCTGCTGATGTATAAACGTCCTCCATGTTTGTCTTCACTTTCCATCCCGTGCGAGCAGCCGTGGAAATAAAGGATGTGAAATGACATCCGTCGTCTAATTCTACTGGAACAGAAGGACGCAGTCCATCCGTCTCATACACAGTGGAACAGGGTTATCTATTATATCTGTTTCTATTATATGAGACCAGAAAAATTGAAGCTCACACCGCGAGGTTCATCTGGCAAATTCTGTAAGATTGGGCGACCTTTTCTGAGTAGAAGAAGAGGAACTACAGTCACACAAAAGCGATTATAGGATAACGATGTTGGCTACTGTGACAGACCCTGAGAACTAGGAGACTCTCTCCTGGACTTTAATCTGTTTTTCTATCATTTTTACACGGTAAACTATATCTTACAATGTTTTATTTTCACCTTCCTCATGGATTCAAATGTTTCCCCTTCCTCAATCTTTCTTTTCAAATGTATTTCTTATTACCTCAGACCACATGTCCGATCCTCACTAACAGCGGTGCAGCAGATTCTTTTCTAATGCCAAATGAATTTGGTGACGACTGACAAATCAAACTTAAACAACTAATTGTAAATTCCCCTTGATTAAATGTTTAAATGTGTCTAAACTTCATTATAAAAAAAGACATTTCAGTGAGTTACATACTTCAGAACAGTTTATGGCAGCCGTCTGCACACACACACACACACACACACACACACACACACACACACACACACACACAGAGTCTCTCTCTCTCTCCAAGCTCTAGACGATGAGTGGTCTGATTAGAGCTCCTCTCTGGAGTCTGTGAACACACACACACACACACACACACACACTTTTTACGGAGCAGTCTGCAGTCTCCACATACTGTACATGCAAAGGCAGATACATGCAGAGACACACGCAGTCACTTGGAGGCTGCTCTTGCACTTCAGTCTCCACACACACACACACACACACACACACACACACACACGGACACAAACACACGCACACACACGCTCAGTGAGATACCAGGCTGTAGTCTCCAGTCTCTAAACCCTCTCTGTTCTCATGGAGATAAGAAGTGCGTCTCATTGTTGGCAGACAACGGTCCCGTTATCATCTTATCAGAGAGCCAGTCCAATCTGGAGGAGGCGGGGCTGCAGAATGTGTGTTTGTATTTGGCAGGGGGTGGGGGTGTGTGTGTGTGGGGGGGTGGTCTGCCTCCAGTCATGTGTTTTAATTAGAAAAGCTGGGCATGCAGGCTTTAGGTCTTTCTATGGCTGTGTATTCCTGCAGGCCACAGTTCAATGCAGAGTATTGAGGGGAGTGTGTCTTTGACTGAGTTTTGCTCTTATCCTAAAGCTCCTATCTCATCCAGCCTAGCTTTGGGCTTTGCTCTTTTCTGCTTCTCTCAACACCTCAGTGCATTACCCGCAGTGCACTGCATCCATCTCGAGCACTTCCTGAGAAACAGCAGACAAACAACATCAGCTTTAATTTTTCA
>NW_019174347.1:2039904-2056136 GCF_002260705.1 Seriola dumerili
GGGGGGGTACTTTGGTTAAGTGGGGGTTCTTTGTCATGCAACAGGTGCTGTTGTCGCTCAATTTGTCTGGATGCTTGAGACCTTTGAGAGCTGATCTGTGTTTGCATCGGTCCATTAAAGGACAAAACAGCTGACTGTGCAAACGTCACTTAGTCCTCACTCTCACTCGTGATGAAGAGACACGTGATAACGCATCTGAAGACAGACTGTGTTTAAGTTAACCCGCTGCTTGTCAACGTCTTGACCACGACCCTCCAACCAGACCGCGGCTACGTCCGCACGAAGTCAGACAACAGAGCGACTGTGAAATAGTCTCATAAATACTCATGTATTCACCGATTCATTCATTAATCTGCTTAATTACAGGTTAATGACAGCAGCACTGACATGATCGGCCACACTGACAAAACTCACAATGAATTTAAAAACAAAGAACCACAAAGGAAATTAGAGGAGACACAACAACATCCCCTTTTATTCCACCTGGACAGGTTTATGTCATGTGTTGAGTACCAGCGTGAGTCTGACGTTTATCGGACGTTATCAATACTTAAGTCGAAAGTCGAGTCTCAGCTGCCGTATGAATGACGTACTGTGTGATGTGTGTACTAATGGCCGTCCTCTCTCTTTCCACATTCAGACAAAGAGAAGAAAGAGGTGTCACGGGAGTCGTCAGAGGCCGCCGTGAAGGAGGAGGCAGGAGACGCAGAGGAGCCGGTCAAGGTGGCGAAAAAGGAAAAGAAGGAGTCGTCCAAGGAGAAGAAGGAGTCAAAGAAGGATTCGAGCAAAGAGGCCAAAGAGCCCAAGGAGGAGACGAAGAAAGAGTCCAAGAAGGAGTCCTCCTCCTCCAAGGAGAAGAAGGAGTCATCGAAGGAGAAGAAGGACAAAGAAAAGGAAGGGAAGGAGTCCAGCAAGGAACTGGGGGACAAGAAAGTGTCCAAGAAATCTTCAGTAAAGGTCAAAGAGAAGAAGAAGGAGCCAGAGGCCGGAGAGGGCTGAAGGAATCAGTGCAATAAGCTCCAATGATACACACACACACACACACACACACACACACACACACACACACGCATAAACACAACACAAGATACATGTCCAGACTTCATACATATATACATACAGGGGCTCACACATATAAATATACATATGTGTGTATATACAGTGTACATGTAAACATATACAAGACCACAACACACATGTTCACATATGCAGTCTAAACATATATTTACATGTAAATACACTCAGTCAACGCCACATATCTCAGCAGCCAAGTCATTTCCTCCCGGACGCATATTTACATCGCCTAGTAATAGCTGACCCTCACACACACACACACACACACTGCTGCTGCTGAACCACCACACCACATCCAGTAGTTTTGGTGTGTGTGCACTGAGGGACTGTGGTGAGGTCTGAGCCCAGGGAGAGCGAGGACGAAGGCTAAATCCTCCTCCTCCTCCTCCTCAGACATTTCGCTGACTCTCTGCTTCCTCCTTCCTCCTCCTCCTCCTCCTCCTTCCTCCTCGTCTTTGTCGTCTGGCCTAAGCGGCAGTTGAACCCACAGCCCTGCACCTCCCTAATCCCAGTCAGGCCCCAAACCACCCCCCCGCCCACACTCTCCTCTGGATGTGATGTCAGACCCCGCCCTCTCACCCCCCTCGCGTGGCACCGGGCCTCGCCAGAGCCTCCCCCGCCTCGCCGCTAAGAATAAACCCGCCCGCCGCGTCCAGCCGCCCGGCTGCTTCCGGGTAAATCAAGGCCACATCCTCCAGCCACCTCCGCCACCACCATCCCCTCTGACCTCCTCCAGCCAGATCTGTTGTTTAAATGTGGGACGTTCAAGGACACACAGCTGCTGATGGACACAAACGTGGTGCAGCGGGGTCGAACCTGAGACTGTTTGTGTACGGTGGAAACCAACAGGGCGTTTCTGGAAAAAAAAAAAAGCAGGGTGGCAATCAGGAGGAGAAGAGCCTGCAGGGCCGTCTAACACCCGAGGCCTTTTCTGCCCATCTTCAGGAACACTATGAAGAAGAGGCTCGATGTTACGCACGTATTTATTTAGCAGCGTATTGAACCAGCTCCGTACGATACGGTTTGATACGATATGTTACTGTAAGACGACCGTGACTAGTGCCAGAGGAAGAACAGAGTCTCAGCAGCAACACACACGAAAAACGCACAAGGTTTCTCAACGATTTCTTTCACTCACGTCACAACAAAGAAAACTTTTTTTTTTCCTGCTTTTGGTGGCTCATGCAAACAGGTCGATGTGCACGTGCAGCGTCAAATATCAAGCATTAAAAAAATGCAAATTGATAGCTTTAGATTTGTATTCTTCACAGTAAGGTTTCGAAGGAAGTATAGGATATCGTGTCAGAACTATTATCTGTGAGACGCAGCCCTAGATTTGAGATTTCTGTTTCAGATTTTGTCTGTGGTGCTCAGAGCTTTCAAAAATTACATTTATAAAAAGTTCAACAAGCAACGTGTCCACCCTGTAAACGGATTTGTCAGCGACTGTTTCCTCTGTAGAAAGTAGTTCCAATGAAAACTGTTTGTTCTGTGGATCATCTAGTTTAGAGGGACACAGCTTTTGGAAAGACAAATTGATGCAAGTTCAAACCGTCTGAGACAGAAACCTGGACAAATGAAACTAAACTTTCCCTGGGGTGAACCAACCGTTACATCTTAGTTTATACACAGAGGGTGAAAAAGACTTTATTAGTGAAGTTTAAAATGAAACAGGAGAATAGAGAAGATGACAGAGGAAAGCTGTGAGAGAAGTTTTTCTTCACCACTGATCAACAAGGAAAACAAATGTGGATCCGAGGTTTTACAAACCGAATCCTGTTGATATTGGAGATACTGATTTACAAACTTACAACTCACTAAAATGTAAGACATTGGACACACACACACACACACACACACACACACACACCAGTTTAGGAGCTTTGAGCTTTGTTTCTGCCAGACTTTAAGACTTCAGCCATAGACGCTGTGGCAGCTCAACCAAAACAATCCCAGCAGCAACACGTCTGCTCCATGTCCGTGTGTTCAGCTTCGACGCTTCTGTCCACCGGGAAGCTTTTCATCAGGCGCAGGTCACGGCTTCTGTTGACCTTTAACCCTGATCCAGTTCGGCTGTGTCCCTTTTATTTTTTCAGTGTTTTTAGATTTTAATTAATTTAGCACAGGTGAAAACCGCTGAGCTCGAACGAGCATCGGTTCGTCCTTTACAGAGGTTCCCGCTGGACACGAGGCACTTCCTGTGTGCTGTGTCGCAACACCTTGAATGTTTGTAATACAGAGTAGGTTTTGTACTGTTGTGTTAGCCGTTCAGATGTACCAGGCTCCTGTTGGGAGTCTGCTTTTATAGCCACAACTCCCTCTGCACTTCAATGAACTGTGTCGTTAGTGTGCAGCCTGAAGAAGACCCCCCAACCCCCAACCGAGGAGTCTGAGAATGAAATAAACGTTATTTATGAAATATTTAGTAATAAAAGTTAATCTACTGAGGTAATCAAAGCCTTCAGTCAGTGCTCTGTTTTCATTCCGTTGTTTCCTTGTTTGTTGTTGTTCTGCTTCACAGGATGGTAATGATGAGGTCGAGGTAACGTCACGTTCACCTGCTTCATTCTCTGGTGTGATTATTATTCAAACAGCTACAGGACAAATAACCTGCTGCTTTTTTACTCCTCTTGCTCCCTCCAGACCGAAAGATACTCCACAGTTAATATTCCCCTCAGAGCTCTGCGCCGCGTCGACTTCCTCCTGCACCGACGCTGAAGCTGTAAGTAAATCATAACTGTGACAGACACTGAGTTCCCTCCATCGCCAGAGGTCAGAAATTCACAGTTCAGCCCATTCTTATTGAAAATAATAACGTGGCACTCACCGGGTTTGTTGGTGAGAAGTCAGTCGATGGGACGGGATGAAAACAAACAAGTTTAGCCCCAAATTAACTTACAAAGCCAAACAGTAAGTTATTACCACATCTGTCCTTTGTAAACATCCATCTCAGGTGTGTTCACTCTCAGTTTTACCTTTAGATAATCCGGATGAACTGTTGGCGTGTTTACACCTGTCTGGTCATCATGTTTCTAAACCCATCTGACTTCTTTATAGCGACGTCACCTGGAGCCAGTTTCTCAGAGTCTGAGTTAACGTTTCCTTAAATTGCACAAAACTTCCTTAAGTTTAATCTTTAAGTTTTTAAGGTTTTCATCCTTATCTTAGTCTTATAATTGAGGAATCACTTAAAGTCAGTTAAACCGTTGCACATAAAACCTTAGCGACAAAAGATAAAGGTACGTCTGACTCTCACATCTGAACTGCAACATGGTGCGTTTATGGGGATAAATGAAGAAAACGAACGCATACGAGGAAGAGTGTGCCGCGACCAGGAGACACCCTCAACGACGCAGTAGAATTTAATCACTAAAATCTCTGTCACTGCTCATTCGCCTCAATTTTTCTCCTTAACTAAGGAAACCTTTGAAGAGATTCTGTGCAACGCCATTAAGAAACTCCCTAAAGTGGCATTCTTAAGTAGGAAACTTAAGGTGTTTTGTGGTTTCTAGTAATCCATGGTTGCTGGTGATGAGAGGAAAGATGGCGGCGCAGGTGCATCACTTCCCGAGCTTTACGTTGCATAAAAGCCTTGTTGAGTTTCCCTCTTTGAACTCGAACTTAAAGGACCTTTTTCTCCCAGTAGCTAAAAAAAAAAAAAAGTCTGAATTTCCAACTCTCCATCATCTCTCAAACGCAGCACGACATTACAACATCACATTTCTCCGTTTCCCCCCGGACGGTTGCGGACAAAGTGTAGAAACCAAGCTAACACTTGTCATGTCGCTGAACAGGACTCGGTGTGACGGCGTTTGAAGTGATTGTTTTTGTTTTATTCTCGTCTTTTCTCTTGGGCTCTGGAGACAAAGCTCTCTCTCTCTCTCTCTCTCTCTCTGTCTCTCTCTCTCTCTGTCTCTCTCTCCCTCCCTCCTGCAGATTGAGCTGCTGCTGTTTCATTTGGCAGCAGCTTCCACTCTGTGTACATTTAGCAGCGCCGCAGATAGAGTTTCACAACCGCAAAGACACTCTTCTTTCTCAATTTCTCTGTTTGTCCGTCACTCAAATGTTTTCATTTCACTCGTTCAGCCTCTGTCTGTTTTTTTTATCTCCTCCTCTCTACATCCCTTCTTCAAACTCTCCCTCCTCAGGTCGACTTATTCCCATCTGTCATGAAACCTCAAACCTTCTCACCTTCCCTACCTTCTCTCTCCATCACTCACTCGTTATCAGTTTCTTTTTCTCTCTCTCTCTCTCTCTGTTTCTTTATTTAACTCAGTTCAAATCTCCATTTCCTCTTCCGCTAACTCCTCCTTATTCTCTCCATTATCTTCTTTCATCAGCTCCTTTGACTTTCACCTTTTGCTTCCTTTCTCCTCTTTCCCACCACTCCATCCCTCCATCTATCAACTCTCACAAAATTACCAGCCTCTCTTTGTTGTTTTCTTTCCTATTTCAGTAACCCCCTTATCCACCCACACGATCTTTTCCTGGAAGTCTTGAACTGAGCTTTTTTTTTTCTGGATCTCAGGAACTTTACCTCCTTTGTCCAGCAGACCGACGTTACGTCTCTGGGTCCAGGGGCCACAAGCAGTTTAAGATATTTTGAATTTTTGGAATAATTGTTGGGGGAAAATAAACATCTCTGATTGGTCAAACCCAAGTTTAGTGCGTTGCACAATCATCATGTGGATACCAGCGATGGGAAATGTTCATACACAGCTGACTCAGTCATAGAAATAGAATTGAAATGTCCTTCAGGAGGTTTAGTCGTGTTGTCATCCCCAACCATTAACTAGCTATCAAAATCAGTTAACTAGTCATGGTTAGTTCTACTCAACCTGAAAACAGCTGTTTGGTGTATAATCTGAGCCTCTGGATGAGCTACAAGGACTACAAACCTTTAACAGAAAGCTTTTTAGGGCCATTGAGTTTGAAAGATTTCTGCAATTAAGAAAGAGTTGCACTGTGGGTAAATGTAGGATCCATTTGTTTTTTTGTTTTTCAAAATAAAGATGGCCTGCTGCGTAGAATAAAACCAGTAAAGTAGAGCCAGAAAGTATCAATTAAATTACGAACGTCTCATCCGTCTGAATGATTTTAAACTGTCCATTTTTTCTGGGCTTGTTTCTGATGCTGTTTGTTGTGCGGTTGAGGTTATAAACGGGAAGCTAAACAATAAAGGAAATGTGTCTGCTGCTAGAAGAAGCTGTGCTTGTGAAAGCCGGTTGGCCAACGGACATTTGAACCACAACAGAGACGAATCACAGCCACAGACAGAAGCGTCTGGACGTCCAGGGTCATTTCTCTCCCATCATCCATCATTGTTTTCTCTTTCTTCTCCGTCTCGCTCCTTTTCCCCTTTCTTCTTTGTGTTTTATATTTTTGTGTCTGAGCACTTTTCCAGATTTTTTTGCTCTTTACTAACGTCTTCCATCTTTCACGCCTCGGTCCAGTAAAGCAGCTCTGATGTGAGGAACCACCCAGCCGTTAAAAAGCATCAAACAAACAATACCAAACAATGAAAGTGTAACCGGGCCGCAGCAGCCGTTTGGATGCAGTGTAATAAAAGCAAAGTTTGGATTTAGACGCCGAGGAGCAGCCGGCTCTGTGTGGGTTTTATTTTGGAGCTTATTTCTGTCTCTCGGGGTTTAAGGCGTAAACAAACTGGATTAGATAATTGCCGCATCATTTTACCCGCTTGCACATTTGTAGCGTCAGCAACGTTTCACCTCCGCCACAGGGAACTTAAGTGGCTCGGATTTCTTTTCTGTGTGAACAATACTGATCCCATGTTTTGATCCCAGGGGAAAATTACCAGAAATTATATTTTGTTTCCATGGTAACGCAGCTTTGCCTAAGTGATGTTGCTTTGTGGATCTTTTTAGATCATATTTTCTTCTCCTCTGGTAACTTTCATATTCATGCATCTGTTCTTTGAGGAATGTGACAGGTTCATATTTTGACCTTTAATTGGGAAATTTACCACAAAATACATCATAAAACTCCTTAAGCAGCACAACTACATCATATTTTCTGTTCCCTCTTCAACAGTTTGCTTAATATTGTATTAAAAACAAACACTTTGTTAACCCGGTCTCGTCTGGTGCCAGCAGGTTTGTCAAATTCATCTTTTGAATAAACTCTGTGACCTTCTGCTTTGTTATCAACCACGCTAATGTGCTCTCCAGCTTCAGTTACTCTTCATTGAATCACATTATGCAAAAAAAACCTGAGAACAAAACGTCAGCAGGTGAGTGAAAGTTCAGAGAAACAGAAACTGGGAGATCAACTGTGACTGACTGAATGTTTAATGGCTGCATTTGTGAGGCACTTTTGTCCAAAGCATTTTACAGCTTGCCTCTAGCGTCAGGAGCAGTCTGGGGTTTAAATGTCTTGCCCAACAGCACTTCAAACTGTGGGCAGGAGGTGCCAGGGTTCAAACCCCCCGACCCTGCGAGTAAGAGACGACCTGCTCTGACATCTGAGTCACAGCTGCCTCACACGACTCACCTGCTTCAATTAACTAGTTGTAGCAGCTAGTAGCTAGCAGTGGTAGCCTAGCGATAGCTCAGCGGCTAGCCCAGGGAGCGGTTGCCTCTAGTGTCACCTGTTGCAAAAAAGACGCTTTGATGAGAGGCTGCACCACTCTGGTACGATCAGGCCTCGTCACAGGTGAGAGTCATCAGTCATCACAGGTGGCTGAAACCCTCCAGTGTATCTGCACACTGGTTACACTGGTGTGACGCTGAAGCTGAATTATCTGTGGAAGGTCAGTGTGGTTCCCTCCAGTTCTGAATCCACCTTAAAGCAGGTGAGTTTGATTTTCCTCCTGAAACATATTTTCTCTTTGACCTTTAAAAACTGTGTTTCTGCCTGTAGGAGGAGGAAGAAGAGGAGGAGGAGGAGGAGGAAGAGGATCTCTGGTGTGTGTGTTCATGTTCTGGTCCAGAGCAGCAGGTAAGAAGCTGAAAACTGAACTCTGCTTCAAACATGGAGGGAAAACTCTCCCCACAACTTGAATCTGACTGTTTTCTCTTTGTCGTCTCTTGATCGGAAGATCAACAAAGTCGATCACGTGCTGAGTGAGTTTCATGACCCTTCTTCCCTCCTGAAACACGGACCTCCTGCAGATTCGTGGCTTCTGTCCGACAGCGGCGATACACAGATTAAACTCGTAGTCTGACTTCCCTGTGAGAGGCTTGTAAAAGAAAAGAGTGATAGATCCCAGACCTCCCACAGCAGCTCTCGAACACAACACAACACTTCTCCCCTGAAAACACTCCTGAACCACTCACCGGTCAAACCCTGAGCTTCACTCATTTACACTCTTTACTCGTGTTTCCAGGGAGTTTCGTCTGTTGTGGAAAAAGTGCAGAAAATAGTTCATTAAAAAGCTCCATAAAGCTCTGAAATATCTGCACTTTATGTGCTTACAAGGATGTAAAATGTAAAACAATTACATGACACAGTTTGTGTTTTTATTGTGTAGTTCCACCCACTGCTGCTGCTGCTGCTGCTGCTGGTCCCGACTGATTCAGGACTTCAGTCTGTCCAGGAGCTGCAGGACGTGAAGCGTCATCACACCGACAGAGACGCTCATCAGTGAAAACAGATCTAATAGATACTGAAAACTCTTATGTAGCTTTTCGACCGTTTCTTTGAGGTGTCAGTGTGTTAGACAATAACAGCAGGTAGAGAACATGCAGCTTCTGTAATGTGATGTATTTCAGACGGGGCACACAGGACAGTGATGGATGTCTTTGTCCCGCAAGCAGCAAAAGATCTGTGAAGCTGTAACTCAGGTAGCTTCTCGTGTGAAATCAGGTTGTTGTTTTTGTTGTACTGTATCTGACGGTCACTCTGTCAAACCGCCTCCTCTCTCTCCAGCTGAATGATGCCGCTGAGCTGTGACAACATCAGCCGAGGCATAATTTCATATCTGACACAAGTTAAATGTCAACAGGAAGAGAAAAGAGGCATTTTGTTATAAAAAATGAGTCAGAAAACGTACAGGGACTTTTTTTAAAGGTTCCTCCACTTCGAACACAGGAAGGTTCCTGAGTTCTTAAAAAGGTTCCTCAGTTCCTGGAAATGTTCTTTCAGTGGAAACAGCATTACTGTTGGTGTAGCTTGACTCAGACAGCTGGGTCTAACCTCTCCCTCCCTCCCTCCCTCCCTCCTCCTCCTCCAAACCCCCCCCCCCCCAGCCTCTCAGAGCCAAAGACCTGCCGGCTTGTCAGGGGCCTTTTAAACCCCGGGGCCACCGGGGGCCACGCCTACCGTCTGCTGCCAGCCTGAGGACAGGAAGAACCTCTGAGAACCTCTGAGAACCTCATCCAGTCCAGGTTGGTGCCGCAGCAGCAGCTGCCTCCATCACACAGAGGAGAAAACTCACCTCCAGGAGTTTCAACATTTCCTCCGTCAACAGCCTCCTCTCAATCAGCTGTTTTCTCTCCTGATATTTGCTTTTTGAGGTTCACGTGTGGAGAAAATGTGACGTATGAGGACATGAGTCGTTCTTAGAAATGATCCTTGTTAGACAAAAATATCAACTGTGACAGTTTGAGTGACGCTTCAATGCATCTTTAAGCCACTTCTCAGCCAGGTGGACTGTAGCTCCTCCTTTGCTCCTTTTGTTTTTCACTCTTCACTCTTTCTTTTGTGTTCATGAGAAAATTACAAAATCACTCAAATCCTGGTGTTTACATTTGTATCATTTGTCTTTTTCTACTGAACATTGCTCAACTGAATCTTTAAATTCCTCCTCCTCCTCCTCCTTCATCACAGTCATTTTTGATGTCAACACAATCATCTGGGATTTAGTTGCATCTTAGCTGCTCTCTTTCTCATTCCTGCAGGCTTTTTCAAAACCTGAGATGATCCTTCTTTTTCTTTTTTTTTAACCACAGTGAAAGAACGCCTTTTCTTAATTTCCTAACTGTTTTTCCAGATATGATTCACTGTCTTCATCGTGTTTGTCGCTGTACATCCACACGTCCATCCCGATGATCGTCTGCTTCACTCACTCTTTAAACAACAACTGACAGACTTACGTCCAGTTTTCCTCACACAGGTGTCAGAGAGGAGCTCAGTATCTTGTCTGTAATTCAGGATATTTATTTAGTACATCAAGCAACATTTCCTCTTTACGTTTCCTTCCTAGATGCAACGATGTCTGTTTCCACTGTGAGTGTTAAAGATGAACTCAGACTTTAATCTTCATCAGGTGATTTTTTTTTTCCTTCCCTCTTGATAAAATTCACTGACTGAAGTGTTTAATGATGTTTTTGCATTTGATAATCATCCAGCATCTATACAAGTGTTTGATTTAACATTTATTTTAATGGTACAAACAAAGTCAGCAAAGCTTTTTTTAGTCAAGTGGACAGATCAGTGTGAGCAGACGAGTGTGTCAGGGCTGGACTGTGTGTGTGTGTGTGTGTGTGTGTGTGTGTGTGTGTGTGTGTGTGTGTGTGTGTGTGTGTGTGTACAGTCAGACCAGATAACCCCTTACCCTCCCCCCTCCTCTCTCTGTTGCCATCTAGTGGCTAATATTACTGAACTTCAACCTCTCACACTCTGACACACTCCACCTCCAACACTCAAACATTTTATTTCAAAAATCATCAGTGTTTTCTCTCTCACACTTTATGTTGTTTTTTTTTTCTTTCTGACACACACTTCCTCTTTGAACACACACTCTTCTTTGAACACACACACTCTCTCTTTGATGCTGTCTGTTCCTTTGAAACACACACACACACACACACTCCTTTTCTAACACTTTTCTTAAACACTCTCTTGTTGTCTTCCTCTCTGCACTCTCTCATACTTTTCTGTTTTAACTCTCTTCCTCCTTATTCTCTCACACACACACACACACACACACACACACACACACCTGGGCCGTCCCTGGCTGGTGTGTGTTTCCAGCATGCAGCAGCAAAGATCGAGCGGCGGCTGAAGCTCAGTTAAAAGCTGCTGGGTGGGTCCTAATTATTTCTTTGAAGACTCGCTTTTCCTCCCTGTCTGAGCTTCTGACGAACTTCACTTTAAAGAGGCCAGACACACACACACACACACACACACACAGCACACACACACACACACACACACACACACACACTGTCATGCAACCCGCCTCATCTGTCACATAAGAATTTAATGTCAACTCCAGGCTGCAGATTTATTGCAACACAATGCTAAAATGTAGAAGAGTTTGTTCGCCGCAAACAGACGCGCGTTACGACCACGACAGTGACGTCAGCGTCGTTCCGCGTCGGGAGAATCACACGACAAGAGGTTTTAATTTAGATGTGAGATACACACTGTCATTAGAGATGAAGAAACAATGACAACAGACTCTTCCTCAGCTCACTGCGGAGCCTGTCAGGGCCACATCAGTGTCCCCCAAGGGTCCCCCAGACCCCGGCTCTGATACCACTGACCTTTGACCCTCTCAAGAGCCACAAACTTCACTTTGACAACAACAAGGACTCATTGAGGATGACTGAAAACAAGGCATGAATATTTAAATCAAGAATCAATATGTGGCCAAAAGTATGTGGACACCCAAACCTCCTTTAACAGTGTCCACTCTCTTCTGGTTTCAGGTTTCCCATCAGACTTTCTAACCTGCTGCAGCAACTCAGCCACAGGAGCATCAGCGAGGTCCAACACTGATGTCAGGTGATCCAGTTCAACCCAACGGCGCCGGACGGGACTGAGGTCAGAAAGCCTTTCTTTTTCTTTAGCTGGCTTTGACACGGTCACGTTCACACAGGAAAGGAACAAACACAAACTGTTGATTTAAAGTCAGAAAAACTGACGTCTAAAATATCATCATGAACAACAGCCACAGACTGAAAGACTGGTGTCCACAAACCTCTGGCCATGTAGTGTAAACAGAGTCTGCTTTAAAAAAGACAGGAGAAAAGTTGTAATGAAACAATTAATTCTTTTCAATTTTCTTTTCAATTAATGAATTCTTGCAGTGAAAAACTTCAGGTGTGAATCTGGGATCATTTTAGAAGAAAGTTAACTTCTTGTTTCTTCTTTGACACAAATGTTGCACTTGACCTCAGTCCTCCTGCTTCCTCTTCCTCATTCCTCTTCTTCTTCTTCTTCCTCTAAAACACTAAAATTTACTGGTGACATGAAGCACATGTAGCTCCCCTGGCTTGTTGGTAATGAAACTAGATCCCAAAGCAGGAGGTTGGTCTCTCTTTCTCTCTCTCTCTCTCTCTCTCTCTCTCTCTCTCTCTCTCTCTCACACACACACACACACACACACAGCTTTACAGTACACAGAGGTTCAGTAGCAGAGAGACTGATTATTAAAATCTTACAATAAGAAAAGGAGTTCTGCAGGGTTTGGGGTCTAGAGGAGGAGGAGGACTGAGAGATGTCTGCAGGAGAGGACCAGAGAGGGTCTGTGGAGGAGGTTTCGCAAAGGTCTGGAGGCAGGAGGAGGTCCCGGGTTTCACAGAGGAGGCAGGACTTTCTGGCTCTGTGGTGCGCTCCAACACCAGAGGTCCGCTTTAATACCAGAGGAGGAGGAGGAGGAGGAGGAGGAGGAGAGGCAGGTCGACTCTTTACACTGCTGCGAGAGAGAGAGAGAGAGAGAGAGAGAGAGAGAGAGAGAGAGAGAGAGAGAGAGAGAGAGCGCAGTCCACTCCTCCGTCCCGGACAGTCGCATCGAGCATCCATGTGCCAAACGGACTTGTGGATTCGGAGCGCAGACTGAGAGGAGTCTAGTCCTGGAGCGGGTTCACTCACTGATCAGATCCGCTCTCTTCTCCAGCTCGTATAAATCAGCACGTGCGAGTTTATCTGAGCTCAGATCAGCTCGGACTCCTCGGTCTGGACTTGCCGGGCTGTTTCCCCTTTGGGATTCTCACATCTGCGGGATTTGGGACTGTTTTTTTCCTCATGCATGTTTTCCATTAGTTTACGGACTCCTGTTGTCCGCGCACGACATGCGCACCCCCGCTCTGTGCTGCCTGCCGGCGCGTCTTTGTCATTTTAATGTCGCTGAAAGCGTCTGCTTCAGTGTCACTTTGCATTTCAGCGCAAACTGACAAACTGTCCCGGCTGGAATAAAGAAGAGAGTCTGCGGGAGAGACGCGGGACGTGGATCTGTTTCACTTCATCTCTGGATTGATTTTTTTATTTTTATTTTTCTTTATTTATTCCGCAAAAAAACTTTGAATCGTTTTTTTTTCCTGGAGCAAACTCGAGGATGTTGCTCCGCTGCTGGAACCCTCCCTCCTGGTCCACCTGTAGGTTTTTCTTCTGCTTTCTGCTGCTGCTCCAAACGCCCCGGTCCTCCTCTCCGCTGATCACAGGTGAGATTAAAGGGATCGTGTGGCTCCGTAATAACACATCACAGCAGCCACCGTGCGTAAAAATCTACCCAAACCCCTCCACGGTCATTCAGTCTCCGCGCACCCAAATCAAAGTCACTTGAGTGTCTGAGCTCCAGTAATGTGCTGGTCAGCTACAGGGTTCATGAACCCTGCGATTCAGCCTCCAGTGAAATGCACGATCACCAGGACACAGACTCAACAGTGTGCGGATAAAAGCACTCATGCCTTTTTCTTTTACAGTTTCCTTCCCGCACGTTGCATCAACACAGTTTTTATTAGTTTGTGTTTTTATCTCTTTATGAAGTTGCGCAAAGTGAGTTTTCGGTGGGTTTTTCTCGCTGAAAGCTTCGTTCATCTTGCCTGTGAGAGTTCATACGGTATTTTAGGGCAGGAGAATTAAATTATCCAAACTCGTTTTGCAGTTTAACCCGGGTTATCCTCTCTGTGCCACCCTGCAGAGACTCCAGTAGAAACGGAGTTACAGCGGAGAGAAAAGCCACTGAAATCCACCCTGGCACGCTTGTTGTTTGCAGCAGAACTTGTTATTCGCTGCTGCAGTTTTCTCAATCAAAGTAATTTATATCAAACGTACAGAAGTGAAGCTAAAGAAGGATTTGGATCTTTAGGATGAAAAGCTTCAGGTAAATTATAAGAGATCTTCCCGCAGATTGTTGTTTCTGTCTCTAGACGTTATAATTAACCCACTTTTTTTTAGGCTGTGAAGTGTAAATCACTTTTCTCAACCAGCTCTAATTTAACAGCCTCTCTGCCCCCCCACCCCCACCGCCCAGCCGCCTCTCCTGCCTCTCTCTTCCCGGTGTGAGCGCGCTCTCCGACCGGCCCGCTCCCCTTCTGACAGCCGCATTGCATCATAGGATATCGTTTGTTTGCCCTGCAGCGCCGCTGAGAAGTGAGAATAAAAGAACCGGAGTGAATGAAAGGTTAATGTGGTGGCGGTGGTGGTGCGTAAAGGCCGGGCTGCGCCACCAGCCGCCCGGCCTACATGCGTCTTATCGCTGGGTAAACAGCAGCGACTCGTGCGGCTGACCTGCTTTTACTGGCCTGACCCGGCGCTGAGAGGGGAGGGGGGAGGTGAGGGGGGTGGGGGGCATTGGATTAAATAGATTTGATTATGGTTATTTATTTGGTTTCCGTTCCTCCAGGGGTCAGTTGGAGCGTTTCCATAACGACAGTAGTTAAATTTCTTTATAATTGAATGAACAAAGGGAGAAAATATTTGCTAGAGCTGATTCAAAACACAGGTTTCTCCTCCTCTGCAGTTTCTAACTTTAATATAGACCTCTGCAAATATCACACACGACTTTATCCACATCCGCTCTGTCCCTGAGAAGAATCACCTCAGATTTGAAGGGTTTCCCCTCTCTTGGCTGTTATCTCTTTTCCTCGGAGAGATGGGAATCAGATGTGGTACCAAACCTGTACCAGATGGGTCTCTGCGGTCGAACATGTGCAACTGTTTGACATGGAGCTGTGTGCAGGAGAAACCTCTGAGAACCGACCAGCTCTGTACCAGGTGATGGAGGCTGCACCGATTCAGATCCCAGCGGATCAGATTCCTCCACCTGGCATCTCAAATATGCAGCTGTGTCATCTGCCTATTGTCCGCCCCGCCACAGATCACAGGGCTGTGGGCCGTTTGTTGTCTTACAGTCGATCGGTTGAAGGTGTCAGTGGCAGCAGGTGGAGGGTCACCCTGTCGGTTTCAGGATCGTGTCTCTCTGTGTGTCACCACAGTGTGTTTCAGATCTTCTCCAGGGACACTTGTTGCATGTCATTCTGTCCCTAGAGTTTGGCTTTAAAAGCACTTTTCTGAGTCTGAATAGTTTAGGATTCCTTTTATAAAGTGGTAGGTGTTCACCGGAGGTTTAGTGGTGGTTTCACTGGAGGAAAACCTGAATAAAAGTGTGTTTTTCATCAGGTATGAGACAGCTCAGGGCACTGTAGTTGCTGTTAGCTTCGCCAAAACCCCTCCCAGACATCACTGATCAGCTGGTTTACTGCTGTGTAAAGACTGACCATATTTAACACCTTCAGAACGGAATAAACTAAACTAAACTCTGCATGTACGTAATGCTTCATAAATCTTGAATACAAGTAGATATTTATTCATTTATTCTGAAACAGACAGTGGTGGATTGTCCAGTGCTGTACCGAAGCAGAAATCTGAGTATTTCTATTTCTGCTTTATACTTCCAGAGGGAAATATTGTAGTTTTACAGATTTTCCATATAACAAAACACCACTCAGCAGTATATAAAGTAATTTAAATGACCTCCATCTCCATTTACTTTATTTTGAGAGCTTTTTATGACACTTGTATTGTGTATTTTTACTGGAACTACATTTTTGATGCAGCATTTTTATATTTCAGTATCACAGCTTTTACTCAAGTAAAGGATCTGAATTATTTCTGTGACACTGGAAACAGAAAATGTGCCACACGTCCATATTTGATGCTATTTTGAGACTTTTGAGAGGCACAGCTGTTGATCTGGTGCTGAAGGGGTTAATATTTGAGAACTAAAAGTGAAGTTTTTGAGACCAGTTTTATTGTATATTTGACATTTAGCTCAGTCAGTTTGTGTTTTTGTCTGTTTAATTTTGTCCTTTTCACTGCTGTTAACATGGAAATGTTAAAAGCATAATTTAGATCATGTAGTTCTCCGGTTTAAAGCATGAATAATATAAATACAGTTATTATCTGTAGATATGCAGGGATCTGGAGAGATGAGACTCGGCAGCTGAAAAGCAGGGGGGGGGGGGGGGGGG
>NW_019174347.1:2056161-2111610 GCF_002260705.1 Seriola dumerili
GGGGGGTATTTTGTCAGACTGAGGATGAGGCCTCAGAGACCCGACTCCCCTCCTTCCCCTCCCCCTCACCCCCCACCACTTACAGCCATGCCAGTTTAATTGCACTCGAAGGTTGTAAATTTTACAGTGGTGGTGGAGTCGGCAGGGTTTTGTCTGCTCGGCCTGAATCCACAGGCTGGGTCTCTGCTGCTCTCGGAGAGACGAGCTCAGGCGGCACGACTCTTCGGCTGATCTGTTGTTGTAAAAAGTCTGAGTTTGGTTGATTTTAGTCCTTTACAGCCCTGATTTAAAACTTTAAGGTATTTTACTAAGTGACAGTACTTTCCACTTCAAACACACATCTGTTGATGATACTGTTGTTTCTGTTCACACGTGCCCACATTTAGTTCACAGTCATAATGGTGGCAGGTTTTTGAAATAATAGCCCCTTGGTTTCAGACAGAGGTCGACATTAGCAGCTTCTTGCTAGCAACTGTTGATTTTGTTGGTTGAAATGCTCACTGTCGCTACAGCTAGCTAATAAAGCTAATTTTCGGCTAATTTTTTAGGCATTATCAAAGCAAAAATCTTGTTAAAATGATCTTAAATATGCATTTGATGGCTACATACATAATCACGCGGTAAGAGACTGAGGCTAAAGCTAACAGGTCTCACAAGATTTTTAATATAGAAGACAGAAGTAAAGAAACAGCGTTGCTCCTGTAATGCAGTGTAGAGCCGGTTACTTGTATTTCACAGTATGTTTCACTTTTAATGTTACTAGACAAAAAGCTTTTTAGCATGAGGAGTTAACTCGTCATTTGGAAAACGTAACGCTATCTCGGCTAATGTTGCAGTGGTTGAGGAAGTGTAAACGTTAGCCTAAACTCCATTAGCATCCAGGATCGGGGAAACGCTACACACTGGATATTCTCTATGTAAACTTGACTTTTTTTTTTTTTTGATGTAACTTTTAACCACACAAACTAATGCAGGTAATGATGTAGGCTACTCCTTGTAGTTGGCTAATACCGTAGGTAGGAAGCTAGTTAGCCAGACATGCTAACAGTTGCAGCTTGCATTCGGGCAGTCTATTCTTTACACTTTTGCTCATGTTTTTGTCTCTTTAAAAAAAGGGGGAATCCGCCCTCCAAACTCTTTAAAAGCTAAATCTCTTTCTCGTCCCCTATGAATTTGGTGTGAGGAGAATCGTGGATGTATTAGCTTGACAGGCCTGCCAGTCATCTGCTGAGTCATCAACATCACAGGAAACCAAACAGTCAGCAGGTCAAGAGTTAGAGGTCACAGTTCACTGATAAGAGATCAGCTATTGATCCGAATGCTTATAGTCTTGGGGTGTAGGGAGTTTAACTTAAGGTTTTTTTTGGAGATGAACCGCAGACCCTGAAGCATTGATTGCAGGTAAATAAATAAAGGTTTTAAACTGAAGGAGACGAGCAGTGATCCAGTTTCCTGATTCACAAAGGTTGTAAAGTCCAGTGTGTCATAAGATTTTAATCATTTCGAAGTAATAAAAAGTAAATGAGGTGTTTTATCCTCAGACAGTGTGAGAAATTCTTGTCCTCGGAGAGATAGGATCAGCTGGAAGAGACGATGATGGAAACAGGAAGTAGTTTGACACTCAAACACAGCACTCAGGGGTGGGGATTTACCTTCACCTCTGACGACCCCGGTTCGACCTCCAGCTCGTGACAATGAGTTCCTACTGGGAAGGAAGTTTTCATTTTGGAGAGTCAAAACAAATCTGACACATGAACAAACAGCTGAGCATCAACCCGAACCTGGTTTCTCTCTCTCTCTCTCTCTCTCTCTCTCTCTCTCTCTCTCTCTCTCTCTCTGAGTGGGAGGAACTGCTGGCCGTGAGATGTTGACATCTGTCTGCTTCTACCCATAAACCCTTGTGTTTGGGGTTGTTTCCTGTGGTTGGTTCAGATTACACTCGTAACAAGCTGACTGACTCACGTTTTTTAAGACCTCACTTTAAACGTCGCTGCTTTTACCTGGACAGACAAACTGGACTGATGCAGAATAATAGAATAATCCTCCAGAACACGTTGGCTTTGAACGCACCCTGAAATGTAGAATGAAGCCTGGCTGATGCATGACTAGAGTCAACATCATCAGGTGATATTGATGAGTGTTTTATAGGCTGTAGACCTTGAATATGATTATTCAAGTTTACCATACATTTGATTTATTTATAAGTATTGATAATTTAATCTCCAATCAACTTAACTGCTGTTATCTTACATTTAGTTGTTACTGTAAAACGTTATTTTTAAGAAATACTGAAAAGAGGAAAGTAGATGTTTCTGAGTATTTCCATCATGTGCAACACACAATCGATAATTGATCAATAACACCTGATGCACAAACTGGATGTGTCGTACAAACAGAGGAAGTAGTGAAGCAGCAGCAGCTGGATTTTGTCCATTAACCCACGATGTCGCACGTGAGACTGAACCAAAACAATAAAGTTTTGGGGCCATAGAAGAAAACAGATAAAAAATATAATATATCATATTAATCTCTGGTGTAATTCACCTGCTCTCATCACAGTTTATTTAACGCGAGCCTGTTGTGTGGTCACGTCTGACAGGTGATTGTGTACCGTAGGTCAGGTGGGTGGGGTCTGACTCTCACCTTGCTCCTGTCCTTCACAGGTACCGAGGCCAGCTGCGATAACGAGGGAGAGGTCCTCCACATCCCCAACATCACCGACAACCCCTGCATCACCTGCGTCTGTCTGGTAAGAACAAACCGCTTTCACTTCTCTCCACCGCCGTTCGTCTCATGACGTTGAGCTGTTGCCATCTTTGCTCTCAGAAAACTCTTTTGATGTGTAATTGCTGCTTCAGGTTTTTCCATTCACACTTGGAGTATAAAAAGCTCTGATAATGATATTTACAAAGCTTGTTTCTTATCGGTAGATTGTGAAAGATTTGTTACACACGGACAGGACTTTGAAATGCAAGTTTTTGGCGGGAGTTTAGATGAAGCGTTACGTGTGGATTTTTGTTGTAAAATCTGGCATGAAATAACTTAATTGAGCTGTTTTTTTCTTTTTAGAAATGTTTTCAGAAGTTCCCTGAAGTTAGGACAGGAGTTTGTGATTTGCGAGAGCGGGAAAACAGTTTATAATGTGACTTTTTACTGTTTTGTGAGGATTGTGAGGGAAACATGAAGTGGGGATTGTTTGTTTTAACACACAGGCCCGTCGTCACGCTGTCTTGGCTCGGCCCGGCTGTTAAAATCAGCCTACAAAACGTTAAGGGACAACTCTTTCCTGGAACATGTGCTCTTTGACCCCTGACCCCTCCCAATAATACCTTACCGCCACCACCTCCTCGCTGCTGTAGAGGTCTTTTGTTTTAGGGGATGAGAATGGACCAACGAGGCTTTTCTGTGTCACTGCTCCGACATCAACTGAGAGAGAGAGTTTGGTTTTTAAAAGGCGTCACGTGACCCAGAGTTTACCCTCCAGGAAACACATGCATTGTGTGTGTTGTTTCTGATTGGCCTGCAGGTTAAAACCGTAGATCAGGACACAGCGAATATGAGCATCGGTGTCAGTGCTGTGTTAGATTGTGCGTAACCATAGCAACAACGCTGATCGTTAACAGCGGGTTCTTTACATAGTTCAAGTTAGTTTTGGGATGTATGCTTATTCCTTAGATGAGAAGATTGATACCGCTCTCGTGTCTGCACTGTAAAGCCACAGTTAGCGGCTGGTTAGCTTAGCTTAGCTCGTGTTGTATTCAGTTTGGTTTAATCTGTGGGAAAACAGAAGTGCAGAAGCTCCATGTTGTGGTTTTATCAGAAACCATCTGAGACTCCAGGAGGTTAGTGCTCCTGTAACTTCCTCAAAGGGTTCAGTGTAGTTTAACCAAACTGCAGCTCGTACGTTTTTTTACCCCGTCTGTTTTCAATGACTTGAGTTTCAGACTTTATCACTTCAGACATATTCATGAAGCTGCATTCGGTCGTTTGTGATGCAAGTAATAGTGTGAAGAATGGAAAAAAAATATCTACACACACCTGGTCAGTCACTACAGAAAGTGGGTGTAGTTTCTCTTCAGCTATTATTTTCTTATAACAGGACAACTGTTCACTTACACTCATTAATGTCAAGTACAAGTTTCTGTATCCGAACCCTAGCCGCTGAAAGCTTCCACTGGCTCCTGATTGGCTGCTGTGAGTCTCCCCTCGGCCTGCAGCCTGGCTCAGCCGTCCTCTGTGTTATCAGCCAGTCATCAGCCAAAGCCCTGCTGAATGCTATCAGTCATCAGCAGGCAATGGCCGTCCTTTCATCTCTACTTTAACCCCCCCTTCTCACACACACACACACACACACACACACACACACACACACACACACACACACACACACACACACACACTAATAAACTTACATACATTAAGAGTTCCAAACTTTATTGAGTTTGGCCTTTGTTTATCTCCTTAATACTTTTTAAAACCCAGATGTTTTTTTTTTTCTACTTTCCTGCGTAAACTCAGATCAGTCAAACTCATATCAGTCAGATATCAGTTCTCAGTTTCACTTCTCATTGGTCGGCACAGTCGCCAGGTAAATTTGAAAGGTTTCTGTATTCAGTCAAAGTCAGAGAACAAATACTGTGCATAGCGAATTATTGAAGGTTTCTATTCTTAACGTAACATTAATCCAAATACAGAGATTATCACTCTGTTTTTGTTTGTTTCTGAAGATTTAAATCTGCGTTTTAACAGGTTTGATCTGTTTGTTTCATTCGATCAATGATTTATTAGTTGAAATGTGAGAGAAGGTTAACTTCGTAGTTAAATCACAGCTAAAAGTCTTATTATTAATGCAAAAATTCAGATGAAAATCAAGTTTTTAAAAGTGTTTTTCGTTGGAGTTTGACTATTATTATCATTATTATATGACGTCTATAGAATCCGGCTGATTTGCAGCATTTAGCTTCAGTTTTCAGTAGAAACAGGTTCTGGTCCTTCCTCGTCATCGAAGGATCCTGTTTACTCTGAACTCTGATGAATAATTTCCTCTTGTAGCGGGAAACAAAACAACCAGGTTAACTCCAACATGTTCTCGATCACTGCACCTCCACTGGGTCCCGTGTCGCCATTCTGTCTTTGGGGGGGTCGGGGAGCCATTGGGGCACCAGTGTCACTCATACATAGAAGCATTGAGTGCGTGTGGGGGGGTCAGAGTACCTGCTAATGGCTCTGTGGGCAGGACACACACACACACACACACACACACACACACACACACACACACACACATATAGATACATACTCACACATATACACACTAACACACACAGTAGAGCCATTGTGTGTGTCCGCGTGAGGCCGGGCGCTGTAATGGGGCCAGGAGTGGATGTGGCTGACAGACTGACTGACAGGCAGGTCGCCATGACGATGCGTTATCTCGAAGGGGAGTCATCTCATCTCCGTCACGCTCTTCATCATCCTCGTCTATCAGTCTGTCCATCTCCGTGTCTTTTTCCACTCTCTCATCGGGCTCTTCCTCCCCTCACTCACTCTCAGATTGGCTCCTTTTTCTTTTCTTTTTTCTTCAGTCCGTCACTTTGTTTGATTTCAGATTTTACGTCAGTGCAGCATATTTTTCACAGCTGTAATGGGAGCTGCAGCAGCGACATTCCCACGTAAAGCAACCTAAAAAGGATCATGGTGTGGTTAAACACACGTCCCTGGTGTGAGTGAGCCTCTCAGAAGTTTCGTGTGTTGGTGGGAGACTTTGAGATTTTAAGCTTTTGAGATTTGAGATTTCAGACTCGGCTGCTGAACTTTATAAGCTGCTCCGTCAGGGCAAATCAAACCCAGAGGACCGATGTTTAGCTGATATTGATTTCTCTGAAGTGCGTCTTACTTTAATAGATTGTGGATCTGGACTAACATGTGAGCAGAGAAGTTGTTTTTTCCCAGTCTTCACAGTGGCGGACGACTGCACCTGACGAGCTGTTAAAGAGTTACGCTCGGATCAGTCGTTTCCACGCGTCATGATTTGCGTCCGGTGCCGTGAAGGTCAGAGGGATTTTTCCTCTCACCCGGTGTTTTTAGTCACCTAACCCTAAGTGCACTTTACCCAGAGTTTATCTTCACATAAAGCTCGGTGCAGTGATCTGTGACAGTGAACGTCCTCATTCTGACAGAGTAACATCACCCATAAACCTCCGCTCTCCGCCGCTCTCATCCTGCTGGGGGCTTAATATGACTTTAACTGCAGGAGGAGGAACTCCATTCCCAGCAGTAAAGAGGTCAAAGGTCAGAGGTCGGTGGAAGCAACCTGTTTCAGATGAGCTATAAATATATACACGTAAGCTGCGGGTGAGGAGTTTTACGCCGTGTGTACCTGTGATCGATCGTACAGGGAGGTAAAAGGTCGTTTCCGGTCAGCGTTTAAAACTCAAACAGCAGCTGATCAATACAGGAGGTTTGATAATCACCTGATAACGCTGAGCCAACACTGGCTCCATTATCTATTGTGTTCTACTCTGATCTACTTCCCACCGCTTATATAAATATCAATCAAAAATAACTTCAATGACGTCACATTTAACTTGTGTTTCAAAATAAAAGCCTGAGCCGGATAAAAAAAATTAAAAGCAAGAATTAAGAGTGAATGTGAATGTGAAGATAACAGAGTGTCTGATTGGTCAGAGAGGGAGAGATAAAAAAATAAATAGGACAAGTAAACAAACAGTGACAAAACTCTGATATCATAATCTCACAACAATAAAATAAACAATAAAAAGCCTCAGTGAAGAAACTTCGAGACGAGAGAAGAGAAACCCACTGATATTACATTATTACAGTGCGTCTCAGTGATTTGGGAGAAAGGAGACAGGACAGGATTTTAAGGACTGACGGCTTTTTAAATCAGTCAATCAACAGAAAAATTTATCAGCGAAAAAATGTCAAATACTCTCCGTTTTAAACAACATGAAGACGTCTCTTCAGGCGCTACGATGACTTCATTTACAACATCTTTTGTCCTCAGACCTTCATCACTGGCACCAGGGCCGTTTGTCTGTGCGGCTTTTACTTTATAAATGTCTGAGGAAACAGACATTAGATATAAAGTGAGGACAAGTGACTGACGGTCTGTTGGATTTCTTAGTTCTCTCAGTTAATTTTTGATCGGAGTCTCCTGAGCTTTGTAGTAAAAGGCATAACGATTAAATAAAAACTTATCAATCAACAATGAAAATAATTAACTGGACTCTTCTGGATTGGTTTTTATGAGTTTGGTTATACATTTACTTTGTGTTTTACTGATTACGATATTTTCTTTGAATGTCAGGGAATATCGAATATCAATAATATAATATCAATATTTGATTGAATGGTGCGCGTTTGAACATCATATACATGATAGAGTATATGTAATATAACATGTCAGATTCTGTCAGACAGATGTTAAGGGGCTGAAATGTATTTTTAAGGTCCATCCAAACAATAGGGCGCCATCTTGCTCAAAGGAAAGTCAACACACTCGTCCTGACTTCCTGGGGGCGTGGCTGTAACTTTGCTGTAGGTAAAAAAAAAAAAAAAAAGACGTAGTCGACTCGTTGAAACGGTTTTGGGAAACCGGTTCCCATCGGCGTCTTTCTCCAGCCGTCTCGTCCCTAAGCTACTGTGGCTCCTGCTCTCCAGCGGGGGGTCGCGACCTGTTTGCTTTGGAGGAAGGGTGAAAGGTGAAAGGTCACAGTGGCAAAGGGGGTTGAGGTTAGGGGGATCAGGAGGGGTTGGAGTCCAAGGGCTTAAGTGGACCTTTAAGTCGAGAGCTCCTCTCCTGCGCTGACAGACGCCGACTGATCTCTCTATCATCCACCATGAGAGAGGAAGCATGAAAAGGTAGAGGAGGAGGAGGAGGAAGAGGAGGAGGAGGAAGAGGAGGAAGGTGATGTGAGACAGAGACTGAGAGTTTTCATGAAACATCTCAGAAACAGAAGAGAGACTGATGAACGTGGAGAGAGACTGATGGAAAAACAAAGTGTGGGAGAATAAGACAGAATAAAGGAGATACTGTCAACATTAGATTTAAATTGAAACTGGGGGGAAAAGAAAGAGAAACACTTGGAGAGAGAGGAGGAGAAAGTGATGGATGAGGGAGAAAGAGGAAGAAGAAAAAACAGTGACGTGGAGAAGCAGTGAACATTGTCGCCCCCTAGTGGCCGAGCAGCGCTACTGTCACACAACTTCATCCAATAAAGAAGAAGAATCATCATTTATAGGTTGATAAAATGTTAAATAACTGAGATTTAGTCCGTTTGATTTCCTCTCAGTCTTTTAATGATCAGTTTGGTCTATAAATTCATCGCTCTAACTCTTGTCCAATATTCTAACTTAGCTTTTTTTCCCCTCTCATACAGAAGAAAATGTGACAAACAAAAACAAATGTGCAGATCATCAGTGAACAGCAGTGATATAATCCCCAAGTCAATATCAAGCAAAAAAAAAAACAAAACCTACATCCTCTCATTTTTTTTTTTGCACCACATAAACTAAAGGAAGAAGTGTCTGTTGGTATTAACCCTTCACATTTCCTGAAGGTTTATGGACCCAGAAAAGATTAAAACCGACTTATTTAAACCCACATTAAAGTGCTGTTACCTGAAGTCTCTTACTATCTGCACTTAAACTGATTAAACTGATATTTCTAACGTCATTATTAAACCTTAAAAACCTTTATTTCCTGGGGTTTAATGTGGAGGAAAACAGCATACTGTATATGATGTACACTTTAAACAGATGCTGCTGTTTTGTGAAGCTGAGCAGTTAAAGCTTATGAAGTTTGTGAATAATGGAATTACTGTAGTTGAACTTAACCTTCACTAATGACGTTAGTAAATGATTGAATTGACCTGATTGAGTTTGGATACAGTCTGAGTCTATTCTTGTTTCTTCACACTGAAACCTCGTGTCTCCGTGATTTTACGTCACACAGAAAATCATGAGCTTCGCGGTCGTCCTGCGTATTGTGTCAGGTGACAACCTTGTATCTACGAAATTTTAACTTGAACTTTTACCATTTTTCCCACCAGACCATCAGGTGAAATCTGCTGCTTTTTATTTTTACGGTTAAGTTTAAAGTAAATAATTGAGTAAAGAAAAGGCGACTGGTGGATTCAGTGTAATTCAGTTGGAGTGTAAAAACCTTGTATCTCCGTACAGCAGCATGTAAACACTCAGACAAAGACAAAAGACAAAGCCATTATCACACACACACACACTTTCTCTTTCTCTGACACACACTTTCAAACATACCAACACTTAAGTGGGTGTGTGTGTGTGTGTGTGTGTGTGTGTGTGTGTGTGTGTGTGTGTGTGTGTGTGTTGGAGGGGGGGGGGTCTTCACCCTCGGCGACAGACAGCCGTCCAGTCGGCCAGCCTTGGTGCCGCGGTGGTATGTTGAGTGTTTATAAGGCGTGGTGACCCATTGTGACCTTTGACCCCGAGACAAGGAGGGGTGAGGGTGAGTGGGTGGGTGGGTTAGGGTGGGTGTGGGGGGGGGGGGTCACATGTACTAACACCACTTTGTGCTAATGGATAACAGGAGACAGAGAGAGGGACATGACCTTGGAGACTCTTTGACCAAACTGCCTCAGGATCTGTTTTTGTTTTTTTCATATATATTTTTTTTCTCTGTCAAACACACTGCTGCTGTGTTTTTGCAGTATTTTATATATATACAGTATATATATTTTTTTTTTACAGGTGGTTTACATTCACTTCTATAAGTTACAGTCGACTGTTCAACCTCAGTCGACTTGTGCTCTCCATCGTCAGGCATCATAGATTTAAAATATGCTTTGGTTTTTGTCTCGCTATCGTCATGAGGTTGTGTAGTAGAGACTTTTACAGTGAAGATGATGAGAGTTTGAGAAGCATTAATGGAGACCAGATGCTCAGTGTGATGAACAGTACATGTTTAAAGAGTTTCTGATAGATTTGATAGTTTATCTACAGAACTGGTCCAACAGCCTGTCACCACACTTCTCTCACTTTTCTTGTTGCTTCAAAGTCAAGCGGCAAAATTAATGGAAATATAATCGAAATCTCAATATGATAGTGTCACATTGTTTATTGCATAGTTAGCATCATTATTTGCATATCGTGCAGCCCTACTTCAAAGGAAACTTTGCTCGCAGCAATCATCCAGCTCGAACTTACTGTATCTGAAGCAGCTAACCACTAAATTTCAAGGTTTAAAACCTAAACTTTTCCTTTTTAAAAGACGATTTTTGACGAGTCAGCTGAGCTTTTCTCGCACCCGTTGCTCAAAGATCAAATGCAGATGACATCGTTCACCGACTTTTGCAGCTTCTTCCTGTGCAGACCAGTCTGTTTCCTCTGTGGTTTGGAGTCTTTACGAACAGGGGTGAGATGAATGATGCTGTGGTCAGATGATGCTGTGGGTGGTGAAGCCCACAAGTGCAAGAGAAGAGATCCAGGATATAATCTGGTTGGAAAATTCACATATTGAGACATAAATTTTTAGATGTTAAAATCAACCACTATAACTGCCTTTAAAGAAAAACCTTCCCCTCTTTTTTTTCCCATGATATCATCACATGAATCTGAATGTGCAAAGTGAGAATTTATCCTTCGCCTTTATCTCTTTTCTGTCTCCCTCTTTCTGATCTTACTTCCTCTGTCCCCTCTTTCCATGTCCGTCCCTCTCCTCCCTCTTCCCCTGTCATGACATCATCTGTCCTCGCTGTGGTTGGGGTTTAGCTGCTGCTATATTAAACCGCCCCCCTGATTTATTTTGGCCGTTCTTTTGATCCGTCCTCGTTAGAGCCGCCTGCCGCAGTGCCACAGTGCCACAGGGGCCGCGGGGGCCACGGGGACCCGCCAGCCTCCACTTTATAAACCCTCGCAGTGTGTAAAATAAAACACACGCAGCATGTGGATAAAATCAGCAATAAAAGCTGGGTGTGAAAGTGGAGCGGACTAAACGAGCGCAGATTCTGTCCCACGGTGCAGCCGGCGGTGATGACGGATGCGGCGTGCAGCGTGTCTGGAGGTGACGGGACGACTGTTGAGCTGGTGTGAAAATTCACAGCTAAACTGTGAACACTGAGTCACTTTCTGTTCAGAAACTGAGCATTAAAACTGTTCTGAAGTCTGGTTTCCGAGCACACGGGTGATGAGAAAATATTCAGTCCAATTCAGATGATGATTATATAATTATAATTAACAGCAAATTACCCATAAAAACTAAAACCAGCAGTGAAGTTTATTCAACTAAAGGACTGTCTGAATCCACATCCTTGATATAAGTCTCTTCAATGTGTTTTTACATTGTTGGGAAAACAACAGAGGTCTGTGTGAATCAAACTGTGACATCACAGATGAAAACTTTTCTTTTTTCTTTTGGAGAATTAATTTCAATCAAGAGAGACTAATAAGAGGAACAGAAGAGTTGGAGGAATTTGAAGTTTAATGGAATTTATTGTGAACAGAAGGAACAGACTTTGGCGCTTAGACCCCAGCAGGAAGTGGATCACCCTGGAGGGCGGTCCTTAGGTTTAAGGTCCTTCTGATCAGAGGAAACTTGCGGTGAAGAGGGATGGAGCTCGGGGAGCTCAGAGATGACGGGAACTTTCACCGAGCTTCATTTGTTAGGAGACAAAACAACTTTGTTTGCAACTCACTTTGAGAAGTTATGTTCATGTTTCACTCATGCAGCTGTATGTGTCGGTGACATGTACGTCCACGTGCACACGTATGTGCAGGACACAAATAGAGACGAACCTGGTGTTTTCATTTATCTGCAACAGAGAGATTACTGTGTCTTGTAGTGGTTAAATTTATGGTGGTTAAAACTTGTCTTTCTAATTATATATAGTAAAAATATATATGTTCTATCTCTCTGCCACAGGAAGGGAAGGCCGACTGTAAACAGGAGAAATGTCCGCTGGTCTCTGAAGACTGTGCTCTGGTGGTGAAACAGACCGGAGCCTGCTGTGAGAGGTGTAAAGGTATGAATATGAAAACAATGAATATGATGATGTGTCATCTTTATAAACTTCAAAAACACACACACAGGAATAGTTCGGTTAAAGTGACTGTGTTTGATTTTCACCCCTGATAGATAGATAGATAGATAGATAGATAGATAGATAGATAGATAGATAGATAGATAGACAGATAGATAGATACATAGATAGCCACACCAGTATGTTTGAAAGTGTTTGTTCCTCAGCTCATGTTTCCTTTTACATTTTTGTCAACCATTTTTAAATATATGTAGTTTTAGATTTTTTTTGAATGTGCATTTACAGACGTTTCAGGTCGGGTTTCCACGAATTTCTGAACAGCATCCAAATCAATCAGCAAAGTGCAAACTCAAGACTGCATCAGTTTTAAAAGTCTGCACCATATTACCCAATAGCACTATTTTAACTTTGTGTTGTCATGGATTATCCCACTATGGTAAAGTCTAGTCGTTGATAAGGTCCTTTAAGGTGTTCTTCATGAAACGATACTTTCAAAAACACGTCCCAGGAAGTAAAAGTGAAACTTAAGTCGTATCATGTTTTTTGTGAGTTTTTCGACTTTAACACAGTTTGAACAGTTTGAACAGTTTTGGAGCTTCCACTTCATCACTCAAAACCCTGAATCAAAACCCAGTGAGAAGCCACCACACAGTCTTCACTTAGAGGATGTTCCTGCTCTTTCTGTACTTATGAAGCTCTGTGGTTAGAAATATAAACACACACACACACACACACACACTCACACACACTCCTACCTCGCAGCACTCAGCCGGGGCGCGGCCTTTTTGTTTGTGGTTCGCCGTTTTACGACGCAGCAGCACTTCGTTAAGAGAGGTGGAACGAGCTCAAGTCGGACGCGGAGAGTCCCGAGTCGCCGTGGCAACCCTTTAGTTAGTTTTTTATATTGTGCGGTCGACTCATGGCCGCCGTGACCCACATTCAGGACCCCTCTGTGTCACATCGCTGTTTTCTCACTCTTATGAAATCATACACAAAGTTAAGGAGAATCACAGCCACACGGCATCAGTTTATTGGGAACAATTTACTTTAAAAGCGACATAATTAACCAGTTTATACACACAGCAGTGCGGAGTTATACTTGACCTGAAGTGACCTCAGAATGGAGTATATAAAAAATTATATATTATATAAAACCATTTTAAAAAAGTCAAAAAATGGCATTCATTTAAATAATATTACAATATTTATCTATTATTCTGAGTGTCGTTCTTTCTTCTCTTTGATAAACATCAACGTCTTGATAAAATAACGGTCCCCTTACTGGCTTTTCTTCTGGACCTCTCAACAGCATCTTGTGGCCTTCAGCAGCGAATTTTCACAATTACTTAAACCAACTGTTGTTTGTTGTGAATGAGCTCGTAATGAACCTCTTAGTTGGTTTTCTCCTCGAGGAGAACGGACAGAACTTCATTTGAAAAATGTTCAAATTAAAGACTCAGTTAATGCTGTTGACTGCAGCAACAAGATAATGTGTTGTTGGTTCATTTTTATAGACAATAGCATATTTAATTATAATATATGACTTATATTATTTATTATTTATGATATAGATATTGTACTATCCCTGTTTAATCTGTCCTCGTCACTCACTGTAAGAGGCTGGTGAAGAAAGATTTAAAATGACTTGGGTTTTACCTGCCGGACACGTTTCTAAATGAATCCAGAGCTCTGTGAGAGCCGTGTGATCAGTAGTTGTTAGAAGAAGCCGTGTGATCAGTAGTTGTTAGAAGAAGCCGTGTGATCACGAACTCGTCGCAGTGTTTGTGCGTGAGTGTATGAACAGGACGAGCGTCTCTGTGGGATCTCTCGCCCTCTCATCTGATCTCTGTTCTCTGAGCTGCCGTACGTCGCCCTCGGTATCAGAGGGTTTGATTTACACTGAGGGGGAGCAGCAACCGTGATCGGGTTTCATTGTATGGAAAGTTAAACATTGATCTGGGGCCACTTACTGAAAATGGGATGAAATGAATAGGCTATTCATTTAGTGCTGAGTGGACGGGTCGGTGGGTGTGGAGTTACTGAGCAGCTGCAAAGTGTGTGTTTCTAAAAGCGTGTGAGAGAGCAAGTCCAGATGTGTGTGTGTGTGTGTGGGGCGAAATTTCAGTTTATAAAATATACATTAAAATAGAGTTTATACATCCAAATCTCAGAGGTAGCAACGAACCTACAGACGCTGAGGTTTCTCGTGCAGCCTGTTTTCAGCATTAAAGCCCAAAAAATCCACTGTCCACTACCTGCTGAACACCAAACAGGAGCAGATGTGTAAGCAGCAGATATTTAACTCAGGAGACAGAAACTGGACTATATATCAGTGCTAATGTTGCTCAGTCTGCTGCACGTGTAAATACAGGTTTATATATATTTATATTCTGATTATTTACATGTCATTTAGTTGTAATCATGCTGCATTAACATAATAAAAACTTCTCCTGCATTCGATTCTGCCCTGTTCTTATTATTGTTTTTACGTTTTATTATTGGCTGCCACTATGTATTTACTCACTGATGTGGGGAAAATGAAAAATAGCTGAAACACAAACAGTTTGAATCTAAACGCCTCTTTCTTTTTCTCTGCTGGATGGAAGTTTTGAGGTTGTTGAAGTTTTATCGGTGCAACATTAATGTTCAGAGTCTCACGTTGTGTCTGTATCTTTCTCAGGTTGCATGTTGGATGGACGATCCTACAACAGCTCAGTGTCCTGGACCACCTCCACCAAACCCTGCATAACTAGAAGATGTCAGGTAAGTGTGTGTGTGTGTGTGTGTGTGTGTGTGTTGTGGATACAAAAGAGGGATGGAGGAATGAAACACGGTAAAGGTGGAAGCATGACAGTCATATTTACATTTTTCAAACCCTAAAGAAGTGATTTCCCTCCTGGCTGTGACAGGAAGGTGTCATCACTGAGGCGGAGGTGCAGTGTGTCGTCCACTGCAAGAACCCCAAGATCCACCCGAAGAAGTGCTGCCCCACCTGCCCAGGTGAGTGCAGATCTCTGCACCTTCACTTAGTGGTGTTTTAGATTAAATCTCCTTCAGTTCTCTGTTATTTTACTCAAACATCTCAAGTAAAAACCTTTTTTTTTAAATTTACTTTGTGTATTTTGTGTTTTCATATGAACTTTGAGACGCTGCTAAAACTGAATAAATTCAAAATAACACACAGAAAATACAAATACTGTTTTAAAATATGCCGTGAAAATGTTTCTCATTTACGACCTCCCTCATTTAGACAACTCGTCATTCATCATGTCGTCATTTTATTAACCAGCATCAACCCAACTTGTAAAATTCTTATTTTCCAACCCGGGATATTTTCTAAACCAACTCGTTGAAATCACTTTTAAAAAGCTGTGGGTGAGATCCTCCAGTACAGTGACAACAGTGTGTGTGTGTGTGTGTGTGTGTGTGTGTGTGTGTGTGTGTGTGTGTGTGTGTTTCCTGTCTCCTGCAGGTTGCATCTTTGAGGGTCGTCTGTATAAAGAGAAGGAGGAGTTCAGTCCAGAGGGTAAACCCTGCATCAAGTGCACCTGCACTGTGAGTACACACACACACACACACACACACACACACACACACACACACACACGCTCTCCCACGCCGTCATCCTGCGGTCAGTGGCAGGTCGGCAGAGTGTCCCCCTTTCCTTCTCTCCCTCCCTCCCTCCCTCTCTCCCTCCCTCTCTCCCTCTCTCCCCCTCCTCCCCTCTCTCCCCCTTACACAAACAAACCCTACAGGTACGTCCATAAACACATTATAGCATTAACGTGCTGCCACTTAGTTGGTGCGACCTGCAGACTTGTTAACACACATACAGACGTACAGAGGGGTCATACAGTGTCAGGCTGATACACAAATAATGAACACATATTTACTTATTATATTGCATTTTATTTATTGCATCCTTTGTCTCTGTGACCATTCAAGTCAAAGTCCTTCTTCATATGAAACAGTAATAGAAATACACTACATTTGATTTTCAGTTCATGCACATTAAAGCTGCCAAACGGACTGAAAATGATATTTATACGTTTGATTTTATTTCATTTCCACTGTGTTAACATGCACACTCAGTCACAGTTAATTAAAGTTGAATTAAAGTGAAATCGAATCATTCCTGTGGGTGTTTCTCAGAAACCAGAGGAGTGATGCAATGAGCTGACTGTTGATGAAAACAAATATCTGTGGTTTAAAGTTGAATTAATTAGTGTGACGCCCGTGAGCCACCAGACATCCTGCCTGTGTAAAACATGTGAACACATGTCGGTATGTAAATCTACTGAAGTTTTATTTTATCACTTGATGCAGGAGGAATTTCCTCCAGGGGCTGGTGAGGGTTGAGGTTAATCACAAAGAGAAACGTGGAGGAACATCAGCATGTTGTTTGAACTGTGTTTTGTTGTTGTTCCAAGGGGGGGCGGACTCTCTGCATGAAGGAGGTGTGTCCTGTCCTTTCCTGCCCCGCCCACCTGACCCACACCCCGCCCGGGCAGTGCTGTCCCAGATGTCTCGGTAAAAACCAGTAATCACGTCTTTTTCACCTGTCACCTGTCTGGAGAGTTAGGATGACGAAGTATTAGTGCGACCATGAAGGACGTTAAAGTTTTAATGTTATAATAAAAAAAGTTTTCTGAAACCAAAGTTAAAAGTTTGAGAAAAAATAAGAGTAATGATTGTTGTTTTCATTTTACAGCACTACTTTCTTATAAAATTATGACTTTATCTCAAACTATTACACCTTTCTCATCTAATAACAAATGTATCTCCTAATGTTATGGCTTTTGCTTTTGTAAAATTACAACTTTATTTACAAATTGTTGTGATTGTTTTAATATTTTTGGTATATTTCTGAAAATCTCCCACTCACAGTCAGTGACACTAATGCTTTCAGACATTAATGTAACAAGTAGCTTGTTCCAGACTCATGCAGGGCATTAACTTGCACTTATACAATGTAAATAGCCTACGTCATGCAAGCTAAGTAACCTGAAAATGTTACTGTATTAATGTATTGTCTGATGTCTGACTCTGTGTCTCCTCCTCCTCCTCCTCCTCCTCCTCCTGCAGGTCAGAGGAAGGTGTTCGATCTGTCTTTAGGAAGCTGTCTGTTCCACAGTGAGGTCTATGAGAACGGCACTTGCTTCATTCACGACAACTGCACCACCTGCACCTGCAAGGTACCGGCCTGGATAAGAAGCAGCCACCAGCTGCATCCACTCAGTGTCCAGCCCATAATTATTAATCCAACAAAAACATGTTCAAAAAAACGTGAGAATATCAACGGCCGTTCTCTTCTTCTTCTTCTTCTTCTTCTTCTTCTTCTTCTTCTTCTTCTTCTACTTCTTCCCAGGATTCAACAGTGGTGTGCAAGAAGCGGTGCTCACGGCCGGGGAGTTGCCAGGGCAACCAGTGTTGTGATGAGTGTTTGTCCTACGTGAAGGTGGAGGAGGTGAAGTACTGCAGAGTCCGGAACAAGATCTACAGGGTGAGAGAGAAGACACAGGATGGAGGGATGATGGAAGGATGATGGAGGGATGATGGAGGGATGATGGAGGGACTCATGAATAAATGAACAGATGGTGTGTGTGGATAACGGGAGGAGGATGGACAGACGGATAAATGGGTGAATGTAATGATAGATGAAAGGACAAACAGATAAACAGATGGATGGAAGAATGAAGGATGATGGACAGATGGTTGAAAGGATGACTGGAAAAAAGGAAAGATGTTCAGATGGATGGATGATGGATGGATGGATGATGGATAGATGAATGAATGATGGATGAAATATGGATGATGGATGGATGGATGAATGATGGATAAATGGATGGATGGATGATGGATGAATGATGAATGGATGATGAATGGATGAATGATGGATGGATGAATGATGGATGGATGATGACTGGATGAATGATGGATGAATGATGGATGGATGAATGATGGATGGATGATGAATGGATGAATGATGGATGATGATGCTCTGACCCTGCTGTTGCTCCTGCAGGAAGGAGACATGTGGTCGTCAGTGAACTGCACTCTGTGCGCCTGTGTCAAAGGAAACATCGAGTGTCGGCCCAAACACTGTGTACCAATCACCAGCTGCCCCTCGGTGAGTGACAGGCCCGACGGCCAATCAGCAGCCTGTATTCTATCTGCAGGGTTTACACGGTGGACGTCGGACCTACAGCACCGACTCTCTCTCTCTCTGTCGCTCTTCTTCTTCTGCTTCTCGTCTCTCAGCGTGAACACTTTACAGCCCATGACTAACTCCGTCTTTCTCGCTTCACACGCGTGACGCCTCCACACTGTTCCTGATTTACTGACGGAGCTGCCATAACCCATCCCCTCAAACTAACCCTTTCACCTAAAAAACCAGTCTGTGTGAACCAAAACGCTCAGACCCAAACTTTATTTATCTTTTTGTTTACATGTTTACACGTTTTCATAAATCAGAATGATTTCTATCATCCTTTTCTTTGTGCATTTCAAAGACGACTTTGATACTTGTCATTTGCACGTTCATGTCTTTTAGTTTTAGTTTATTTATTTATTTGATGGGGACGATGCAGTTTATCATAGTTTAAAAACAAAAAAGCAACAGCAAAAACAACACACTTGATAATGTCCTATAATTATCTAAAAATATACAGATGTTGAGTCTAAAAAGAGACGAGACGACAACAAGCGACAAACAGTCAAACAAAAGCAACTTTGGATATATCTGGAGAAAGTCAGATGTTAGATCAGTGTGTATCAAACCCGTCCATTTTCCAGGACTCTCCTATAACAGTGAGGTTTCTCCTGTGTGACGGGGAGCTGTTGTTTCAGCACATCAGCCGTCTTTCACTGCAGCTGAAACGGGGACATTAGCTGTCAAACGCTCTGGGAAACTGCTGGCAGGAGGAAGGTTTTTTTGCGCCGCGTTCACCTGTCGCAGAGGTCGCCCGGGGGTCATCTGTCTGCCGCCGGGTGATGGAGTGGATTCCTCGCATACCGCCGGCCGCTGGCGGTCACGCAGTCAAAGGCAGTGTCAGTGTTAGTCCAAGTTCACACGCTTCCAGCAGTTACAACAAGCCCTCACCTGTTGTTTGTGGTCAGAGCAGGCGACTGCGGGGTGATGTAGGTGGTCTGCTCTCAGTTCTGTCTCCTGTGAAAACCTCTTGTTTCACATATAGCCTATAGATGTAGTATTTTAATAATATTTTATATAAACAACATATAAAAGGTTAGTTGTGGAGTTGATGTCATGGCAACAACTTGCCTCTTTTCTGAAATACTTTTAAACTTCGTCTGTAGCTCATGAAAAACTTGTAATTTTCAGCAACAGTAGAATAAAGCATTAACTGTCCTTCAGATTTTAACATCTTCAGTCTTTGTAGACATTTTAGATTAGATGAAAACATGAATCACGACAATGGTGTCTTCTTCATGTTTTATCGTTTTCAAATTAAAAGCGTAGTTCAACATTTCAGGAAATCCAGGTGGAAACAGCCTCTAAAGCTGAACGACAAAGTTAAAGCTCACTAATTAACTCAACGTGTCTCAGAACAGTCACACTGATGAAGACACATGCAGGTGTGAGGTGTGTGGACTGGACTCTACCTGCTGGGTCGTCAGGAGAATTCAGCTCACCTGGTCTGACTGACACATTATATAAACCTGTGAGAGTCACTCCCCTGGTTTCCCACCACCCAGGTGTTATACACTTTTCATTTTTATTTTTTTTAAATTTTCTATTTTAATACATTTAAGAGTTAAATGGGTGAACCTGTGAAGTAAATTGACGTGTTAAAGTTTGAGTCATTGAAGACATTTTGACACATCGCAGTAGGACAAGTGTAGGTGTAAATATAAGAAATAAAATGAAAGATGTTTTGTTTACATTTGTCAAACCGTCATGTCTCACTGTGACACTTGAATAGAACCGAACCATCGTTAGTTTTATTACTTAAATCTGTGAATAAAGTCCCGGAGGAGTTGACTGAAGATAAGATGAACTCTGGTATCAGGCATCACACACCTGTCCCCAGTTATGAGAGTGACTCTCTCATACAGAGGTCACCGCAGCCTATCTCACCCAAACACACACACACACACACACACACACACACACACACGCTCTCCCATGCCGTCATCCTGCGGTCAGCGGCAGGTCGGCAGAGTGTGTGCGCATCGATTCGGAGACAGTGTGTCTGCGAATAGCCTTTTGTCTGCGTGACGTTTGAGTGACAGCAAAGAAGAGGTTCCCTATATTTAGGCCCCTGAAAACCAATCTCTGTCACCGTGTGTGTGTGTGTGTGTGTGTGTGTGTGTGTGTGTGTGTGTGTGTGTGTGTGTGTCCTCGGTCTGTCAAAAGGCAGCCCTCTTCAAAGAGAGAGAGTGCCCTTTGTGCAGAGGTTAGGACTCTGGAGTGTGTATGGCGTGTATGGAGAACGTCTGTATGTGATGACAGACGGGTTATATATATGTGTGTGTGTGTGTGCGCGTGCCAGTGAAGGGTTTCCCTCAGGCAACAAAAAGTAGGTGTGTGAAAGGGTCCTCTGATCTGCTGCACTTCTAATGGAAGTTGAAACATACTGTACACACACACACACACACACACACACACACACACACACACACACACACACACACACACACACACGCAGAGGGTCGTGTTACACAGGCAGAGTTCAGCAGTTGAAGTCGGAGTATCGGTGTCTTTGTGGTCGTCCTGGTTCGACTGTGAGCTTGTCACAACGGGAACTTTTTCCTCCGTTTCTCTCTTTCATTAAATTTCTTTTCCCATCTGCGTGAGCGACAGCATGAGAACAGAACTGTTACCTGAGTCAGCAACAACAGGTGGAAAAAATGTCAGTTTAACTGTTTAACTGTCTCAAAAATGTGGCTGATCGCTGGCGGACATCAACCAGAGAAAATGAAGCGCATATAAATAGAAACTGTTCCAGTGGCTGGAATAGTTCAACAGCTGAAATCTCTGTTGGGCCTGTGATGCATTTTGTCAACGTTTCTTGTCTCTTGCTGTAATCAGGTGTTCTGTCATCTGTCCTGCAGCGCTCTCATCCCTGTGAGAGTGTCCTAACACTGAGCGTCTGTGCTTTGTCTCTCTGCAGAATAAGATCCTGAACAGAACCGGCTGCTGTCCGGTTTGCACTGAAAGTGAGTAAGTCCCCCTCGGCCCTCCAGCGTCCTCCTCCTCCAGAGTGTTCATGTGTCTTTAACGATGACAGTCTTGAATTTGAGGCCTTAAAATATCTTAATATAATCACACAATTCTGTTTGTAGTTGAGATTTTGTTCTGGTGCGGCTGTGAAATTGGTTATTGGTTATTTCTACTCAGTGGTGTGTAGGAAGACAGTCACAAAAAAAGGCAGAAACTATGAATTGGCTTCTGAAAGGCGGTGGAAGCAAATCTCACTGCAGCCGCTGCAGCTTCATCGGAGTGTTTCCCACGAGCTTCGGTCCAGACTGTGGTTTGCCCTCGGGTCATTTTACTTTGGTTTTTTGGCTGCGAACTGCAACAAAAATCCCCAAAATGTCTGTAAATGTACCATTTCAGGACTTCAAAGACTTTGTAACCTCGCTTCTTCATAAAGCAGAGTTCAGTTCAGTTGGTAAAACAGAAGTTTTACCACACCACAGATCCCATTCCCACTTCAGAGTCAGGTCAGATTAGTGCCACATATTTCAACATTTATGATAAATGATCCATCTGCTGCTGGCTGTCAGGCATCAATGTGGAGTTTCCTTTTTTAAACTTTACATTTTGGGTTGTTTTGGGACAGAGACAGAGACCTGCTGCTGTCCCACTGCTGGGAATTTAAACCATTTAAGTTCAAACAGCCTCTTATTTTTTCCAAAAGTTATTTCTGCTTCTTTTGGTCGTTCTTTCCCACAGATTCAACACTTACTCCATCTCTCTCTCCCTCTCTCTCCCTCCCTCCCTCCCTCCCACCCTCTGCAGAGCCAGGTGTGTGCACAGTGTTTGGGGACCCTCACTACAACACCTTCGATGGCAGGACCTTTAACTTTCAGGGGACGTGTCAGTACGTTCTGACTCGCGACTGTGGCGGCGTCCCCACCGGAAGTCCAGGAAATAACATCAACAGCCCAGACTCCAGCTTCACGGTACGGCGGGAGTTTACGTTCGTGGGACATTTTACCGCCTCTGAACAAACACGCCGACGTTTTGACGTCAGTTTTATTTGCAGTCTGAGTTCCCCTGCTTTTAAAACGCAAACAAGAGCCTGCTGTGTAACTCTAAACCTCAACATGTGAAATCCTTCTGTGAAAAGCATAAAAAACTGTTGTTGAAATAACAGGAACATCTCTGAGAGGACTTCACCTTCACTCTCCGTCACTTCTCTCCTCCCAGGTGTTGGTGAAGAACGACGCCCGGCGGACCCGCTCCTTCTCCTGGACTCAGTCGGTGGAGGTGAGGCTGGGGGGTTTGATCCTCAGCCTGCACCAGCACCTGACGGTCCGGAGGAACGGCACCCGCATCGCCCTGCCCTACCACGGCCCCGGCGTGCACATCGACCTGGACGGATATCTGCTCAAACTCACCACCATCGCAGGTCAACACACGCTATAATGAAAATATGAAGCCGTCCTCATCAGTGTGACATGAAGCGGGAACAATTTTTTAAATTTCAGTGCAAACAGCTACAAACCACAGTCATGTTAAACTGACTAAGATTTAAACTGTTGTTGTGACTCATAATCAATATATAGATACTTATTAGTGTCATTAGGCCACAGTGTTGCAGCCTTTTGCGCGGATTATAATAAATAATAAGAGTTTGTACTTTTCAATTAACATATATAACATATATCAAGTGTAAACCTAATGAATTTTAACTGTGAAATAGTGTGTAATTATTCACATTACACTCTAAACTGCAGCTGCTGCAAAATAATGTCAACTCAAGGTCAACTTACTGGCTTTTTCAATCAATTTCATTCACAACTGAGCACAGTCTGTTCGCTGATGAAGTCCATGTGGTTGAAAGCTATAGCAAAAGCTAGTAAATGGACCTTGAGTTAATACTGTGACTGTGGTCGAGAATAAAGTTTCAACTTTGACTTTTAAAAAGTATAAAATGAATTTCCCTGTTTGTTCTGTTGAGTAGAGAAGTTTTGTCTAAAGGAATTTACTTCCAGTCTTGAACATGTAGTTTTCCCTCCCTCCACCTGCAGGTCTGGAGATCACGTGGGACGGTGACAGTTTCGTGGAGGTCGTGGCGGCCCCCCACCTGCGCGGACGCCTCTGCGGCCTCTGCGGCAACTACAACGGCCACAAGCGCGACGACACCATGGGAGGCGACGGCCAGTTCAAGTTCGACGTGGACGAGTTCGCCGAGTCGTGGCGGGTGGAGGGAAACGAGGTGTGCTCCCAGCAGCCCCCGCCTCGCCGGCCGACGCCCTTCCTGTGTCCGGGCAGCGTCAAGGTCAAGTTCCGCGCTCACCGGGAGTGTCAGAAGATCAAGTCGTGGGAGTTTCAGAAGTGCCACCGCGTGGTCGACTTCGCCCCTTTCTACAGGTGAGGCCGGGGCTGAAGCCGCCTCTCACACTTATGACACCAAAACGATGACACAACAACCCACATAATAAATAACCACTTACTTTAACCCTACCCCTGCCTGACTGTAACCACACTGTGCTGTATGTGTGAAGAAAAACACATCTGTCTTCACCACATAAACTCATCTGGATTTCACCAAAGATGTACATGAGTGTATTTTACCTGTGGTTCTGAATAATCCTGTTAATATAAACTAACTATAACTAACTCATCTTGCTCTCCGCAGGTCGTGTGTGACAGACATGTGTGAGTGTCCGGTCCATAAAAACTGCTACTGCGAGTCCTTCATCGCCTACAGCCGAGCCTGCGAGAGGGAGGGAGTACCCGTCGTCTGGAGGCCCGACACTGCCTGTATGGGTGAGTGAAGGCGCCCGAGACCCAATCAAATCAGATGTGATTTAAAATGATCTCACAGACCGACGGATAACTTGTTTAATCTGACGTTTTGTTCATTGTGGTTCAGTTTCGTCCTTCAACATGAACGTGGCTGCTGCTGACGTCTGTTCAGGATGTGACATCGAATCTCTATCCAGCAAAATCAGCCTCTAAATAAATTCAGAGCAAAAATGATTAATTATATTAATAGTTTAAGTGAAATCATGATAATACAGGTCTGACATGAATCTGGATGATTTACAATCCTGAAACTCCCCTTGAAAGAAAATAAATCACACTGTGTTTTTAGGAACCAGAAGAAGCCAAAGCTTAGTGACGGCTGATTTACTCTTTACATGAAGTGAAATTTTCTCTTCCCTCCATCAGCCACCCAGTGTAAACACGGCGCCGTGTACGACACCTGCGGCCCGGGCTGCACCAAAACCTGCGACAACTGGAACGAGATCGGACCGTGCCACAAGCCCTGCGTGGCCGGCTGCCACTGTCCCGCCAACCTGGTGCTGTTCCAGGGACGCTGCATCAAACCCATATCCTGCCCCGGGCGGTGACCCTTGTGATCCGGGTGGGAGGGGAGAGGTGGGAGGGTCGTTTAGTTTCACAAATTAAAAAAAGGGCCAAACTTGCCGAGAAGAAGAGTTTGGGAGGACACTAAAGGGTCTGAGGTCGACAGATCAGATGCCACGAGGTACTCAGGGTCCATATCTTAGCAAGGAAGGGTTGCTGCAGCGACACAACGGCGAAGGAATGGACCGAAGGGAAACTTTGTGGGACGGGAGGCTGATCCTCGCTGCTGCATTCAGCTTCTGAACTTTCTTGTGCCTCTTGCAATATCATGTACTGTTACAATACCAGTCGCCGCCACAGGGGGGCGCCAATTTCAGATTCGTAGAGGAAGAACTCGGCTCCTGAGAGGGAACTCAGGGGCCCTGTTTGGAGGTTTTACACTCTCCGGTATCTGAGGAAAAGTTCGACACGCTGCCGCGGACCCTCAGGAAACAAACGGGGCCAGTGGACTCCCGTCAGAGCCAACATGGCGCCCGAGTTTCTCTCACAGACACTCCACAGTGGGAAACCGAGCATCTGCATGTGCGATAGCAGAGAAACTGATGCATCATATCAAACTGTCCTTGTGATCCCCTATTCCATCATTTCATACTGTAAGCTAACCAGATTTATATGAAAGACAGACAGCTTTTATATTATTATTGTTCTAATTATTATTATTATTATTATTATTATTTGTCGTTGATGTTGTTAATTTATATATCTGTCAAATGAGACGTCGTAGCAAAGAGCCAGAATCATGAATATAATTGAGTTATAAATGATCTAAAGGGAAACAAAAGCTATTTATGTATTTGTAGTGTACTTTTGTGTTACTGTTTGAAGAGAAATGCCCAAATGTGACTCAGTCGTTGCACCATCGCAGGGAAAAAAGTACTGTATTGTGTTGTGCTCCAGTGTACAGGTTGTCGTGGTTAGTATCAAACTGAAGGTGTTCATCTAAGCGTATGTTTCACTTGACAATAATTATTTAAGACCAGCAATATAATCTTTCATGGAAGTCGACTGTGGACTGCTGTCTTTCCTTCTTACAGTCTCGAAAACCTTGTTGGAGGAGGAGAACGCCCGACCTGAAGGTTGCTGGTTCAAATCCCCACAACAATGTTGATGATTTCCCAGGCTCAATGGTCATAAGAAAAGATTTTCACAATAAAAGGGTTAAGACCGTTTTAAATACATTTGCACACTTTTAATACACTTCAAATTTGTACAAACATATCTCACATAAATGAATCACTAAAACAAAAAACATTACAACTAAAGCACCAAAATACAACAGAGTCCATCAGACAGGAGAACGTCCACCTGCCTCAGTGGTCGACTCGTTGGTGGAGAAACTAATGATCCACATCTGGCGGACGATTCAGTTCTCACATAAAAGAAGAAATACTTTGACAGTAACTGGTAATCTGAGAAGCAGGATATCTGAAGACGGTTACAGTTTTTCATACTGTGTTTTTTTTGTCAGTGACTTGTGTCACTTGATAACGTACAATCATCTCTGTTCTGTTCTGTGCATTAATGAAGCAAAGCTGAACTTCACCTGAAGACACTTTTTGAGAAACACGGCTACGATATAAAACACCGACAGCTCCGGTTACATCCTGCGTGATGCTAAACCGCGCTCCACACGTATGCTCATCACGGTAGCTGAGGAGTTTCATTCCAAAATTCACGTGACAATTAATTCATTTTCGTGTAAGCAAACATTTAATAGGAGCAGATCCAATTAATGATGCGGGTATTAACGATTGATAAAGATATTATATAGCACTGTATTTACTGTCTGACATTTTATTTGAGTGTAAAGTTAAAAGTTCCCGCATATGAAAATAGTAGGGTGAATGGCGCACTACACTGGTGCTCTACTTCCAGCTAAGAAACCCTCAAATACTGTGAGGCAAACTGATAAATCATAAGTGAAATGTCAATTGAATTCCCAGCTCCCCGCAGAGTGGAGAGCGTCGGCCTGTACAGGGAACAGTAGCTGTGTGCGGTCTGTGTGGGCGGCTGTATTGATTCAAACTGAACCATTCAGGCCTCGTTCCCTCAGACACATGGGAAATACAACTGGGATGAAAAAAAAAAAAGGCAGATTGATTGACTTCAATATTTCTATGATGGCCGGCGTGTGCCTGTATTTTCCAGTAGCTCCTCCTTCTCCTTCATCATACAAAATTAAAACAAATAAACTTAAGACTTCTTTTTTTGGTCTCTTAACAACAGATGGGCTGTCTAATTAATAAGGAGAGAACATCCCTCAACCCATAATTCCCAAAACTTTTTACCATCTCCTGGAAATGAGCACGATTTTTTCATTGGTTATTTTGCAGTGAAACTCTTCAGCTGCGTGTTTCTGACAGCATTAACAATAATATACAGTACGACCAAAACCAAATGATTTTCAACAACACCACCGGCTCCAGCAGATGAAAGGGAAACAATCACCGACTTCACTGGTTCATAAGCACGACACAGACAGTCTCAGATAAAAGCAAGAAAAGAAAAGAAAAGAAAAACACAATAACACAGTGACTCTGTGACACCGCTGACGTTCCTGCTCTCCGCACGTGACGCGGCTCTTTGGCATTTTTCAGAAAGCGACACATTCACCTTCATTTCCGAGCTGAAATGCTGTAAGGCGTGGAATGGTACCGTGGTGTAGGTGTTAATATGAAAAGTCTGGATCAAAAATAAGATTCTCTGTTGGAATAAAACGACACGACTGATACGACGAGCTTCGAATGAGCAGCGGCCATTTTGCAAAAATATTACAGGAAAATAAAGCTCTTTGGAGGAAATTAGTTTTCCCTTTTTAACTTTCATAAAAGCCATTAACTCTGATTAATTATCGGATTAACTTTAACTGATTAATGACTGATTGATTTAATAACATCAGTAATCCTCTGAGGCGTTGCTATGATACTGTTACTGGTCACACTGTGAGTCAGCTGGATTCTGTTGTGATAGTTGATTGATCAGATGAGCGAGAGGATGAAAGTAATGACGGCTTTAAAGATCTCCATCGTCTAAATACCACCTCAATAAGTCCTCCTCTGTTAGACGCAGAGCGGGGAAACGTACATTCAGACATTCTCATTGTTTTACAAATAGACAAGAGTGTGTTTGAGTTTCTCATCAGCAGCTGGAGCAGCTGTTTCCAAGCTTAGATAAGGAAGAATGTAGTTTGTCCAGCACCGCGATGAGAAGCTGGTGAGGAAAGTGAAGCAGCTAAAAGAGGCAGATGTTTCTCTCTCGGAGGCGAGAGGAGGCTGAGCACTGGACTTCAGTTCAACTGTTTGCTAATCTTCTGCCCCCTAGTGGTAAAAACAATCACTCGGCGCAGATTTAAACACCTGCATCTCGACTCCAAAGTGTAGCTGTTGTACTATGTGGTCCTAAATATCAACCATCTAAACTTCAAATTTACTTTAAAGTTACGTCACTAAACAAGACAAGTTTGAACTCAACTCGCATGAGAATGAAATCAGAACAGAGCAGCAACATGACAGTTAATTTCTACAAGTAGATGAACTGTTTAATTATAGTTATTCTATATTTTCCTCTTTGTCAATAAATCTCATTAAAAACCAAAAAGAGCAATGAATTGACTCAATTAACAAGCGCTGTGAGCATCACAGCCTGGTCTTATTCTTAGTCTGTTCATGTTCCTTCCGCTGCTGGAAATAGTCCCTCAACAGATGCACTATTTCCTCCTGTTTGTTTGAGGAACTTTTGCTTAAAACTACAGCTGTTTCAGGAAGTCACTGTATCGATCTTTATCCTTGTGATCCGATTTTAAAGATTTACATGTTCAGTAGGAATCAGCGAGCTCAGGGCAGAGATCAGTACCGGGACACGAGCACATTGTTGGTTCTGGTGTTTTCATGAGATTCATTGACAATAAGGAAAAGATAATCAGCAGCCTTGTCCTTTAATGAAGGTCATCTGACATTAGGTTGATAGTTAGTCACAACCTTTTTCAAGATTAATTTCTAAAATGAGCAGCAAACAGTTTCAAACCACAACAAAGAAACACTGCTGCACAATGGGAGTTTTTTTTTTTTTCCCTTGACTTGTTGCTCATTCGCCGGCAGCACGACGTGGAGACGATTCCCACAACCATCTCTGACAAACGACGCGACGAGGGGAGAGACCGAGCCGCGATATATTGAGCCGACCTCTTCCTCGTCCCGACACGGAGACGAAACCCCAACAAAAACAGATGATACAAGTAGGTAAAACTAGCTGCTCTAAGTACAGAAAATATGTATGTGCACTCTAATATATAATCTTCCAAACCTCTCAAGTAAAAGTTTCTTTTTCCTAGAGTTTTGCTATACAAAACAAAATATACATCTAATAAAAATACACTCTTAAAGTTCCAGGCTGGCCAGCTTTAAGGATATACTAAAATAATAAAGATAAAAAAAAAAAAAATACAGTCAACCCAAGATATACAGCTGGGGTCAGCTACCACAGCAAAGGAACAAGTGAACCAGGCAGAAAGGAGGAAGAGTAGGAGGAGGAGGAGTGTGGGCAGAGAGAGAGACTGACCAGCGCAGAAGTCAGTCGTCATCGCTGTCGCTGCCTGATTCGCTGAGCTGGAGGTCGTTTCCTGCGAGGAAGAGGAAGATTCTTAATATAAAATAAATTATTTATTACAAAATAAGTTCTAAAAGATAAACTCCAGCTTCCTGTCACCTCAAACCCTGAGATACTCACTGAGCGTGTTCATGAGCTGGTTGTTGCCCTGCTGCCGGTCGGCTCCTCCGTTGGCCATGGGGTGGCGGTTGGGGGAGGTCTGACTGAGCGGTCGGGGGGCGTCGTGCTCGCCGTCGCTGCTGCTGCTGTCGTCGCCGCTCCCCGAGGCGCTGGCCGAGTCGGAGGAGCTGCTGCTGCCGCTGCTGCTCATCTGCTCTATCACCTCCACCTCCGCTCGCAGCTCTGCCAACATTAAAGTTTTATCTTCCCATTGTTGATTTATTTCCAATTATCAGTGAAAACCCGACTTCATCCTTCCACGTGTTATGATTTAAGGCAGGATAGAGTTCGCTCACCTCTTTTGATGTCATCGAGCTGGGGCTCTGGGGAGGGGTTATCCTTCGAAGGGGAAGGGGATGTCTTGACTCCGGCCCCGGGCTTGGTGGGGGCCCGGAACTGAGAGCTGGGCTGGCTGGACCGGACCGACTGCTGTTCGATTCGGGCCTGGATCTTACTGCTGCCCTCTGCCCTGAAACACACATTCACACGCAGCAGATGTACACACTATTAGTCCTTTGTGTCTCCAGGAATCTCTCTTGATTTATCTGGAGCTTAAACGCTGTAAAATCCTTCCTGGAGATTTGAAAACAATGAAGGAAAAAAGCATGTTTATGTCATTAAAAATAAGCTATTGCACCAAATCTAATCACGGGTCTGAACTGCTTTGACGTCTCACCTGGTTTTCTTGACCTGGATGCTGCTGCTCAGCTTCTCCAGTACGAATTCCCCGGTGTCGTGGTTAATGATGAGCACACAGTCCTTCTGGTAAGGCCGCTTGTTTCCTTTGAACACCGTCATGGGAGGCGTGGAGCCCTGAAAGAACAACGGTTCATCTAAATATGTTCCATCTATGTTTTCTTTTATATTATCAGAATGAATTATTCTATTATAAATGAGCCGGTCTTGATTGACGTTAACCAACCTACAGGTATATTTACCTCTTATTTTCAATGCTACCAAATCAGCTCAGGTGACACAAGATCCCTCAGTTCTATTAATTTCATATCTCTTTATTTATCTATATTTGTATCTTACTAGATACTGCACATAATGGTTTTCCAAACATTCACATATCCTCATTGTTTGGGTCAGATAAACAGACGGTAGGCTGCAGTGCAGTTCAGCAGTTTTACCGGAATGTGAGGTAACGTTATGGTAACTTCATCTCCTTTCCCAACTTGTAGCTCTCCCTCACAGCTCGTGTCGATAGATGCTGGTTTGAAGTCATCTGCAAAAGAAGGACACAAACATTTTTAGAAAAATGTGACCACAAGGTGCACTGAGAGGGACGAAAATAAACTCTGATGAGGAAACTATGTAATAAATGGTTTCTAAATTACCTTAAATATACAAACAATTCTGTTAAATTCAGCACCAAATCTGCCAATACTTATCTTTATTTAACTGCACACAGTTCACACACGTGATGTTTTCCTGACTAATGAGCAAGTTGGTCAGTTTTTGTGTGCAGCAAGTCCCTCATTAAATTTTTTGTAATAACTCAACAAAAACAAAACAAAACTGAGTCACAAAATCTGAACAAAATATTTAGAGTTGATATTTTTTTCTATACTCAATTTCAAACTAGTCTTAATTCATGCATTTGCCAATAAAGAAAAACATGTACACAACCACCTTGTCCTGGTTAAAGTGCACAACCAGCCAACTTCAACGTTTAAGTAAGTAAATGGTGTAAAAATGTGAGGAAGCAACACACGTGTTTGTGTATTTAACCTGTATTAATGGCAGCAGTGCTTTCTCTCCTTCCCGTACGTAATAATATTACTAAAACAAATATTAACAAACTATAATAAGAAGTGAAAGTTGCTTAAAACTTTAAGAGCGGTGGGTGTAACGAGATTTTCTATGCAAATGACTCAATGTACTTATCCATCCATAATTGGCTAGGTTGTGTAACAGACATCCTCCCCGTCCATGTGAGCGCACTTATCCCACACAACAGATCGTTTAATAACCTGCGCCTGTTTTTAACGCGTTTTCTTTTGTTTATGTGTAATGTTTTTTTGTTGTTGTTGACACACTCACATCTGATGGTGTGAAAGGAAGATTTTGGCCTCTTCTCAAAGCTTTCTCCGAGCTTCAAAACATGCTCCTCTTTGTCCAGCAACGGATTCGTGCTCCCGTTCATGTCTCCGTTTGTTTTAAAACGTTTAAAAATCACATTTATCTGCGGTGTTCCCGGAGGCCGAGCTGTGTCCGATAACTTCAAAGAAGTCTAAATCAGATACCAACTATGAGACAAAGTTAGCCTGCCGCGGCTAACATTTAGCAAAACATCCCTTTCGTCACGCGGCCACGCCTCTTCCGCTTTCGGTCCGGCTGTGAAATGTGACGTTAGAAAGTCCACTTTTTATATAAAAATATAAAAGTTGCGGACAAGTGAACTACATATCAAATCACATAATTACTTTTCTAAATATGTTCTGTATTTTCATTCACTATGCAACGAGTAGTGATAATATTGGCGCCTCACGGTAAGAAAAAGAACTAATTGCAATCGCTACACGGATGGATTTAAGTGACGGACAAGATGGACGCGAAATGTGTAAAGATGTAGCCAGTCGGAAATTTTGTTAGAACATTAGGTTAGTTTTACTTCCATTTGTCGTCTAAGTAACTGAAGTTGAGGTACAATCGCATGATATGGTTGTTTCCCAATAAATTAACGACCAACAGAAACCGTTAGACAGCAAAACCTCTGTTTTTTTAAAAGCAGCATGGCGCTCTCAAATGAAAGTTTCCCCGGTGATATTAAACTAACACCATCCCAAGAAGAAGAAGAAGAGGGGTCAAAAAATGAAATCCCCGGACAAACCAAAACCTCCACCGCCAGAGTTTTAAGTCAGGAGGAGCTGGACAGACTCGGCGGGGAGCGGGCTCTGGTGTCCGGCTTCAAGCAGATGAAGCTTGAGAAAGAAGCTCAGAAAAACTGGGACTTGTTTTACAAAAGAAACACGACGAACTTCTTCAAGGACAGACACTGGACCACCAGAGAGTTTGAAGACCTCAAAGCGTGCAGAGAGGTGAGGAAGAGAGTGGAGCAATTAGAGGAACGTTCCTTTAATGTTTTAATTGGATTTAGTTTTTTCATGGTGTGTTCATGGTTGCTAAATGTGGTAAATTAATGAGTTGTACTTGCTGCTTATTGGTTAAAATAGCCCCTAAATACAGGTTTTTTTGTTTTTTTTAATGTGTTGGGACCCAAGACAACATTTCACCAGACTTTATTCAAAAAATATGGCATTTTAACAAAACCTTTGCCAATCTGCCAATTTGCTCTTTTCAAAACACAGTTGGCAAAAAAAAGTTTCCCACAAGGGACACTGTAAAAATTTAAAACTCAAGTGTCAGTATTTCCTTAGGTAGGGTTATACATGAATAAAGTGATCTGATATTGTGGCCATCTGTTAGTTCTGTGTTTGTCCTGCCTGGTTTGCAGTTTGAGTCACAGAGGCTGGTGCTGCTGGAGGCCGGCTGCGGCGTGGGAAACTGCATCTTCCCTCTGCTTGAGGATGACCTCAACATCTTCGTTTATGCCTGTGACTTCTCACCACGAGCTGTCGAATTTGTCAAGGTACGATATCTATCCAGTTGTATCTATGGAGCATATTTTTAACCACAAGTTAAGGCAGCGCTTGATCATACAAATAAAAACTTTTCTGTTTACAGCAAAACCCCCTGTACTGCCCTGAGCGCTGCTGTGCCTTCCAGTGCGACTTGACTCAAGATGACCTGACGGCAAATGTGCCGGAGGGCAGTGTGGACGTCGTCACTCTCATCTTCGTTCTGTCGGCCGTCCACCCTGACAAGATGAAGCTGGCTTTGCAGAACATCAGCAGGGTGAGAGCAGAGGCAGGAAAGACTCGCTGCAGGATTCCTTAATCTGATTTGATTATTTCTTCTTAACTTTGGGAGTTTTCCTCTCTTTAAAATATATAATCATTCATATACATTCCTAATATACACACAATCTAGTGTGTAGAAAAAAAGGTAGATACATATATTGATTGACATGAGGGTTTTTAATGTATCTGCTGGACTTTTCAGTTACAGCACTGGTCTGGTGGTAACATCCCATGCTATTTTTCATGTAAGCTGAGTGTAACGGTGTCACTTGCGTGTGGCTTGAAGGTGCTGAAGCCTGGAGGCATCGTCCTGTTTAGGGACTATGGCCTCTACGACCACGCCATGCTCCGATTTAAAGCTGGCAGCAAGCTGGGGGAGAATTTCTACGTACGCCAAGACGGAACCAGGTCCTACTTCTTCTCTAAAGGTCAGTAAATCACTTTAGTTTGTTTGTATAGATAGATAGATAGATAGATAGATGGAATAGAGAAGTTATTTTTCACTTATTTTAAGAGCTAATAGGTCTTTGTCTGCCCCTGTGTTTGTTGTGTGAATGTAATATAGAGGAAAAACTCTATGCAAGTTCTTGATTTTAATTCTTCAGCAGTTCAGCCAGTTATTGTGGGACATATCGCTCTTTGTACTGAAACTACAATATGAACGTTTCTGGAGCCTTTATCCATATTTTGTCCTTTCTCAAAAAGGTTGTTGGTTCCCTTCTTCTAAAGTGTCAGTTTGCTCTTTTCATCTGCTTTCAGAGTTCCTGGTCGAGCTCTTTGAGGAGGCGGGTTTCCAGTGTGTCGCTAACGACTACGTCTTGAGAGAGACGGTCAACAAGAAGGAGGGGCTCTGTGTTCCCAGGGTGTTCCTGCAGAGCAAATTTACCAAGCCCGGCCAATCAGAGAGCTCCTGATGTCACTTAACCTTTGACTGTCACCTCATGAATCTCCAGAGGTGGAGAAGCGTAAGACTGGGAAGGGAATTGGAGGCTTAATGGTGTCAGCAAGGAGGCTCATGGCAGCTGGATTTCAATTCATATGCCCATGTGTGCTTGTACCGGGAATCTTATAGATGGAAATATGTGGAACTGTATGAATTTTCTGGTCCAAAAAATGCCAACAGGAGAATGATAGTTCAGTCTTGAGCTGGATTAATAATGAACAGTCTGAACTCACTTTTCACAGCCTTTGTCAAACTTTTCTCAGCTGCCTTAAAAATGTTTTTTCTCCTGTGAACAAACAGGTGTTTTTGTTGCCTCCAGCATAAGTTTCTCTTATTCCCCATGATATTAAGTTCATGTAAGGATGTTTAGGATTTTAATTTTGTGTAAATGATTTTAAATGTTTTCACCATCTGTACTGTGGGGGGAAAAAACAACTGTTCACCTACAGTGTGTCATTTCACACTTGGTCTAAAATAGTTCAGAAAACATGCTCACAGTATCACCTCTGGTTTGTGGTCCAGGTAGACCACTTTATTTCTTACTACTGGCTGCTAATATTTCACTGATATGTTAGATGAATCTTATCTGATTAAGAGACCAGTATATTCAATATAAGGAACAATGAAATGATCCTTGAGTGTCTAATTTTGTCTAGTTTGTCGTTACACAAGTCATCCAGAGGAGGGCGCTGTTGGTGTGTTAAAGCGTGATTCAACACCGACCAAAAGTGGTGATCTGTGGTTTCACTTGAACTTCATGTATAGTCTGTGGGATTAACCAGAGGCTCATCATGGAGCCCTGTTCAAAGTATCAGAGACTAATACCCAAAAAAGACACAACACACTTTTCCTAATCAAATTATTTTCCTAATAAACACTCAGACATTTTCTGTCAGCTTGTAAACAGAAACGCAACATTACATTTCTGCCTGTTGGGTTTCTCTCTGCATCAGAGATCACAGAGGATACTCCAAATCTCACAAACAGAGGCCTGTAAATCTAATGTAGTTCAATACAGCAGCCTAACTAAATGTAAGGTACACTTTCCAATATAATGCAGTCTAACAATATATGTATTTGATTGCATTAGTTTGTGGAGACATTGAACAGTTTCATGTTCAGCACATGTAAGTTTTTACCTGTGAACAAAAGCTGTCATCCAATCTGTAACAGCAGCATCACACTGATTAAAGTAAATGTTTTTTTTTTTTTTTAAAAAGTGCTTTGTTTTAAAATGTGTTGGTTGTGTGAACATCTGTCTGTCATACAGATAAAGACCTGTCTTTTATTTTATATTTAGTTTCTTTAACAAACTCCTGTAAAATGTTTTGACACAAAGACAATAAAGATTCATTTTCATGTAAACGCTCTCGTTGCATCAGTCTCACTCTTTGAGTTCGTTCTTACATTTCAGCACAGTACTGCCCCAGCCGATCTGATAGCTGAGAGTTTGTGAAGGTGAATTTCCCTTCAGGTGTGCTGATCAATCTAAATTCTTTCACTTTAGTTTCACAGATGTAGTGCTTTGTTTACACTGTCACTGAGGTGAAATTGATTTCTGTTTCCTGATTTCTTCTATGTTACGTTAAATTGCACAAGCATAAAAGAAACACACGTGAACGTGTCTCAGCAACGTGCACATTTACTCACCTGCAGCCTAGAGAGGCACAATAATAAATAAGTCTACAGCCAAAGTTTCTATCTCGTCTGAGGACCTAGAATATCTGCACAACCTTTCATGCCAGTCCTCCCTCCAAAACTGCAAATTCCTCTCAGATCGTGGTCTAAGGCACAAAATGTTTATCAGAGTTCAGTGGTTTAAATTAACTGTACTTGACACCTTTTCTCACAGTTTTAGTGTCACATAGTCAGCCCTTTTATCTGTATGTGTTACTTAGAGCTTGATTTCGAAACTGTACGCCATCTGTCGCCATTTCCTCTCCTGTGGTCTGGCTTTTGCAGCCCTCCACTCCTATAATGAAGAGCACATGGTAGGGTGGTGTTGGTGGGAGCAGTACATTGAGATAGAATCAGACCTTCAAGGTTATTCTTGATGGGTATCTCATTAATGATTGCTTTGTTGGTAATCAAAGCATGTGTGGTGAACCAGGTGATTTGCTTATGGTTTCTTGGTTAACAATTAGAGATAACACAGCAACCGATTGTGTCGAATAAACCGAGGACTTTATCACTTCTTGCATGCTTTGAAAAATCTGTTTTTGTGGCTGAACCGTTTAGGTCGTCGCACAGTTTAGGCCAATTCTGCTGCTCTAACAGATGTGGCTTTGTCCTCTCCACTTGTGGGTTGTTCGGCCCTCAGAAAACAACAATGGCAGGAAGGAAACTGAGCGAGAGCAGACTGCTCTGAGTGCTACCAACAAGGTGCAGCATTGCTGCCTTTTTAATTTTTGATTGTGGCTTTTCACACCTTGACACAGACAGTGCATGTGCCGGGTTTTGATGGTTCGTTTTTTTAAAGCCTTCACTTTAGAAATGTGTGCAGGGCTTTGTTTCCCAGTGCCATGACAATTGTATTTCCAAATTACTGTGTATTATTTTGATTTTGGGCAGAGAACCAAATCATTTTTTTGGCAATCCTATCTTTGTCCCAATTTAAATTAGAAACCGAAGATCTGGATAAAATCATTTGAGAAACTGTTACCCAGACACACTAATCCAGCCAATTAGATTTTTTACTTTTTTACTTTTTACTGTGTCACCGCGCTTTTTCCCTTTGCTCCTGCCGTAATTATGGTCGCTAGATGTTGCCTAGCAACACCCACCCCCAATGTAAGTGACAGATAGCCTGTACCATTACACATCATTAGATACAGTGGTAGAGTAAGATAATGGCTGCTTTCAGGACTATTTAAAATCGATTATGCCTCTATTATCAACATGAAATCATTTCTGGACCAGATTTGTCTTCCAAAAACAATAAATGAATGGCACTGCTTGGGTTTTGAATGCCGAGGAGTCACCAACATGCACCTAATTAACATTAGCCGTTAGGCTAACATCTTAAAGCAGGCACACAAAGTCATATAGGGGATGTTTAATCTGCTGCCACTGAAGCAGCTACAACAGATGATGAAACATCAAAATACAAAAAGAGGAAGAAAATATTGTTTTGTAATAAATCTTTGTGAAACTTGGTGCTCCCAACTTGTTGGAGTCATCTCAGTCAGCTGATCTACAAGAGAACATAAAGCAGAAAGAGGCATCAGAATGACAAGTTCAATTAAATTCTATAAAGAAAATTAAGTAGGATTCATCCTCTGAGGATCTTAAATAGTTGACAAAATAAGTCATCAAATTCAGTAACTGTTGAGATATTCCCGTTTGGACCAGAGTTGTTCAAAGGCCGAGCTGCTGGCATGGCTTAAAATTGCACAAATTTATTCCGCATTGTTTTGATGCCACTGTATTTTACTGTTGCTCAGTTTCAGATGCATTGCTTACAATGTTTACAAAATTGTATTCATGAGTCATTTTCAGTTATAAGGTCAAAACACTACTTTAACTTAAAAGAAGATAAAAATCTACTCAGTTACAATGATAAAAGTTAATGTAATATCCCATCTTGAGAGCGAACATACCTGTTGACAGTGATCGTGATTAAATGTCCCATTGCACTGTTTCCATTTTCACATTTAGCCTCGCATTGGAAATCACCATTGTCCTCTCTTGTCAGGTTTAGAATCTCGGTCACGACCTGTCTGCGTCTCATGTTGTCATCAAGCTGTGTCTCGTTCACTGTGGTCAGGTATTTGTTGGGGTCAGTCAGATCAGCATTTTTGGTGATATGACGCCATACGACCTGCACCAGACCACATTTCTCCAAGTCATAATTTGCCTCGCAGGATAGTTTCACCGTTTCGCCTCTGGTGAGAGTCATGACTTTCTGTTTGTAACGGACCTCTAAGATTTCTTCTAAAAAATGAGAGGAAAGAAAAAAAATAGTTCAACTTTGTTTATAAACTCAGTGATTCACTTTTACTAGCTTAAAGGAATTACTTTACATTTTGAGAAAAACCCTTATTAACTTTCTTTCCGAGAGTTAGACGAGAAGCTCGATACCACTCACATATTCATCTGGCGTTTATAAATCTACATACATTAGCTGGTTAGCTTAGCATAAAAACTGGAAGCAGGAGGAAACAACTAAGATAACAACTGTAGCAACCCTTCTAAAAATTACTAATTAACATTTTAAATCTTGTTCGTTTAATTCACACAAATATTGAAAAGCTATATGCCGCTATATGTAGCTTATACAGGAACCACACAGGAAACGGCTACTATAAATACGATGTCAAAGTAACTCATGAAGTGAAAACAAAAAGTAGCAAATCAGTCTGATTATTATCATAAGAACTGTGATCATATTTCCCTCCTCTTTGATTGAGTTGTTAAAATAGACAGGAGCTACTAAAAGGGTCAAAGGGTGAGATTCAGTTTTTAGTTGTTAGTTAAAATAAGTTTGTGCACCAGCCTGGGATGCGTCTGATTGTTGGATATTTACATTTTTACTCTAATACTTTATTTTCTCGCTGTTTTGTTTTGTTCTTGTCACATCTCACATCCAGTAAAAAACACAATAGATCACTATAATTGTATGTAGCTACAAGCTGCTGCACTCAGGTTTTTGTCCGCAAGTGTTTCATGGCATTAACGTGAATTGTTTTCAGCTTATCAATACATGGTTTAAAATGCTTTTGTTTCCTGTTTATTTTTGTGTTTATTTGGCAGAGACAGTTTGCAGCAAATACATGTGCAGCTGCAGCAAAGTAATTAAATCACATGTAGTTCTACTCTTGGTCGTATTGTTTCAACAGAGTATAGTTTGTCCATTAAAGCATAAGCACTTAACAGTATAAACACACAAACATCACAATAACATGCAACTATTATAAATGAATAAAAAAATAAAAAAAATGGATTGAGATTAGAAAAGGTCTTGAACAAAGACATAAAAATATCAAATACTCCCAATAACAAGGAAACATTATTTACTTCTGTAAATCCTGTGAGAAATTTTCTGTTATTTTAAAAACTTTCAAAAGCTTTAAAGGCTTTTTATACTTGGTTTCCCTTCAGCCAGTGTTTACTAACAAGCCAAAACTTACCTAGCTAAACTAGTTCAGATGAAAGTTGTTGACATCTGTGTATACTATGGTCTACTGTATAATTAGAACTTAAACAGGCCACGTGTGTCTTCTAATAATACCCTGCAAGGTTTTTCCCCCCGACAGTGACAGTACGTTGTATCAAGAGAACAAAAAAAATATGTGAAAGAAACCAAAAAATCGAAAGCTGTTCACCAACCTTTGTCCTCAGCAGACGACACACACAAAGTCAGCAGCAACACCACAATGGGTCCAGTGAGCCAAGCCATTCTGTGAGACACACACTGGACGTTTACACTAAAGGTGAACGCGAGGACCACGGCGTGAGTTACAAATGGCAGAGGTTAAGCAGTATCACCTCATGTACTCCTGTCCTATTTACTGCAAACATGAGTGTGTCTGCTGATGTGTGGGCGGAGGATGCACATCGTTGCTCTGTTTTACAGTCAGTGTGTTTCCGTTCTCAATGAAAGCTAGAAACTCATCACTTTCTTTTGATCTTTTGAAAATATTCAGTTTTATTGATTGAAGCAGTTGTCCACTGTTGTAGGACATATGAGCAATTTGGGGTCTGATGAAGCTTGTCTTAAAAATGGCTCTTATTGAACTGTATTTACTGTTTTCAATAAGTCTGTATTGAATAATTTTTTAAAACTGCTTAGACCCTGATGGTGCTATTTAGATTTAGAAAGTTAGAAGTCAGGAAAACACTGTGACGATATCACATATTAACATAGTGAGCACTTTATTAGGAACACGTCTCTTTGCTCTCAAACAGCTTCTACCACATCTCAAAGGCGTTCTACTGGATTCAGGTCTGGAGACTGGGGAGGCCACTGAAGTTCACTGAACTGTCGTGTTGGCAAAACCAGTTTGGCACGACTTTAGCTTTGTGACATGGAGCTTTTTCCTGCAGGAATTAGCCATTAGAAGATGGTGGCCGTAAAGGGATGAACATGGTCAGCAACAATACTCAGATAGACTGTGGCGTTCAGACCGTGTTATCGGCCCAAAGTGAGGCAAGAAAACACTCCAGCACCACCAGCTTGGACTGTTGACGCAAGGCAGGTTGGCTCCATGGATTCAAACTCCAGAATACGTTTTTCCAGTCCTCAACTGTCCAGTGTTGGTGAGTCTGTGTCCACTGCAGCTTTAAGGTTTCTGCTCTTGGCTGACAGGAAGTGGAACTGGACGTGGTCTTGTGCTGGACTAGCTCATCCACCTCAAGGTGCTTTCTGCTCACCGCAGTTGTAAAGAGTGGTTATCAGAGTTACCGTAGCCTGTCTGTTGGCTCTAACCAGTCTGGCCATTCTCCTCTGAGCTACGAGAGAAAACACCTGAAATACCACAGGATGTGAAATCATCAATCAATTAGCACGACAGTGTGGCATTAAGTGGTATAGTGTGGGTACATGCGTGTGTGGATGCTGGTTTTAGAACGAGTTCTATCACTGACAAAAATATCTGGTGAAACTCACAGTCTAGAAAATCCTGTGCCACTTCCACTTACATGAGGCTGACGACACAACGTTTAGCTGATGTACTTATAGGGAAGCAGGAAGATGCTCGTCCTTTTGTTAAGTGGCCACATGCAGCGAGTGACGGACAGCATCTTGTGCAGCTGCTTCGTAGCAGGTGAATGCAAACAGCTCCCCTTTGTGGAGAACCTGCAGCCTGCTGAATGTACCTGTGAGACAGTTGTAAGTCAGTTCTATGCAGGCCAAGACTCAGATATTTAAAAAGGTTAAATCAGTATTTGTCGTGTTGATGATGTTTATTGAATGGGTTTTGTATTCTGAGTGAACCTACTGATGCTGGATGTCAAGTTCTCCATTCTCATTCTGTGTGTTTCCAATAAACCAAACACATTATGACTTCCTGTGAGGATTTTTTTTTTTCCAAATAAAAAGCTACAAATCAAATCGGCATTAAAAGTGTTAAAATCAGCAAAAGTTGGTACTCATAGTCCATTTTTGGTCTTATTTTCAACACTCGTCATCAAATTTGTGTATGATACTTCTTTTTTTTTTGTTTTTGTAATATGTGGTTAGTGACACATCTGTCTGCATTACAATTGGTCAGTGAAAATAGGAAATGAAACCCCCGCATGAACTCCAGAGAAGTAGTCGGTGACTAAATTACCATGACAGTTTGTATGACATAGTAGTGCCTTCTCTAACCATCAACACTGTCACTGTAGGAAGAATGGAGACAGGACTCTATGCCAATTATCCCATCTTTGACAGGAGGAATGGAGGGAAGAGGAGAGAGCATTTGCATTCAGGTCAGAACATCTCAGATAAGTTCAAATGTTTTTGTTTTTTACTTCTGAGCTTTAACCCTTTTCCGTTTCATCGTACAGCACTTTGGTTTTGACCTCTGACCCTGTACATTTTTACTTGCAAACTTCTTTTCTTTAAGAAGTCCAGCTTATGTATATATTGTTCTCGTGTTATGTTTTAAAGATTAAGTTAAAAATACTTTATCAAGGTGTGTTTCTGTGCATATTGAAAAAGCATTAGAATATATTTCTATAATAGTTTAACAGACTTCTCAAATACTGTGATGCTGGAGAGTCCCTGGCTTACTTGTGAGTTATTTTCAGGAAGCATATTTATTGAACCTCACAAACTGCCTCTGTCTAAAGTGAATATACACATTTATATACATTTACTTTTTCTAATATAACACCTGTGACATTCATAAGAATCTTAATATACAGCTACTTCCTCTTAGTTTCAAGGGCGTCTCCTCTTCCAAAAACCTCAGCCTCGTCTTGTTCATTGTTGTGTACATTCCTCTTAAATGTGCGCCAGTAAACCGCATGTTGATAATAGAAATATGGTGGGCGGTATGCATGTTTTTTTTTTTTTAATCTATCTATAGGAGGATCAAAAATGTACATATTGGTTGGAGTGAGCTTCGGCCTGCTGTGCATCGTACAGTCCACTCTCAATGTTTGTCTTCGGCTGCAGGCTGGTGAGTGTGAGCTCCCCACCTTCCACATCACACCGCAAAAACTAACATTACAGATTTCAGAAAGTGAACCCTCCGTCCAGCTGATGAAAAGCCATTTGAAAAGCAGGGCAAAATTTAAATATATATATTTACCTTGTCTACCTGTAGACAAGCTAGCACTGGCTTTGTCCAAACCATAGCGAAGGTAATCTATCACAATGATAATGTAATAATAATAATATAATAATTCAATGGTGGCAACTCCTTGCAGCTTGTAGTAGTATACCGAGAGTCTCCCAGCTGTTTTCCCCCGCTTCCAGTGTTTATGCAAAGCCCAGCCAATCACTTCCTGGCTCTCTGAATTAGACCTTTAAGTGTTAAACATCAGAAACCACAAACATCTTATCTGTTTTTCCCTTTCTAGTTGGGTTTTTTAACAGGTCCGACAATATCCCGACTAGCAATTTCATCCCGAAGTCAGATGACATCCAAGCCCTGATTTTAGAGAGGGATCAACTGCTTCAGGTTGTAGACCATCTGAATGAAGATAAAAACCAACTGGTTCAAGAGAAAAACAAACTGGCAAAACTAAAGGAAGAGCTACAGGTCACTAACAGGGACCTGACTGAAGAAATGAACATGTTAAAAGAGAAAGTCATCCATCAACAAACTGAGATAGACAGATTTCAGTCAAGAATATTAATGGGTGAGTGCATTTTTTTTTCCTTTTATGAATTCATTTGTCTTCAGCCATTCCAGCACCATGACTCTAGGGATGTCTCAGTCACAGTCGGTCAGTCCACCACTAACCCTAAACCCTAACCCTTAATAACTACTGGATGGATTACCATTAGTACAGCAATTTATGGTACCAAGGGGATTATTGTTCAGTCATGTATTGTCCTATCACAGGTCTTTTTTTCTCCTGCCCTGTTCTTCTTCACCTGTCTTGTCCCGTTCTGTCTTCTTCTGTACTGTCCCGTCTTATCCTGACGTGTCCTGTCTTGTGCCTGTTCCTTAGCAGAAAGTAACATCCCAAGATGTCCTCAGGGATGGTGGACATACAAGTCCAGCTGCTACCAGCTTTCCTCTGTGAGAGACACCTGGCAAAATGCCAGACAAGACTGTGAGAGTAAAGGAGCTTATTTGGTGATTTTGGATGATGACATAGAAGAGGTATTTCTGATTTTTCTTATGCAAATCTAATATACTGTATTAACCCAACAGCCATGTATGCACTGTTGAAGAAGTTAGATTAAGTACATGTCTGCCTTTTCTAACCTCAGCCTAAGGATAAATATCATCTGGTCTAGTACCCTCTTGCCCCATCCAACCTGTCCTGTCTGGTCCTGTTTTGCCGATCTGAATTCAACTGTGACGCGCCACTTCTTTATTTATTGTTGACCTCACTAACCACAACGGATAAACCATTTCACCTACAATCCCTTCCCAACAGAAAGTCGTCCGTAGTTTTGGAGCTGTCAAAATGTGGATGGGCTTGAGATGTCGACATTCGAGATGGATGTGGATGGATGGACACCTGCTGCTTCCTCAGTAAGGCTTACAAAAGGCAATGCGCTGTTTCATCCAGACAACTTTTGACCTGTTAATCAATGCTTACTGGGTGATTCTAGGGTTGGGAGTGTGGATGTCTGGGGATCACAGGTAGCCTGAAGGGGCACAGGAAAGGCAGGTATATAAAAGCATGGATGGGTGCCTGAAAGGACTTAGAGTAAAGACATTTGCCCACCCAACTGACAATCTGTTTTATGTCTTTATTAGAGAGCAGAAAGACCAGGAAATGTAGGGGAATTACATGCAGCAAACTGTCCGGCCCGGGCAGGAGTTGCTGCTCAGGGTATTTTCCCTAACCATTAAGCTATTGGGTAAACCCTCCCAAAAAAATTGTTTGCTTTTTTTTTTTTAAACTAATAGTAGTGATGTACCACAAGGTTTCATCAAACCCCTTCATCCAGCCATTTTCTGTACCTGCTTATCCTGTGCGGCATCATTAAGAGCTGCCTAACCGATAACATCATGCACTGAGCGATGGCAGGACACAGCCTGGACAGGCTTACACACATATATATATATATATGCTGTATATATACACACACACACTGTTCCACCCTCACCAAGTCCAATAAAACAGTGTTTCATGCTGTTTTTCTAGTCCCTCGAATCTGCAGCTGGACTGTTGGAGCCCCAGGAATTGCAGGTGTGCAAATGTTGACGGAAGCGATTTGTGCTCAGAGACCTGGTTCATCCACAACTGCAAAGAACATCACCATTGGATGTGTGAGAAGAAGCCAGCCATTATCTGACCTCTATAGGGCTTTCATAACAAACGTCTCTGTATATACGTATATATCTATTCATTGTCATTGTTGATTTTAACGGCTTCATTATTCTGACACATTTATATCGATGTGTCAGTGTAAGTGTTTTCTGCTTTGTGTGAAGAGAGTAAAGAGTAATACACAAAATCTTACCACTAGTTTGTTTATATTAAAATCGTATTAAATTGTATTCAGAGATAAACTTCAATCTTTAATGTGTTTTAATAGTTATTAAAGGCCTCTTCGGTGCTTGGCTTTAGACAATAATACCACTGACTTGCAGTATTCATATTTAATTCAGTCAATGTTTTACATTCATGAAATTAATTTATCTCCAATGCTCGGAAGAGTCAGTAAAATGCAGTGAAACCATTCACATGTTGAGGACTTTGTGCAAATAATGTACCACCACCTGGTGGCCACTAGAGGGTGGTAGAGGTTGTTATTTTAAATGTTTTGTACCTCGTACACTTCATGTCAGTGGATGGTATATCTATGATAATGAAGACAGGAATTTGGAAATGCTTTGCAGCAAGCATTCAGTTTACTATGCATCTTCTATGTTCAACTTCTGTGGAAACATGGCAATAAAGTTGGCTTTGAATTTGAAGTATACTGCCTGTGTCGGGTGAAAACCCTGTAACATCTTAAACTTAAGTTTTACTTCTTCTCCATTTCTCTCAGGAGACAGGAGGCTTTAGCTCAACAGCAGTATTACATCGGCATCCATCTACTACAAAAAGTTTCACTGTTTGCTAGCAGGAAGAATGAAAACAAATAATTGCTGAGCCGAGCAGGCAAAGTAGTTGCTAAGTTAAAGTTTGTGTTGATCAGCAACCCAGTCAGGCAACTTCCAGCATGGGCTACTGGTTATTTCATTGCATAGCTTTTTAAAAATGTAGTCCTCATGAACAAGTAACTGCCTGATGTTGCACTTCCATAACAAATAGCCAAAGACCAACACTGACAGAGAGAACTGTGAAATATTCCAAGTAACACAAACATTTACACTTTTTTCAGACTTTTACTTTAGTCCATGAGGACCCCTCAAGACGAAGGTTACGTACAAAAAACAAGGATATAAAGTAAGTAGACAGCGATTCTTGTTGTCCAGTAATGTGCAAACAGTATACAAGACAATAAAGAAAAATGTAAATACATTTATCAATAAAAAACATTACACATAAACAAACAAGCACACTTTGGTGAATATTCAGAAGTCTTATTATAAGGTTGGTGCTCTTAGTGTTGAATCATTTTACAGTGCTTGGATTAATCCAATAGCATCATTGAACTAATCAGGTTCTCTCATCATGAAAACCAGGACAAACTGATGTATCATGATACTCGTCACCTTGATCTCCTGTCAAACTCCGAGTACGCAATGTTGGAACAATGTCTTCTCTTTGAAATAGGCATGACTATGACTGGGTGGGGATACAGGGATATTGACAGGGTGCTATGACCTCTAACCTCCTTAATTTGCCAAACCTGTGAGGCAGTAAAGCTTCTCGATGTGCTGTTTGTCTCTCTTGAGTGTAGTACTGGAGCATCATTGCATCCTGAGTTCGTGAGCTGTCCCTGAAAAAGAACAGCACGTCCCAGTTCCTCATCCTGTCGTCAGGAAGCAGAGAGGAAGTCAAAGAGAAAGGTTCAAGGAGGTCAGGTGCCCAGCTTCACATCAAGGTCTTGCTCATGTACCCCTGACTCAATGCTGTTATGTCACATCCTGAACGGTGCACGCCATAATTATTATACCCCAAAATCTGTGGTACACATTGCAGTTGTCATCCCCGCTCTATGCTGTGAAATCCTGTCAACATCAACATTGGTTTCTATCAGCCGTTACCACAATGTTGCTCTTACCAGTAAAACAGTAGAATCTGTTGACGACTATTTTCAGTTGCGGATTAATCAACATTTAGTGCTCTAGTAAGTATTTGGGGCAGCAGGATGGTGTGTGTGTGTGCGTGACTCAGTGTGTTCATGGTGATGAAGGAACATGTCACCCAGTATAACAGTGTGGCTCACTGATGTGTTTTTAATAGCACAGTGGAATGAGATATATCAGGCTTTGATACACAAACACAGTGCTGATAGTACATTCATTGTTGGTTTCGGTCTTCTCATTGGATTTTTTTGACTACAAGAAAAATGTAGAATATCACTAAATTTATCTTTTAATCAAGTTGTAAAACAGACTGCTTTGTGTTGGGCATGTCCTGACAACAGTGGCTCATATGGCTCTTTTTTGACAACAGTGACAAACAAACTGTGACACTGTTATATGTAAAGGACATGTTGGAAATATTGGGTGCAAAGTTGACATGGACCGATTTTCATGTCGATCTACGACTCATATTTTGGCTTCTTTGTGTACAAGTGGAAGTTTTGACATCATGCTGGCACCAAAACGCAGTCATTAATCATTAAAATCATTAGGAGTCATCATCTGAGGATCATGAATGTTCTCACAGAATTTCATGGCAATCTGGCCAGTAGATGTTTGAGAAATGTTGTTCTCATTTAGTAAATTAAACTGAAGAATTAATCCAATCTAACGAAGAATTATACCAAAATTTATTTCGCTTTAACTTGATTATTCCCTCACTGTCAAACTATGATATGGGATTACTTAAGGACTGAAAGAAGCTGGCTGTGTAGGATAATGACGTTTTTACAACTGTCTGTGAAACACCAAATACTTGGAGTTAAATTCTCAGTGTCTTTCCTCCTCTACTATCAAATTTGGCACCTTTCCCTCTCAACTATTCAGGCATTTAGCTGACACTCTCATCCAGAGCTACTCACAACGAGTGGCCTCAGGAGATATAAATTTAAGTAAATTTAAACGGATACAATCTGCTTCACTTATTCCGTGAATACACCCTCTGTCTGACGGGTACTCGCAACACACGGCGCACTGTTAGCGGCACACATTGAGTTACATTCACAGTTTAGCCATTTAGCTGACACTGTTATCCAGAGTTACTCACCACAAGGACAAGAGTAGGAGTAAGATGTATTTCTTAGATCTCTGACGTTACAAAGCAAACATCAGTGCATAGAGGCAAATCAAGTGAGGAGATAGCAGAGTGAATGCCGGGTACTGAAATGATCTCAGAATCGAAAAGTGTCTCCTTTATCAAGACAAAACTTAACTCTATGTTCTCAGTTTTCAGATTAGGAATCTGCTGACAACGTCCTGTCCCGGCAAGTCCACATGAGGGCTGGAATATTTCGAATACTTGGAAAATTGCACAACAGAGACATGATTAGAAAGAACTTATTCTGTTGTACAAATGTCAGAGGCTAATTCAAATTGCTTTCCTTTTATTTATTTCTTATAATCTCTAACATTTCTGTTTTTTCTCCTTTCATAATAAGATCAACTAACAAAAGTTAGTGCATCAATTAAAGATGAATGAATGCTTTATGAAATATGTTTATGCCTTATTTAAGTAATATACAAATGACTGACTAAATGACTCATTTTTGTGCATATTTGCTGTCAGGCTCAGGGTTAGTGTCAGGTTAATGCTGTGTTCAAGTCATATAATTACAATCAGCCAAGTTGTAAATCAGAGTCAGAGACGAATTGGGAATTTCTGATGGATGTTTCCACAAATAGTTGTCAGAATGGCTGTAAATGCATCATCTCTGGCAGTTACATCAAAATAAAATCCAGTGTTAACACTGGTACATTTGATTCAGCTCATTTTATATGAGCTACAACATGACAAGAGTGTCTCTTTTAGGCTGTTGATCTGGTCTGATTACAAGGTTAGCATTAGGGCTAACTACCAACTGCCCATCACCAAGTGGCAGACAGTTAGCAACTTGCTCATGGAACAACTACCAGCTAAAGAGACAGATACTTTTAGCAGGAGTTTGCTCAGGAGAGATTGTCCGGATGAATGCTAATGTTTGCTGAGTGTGTAAGAAGGTAATTGTTTGCTAACTTGTTAGCTAAAATGGCTACTCAAGTAGTTCTAATGTCACTTTCAGGATAGCTGTAGCTACACTAGCACCTGTAACTCAGTGGAATCTCTCATTCTTTTATCTATCTTTATTTAAAAAAATCTTTATAATCTTTATCTTTATAAAAAAAATTGAAAAATAAAGCAACATGCTTCAGGACTAACTCTCCGTTATTCTGAAATTACAGACATATCAACTTTAAACAATTAATTGGTTAGCAGCTAGCTTTCTCCAACTCACCTGAGTGTGTTTTAGCCTATTATATATGACATCTTCTATATATTGGCCTACACTATCAGTACAGCTGTACTATTTGAATCCGTGGTCTACAAATGCTTAATTCAGGAATGAATGAAACCATGAAAACAGGCTGAATCTTGTTTGTTTGTTTGTCATTCAACAAATTTCTAATCTAAAGACCCTGAAGTAACAATATCAGACCAGTTAGGTGATGTTAAAAGTATTTTCGTGTTTCAGCACTTTCAACACATGCACTTGTGTCCTTTGACTATTTGTTTTCCCATTCACTTCACTTGGAGCTAGTACAACTGATGAATTCAAGCATGCATATTCTGTTTCAGTGCAATCTCCTGCTGACATTAGCTTTATTCAAAAAGAAAAATGTGCAAAGCACCACATCCTTTGTAGCTCAGTATTTGTCTTGGAAAAAGTCCACCAGACTGAAAGCTTTCATGAACTGGAATCTGAAACTTAACTCAATCCATACAGTGTCATATTAATCCTTTATACTTTTTATTCATATTTATATATTTAAAAATGAAGGTTTAAGATTGATTACGTTCCCAGTAGACTATCCCAAATATACTGTCTACATTTCAATGCCAAATGACTTCCTGGAGACAGATTCTCCAGCATGGAAGTAGCAATATATCATAATGACAGTAACGTAATAGACACACACACACACTCACGCAGAGGTCAGTTTGTCAGAGTTGTGACCGAGGTTTAAGAGCAGGGAGAGGACACTGCAGTCTGTTTCTTCCTCTTTTAAAAAGGGTTTGACATTTCCTGTTTTTCAGACAAATCACCTGCAGCCCAAGGAGACAGGGAACATGCTGACAAGACTGTGGATATCCTTCAGGCTCGACAGGGTGTCAGTGGTCTGTTTCAGCAGGGACGTCGGGCTGCAGCCCTGCAGAGCCAGGAGGAAGGTGGAGGAACTAACATGTCAGCATATCTGTGTCTTCACCTTCAGTGTTACTATGAACAGGGCTTAATCTGCCCTTTGGCATGTACGTTGAGGCGCTTAACCACTGGTCAGTGATGGCTCTGAATAGCTGGTTGTGCATGCTTCAAGCGTTGCAAGTATTGCCAATTTTCTAATCAAAGTTGATCAGCTTTTCTTATTTCCCCGTCCCAATGGACGATAAACAGGAAGCGGCTAAACACAAGGCATTTTCACTGCTGTTTCCCCAAACACTGCATGTCACAGTGGATCTTTGTATTAGTCCTAACCCCACTGGTCTGCACTGATACCCACAGCTGGTTGCATCTCTGCTGGGAACTGGGATCAGAATAACAACCAGACTCCTGTCTCTTAGCATCTTATCACTTGTTGTAATACATTTAAAATTCTTTAAATCTTACCTCTGATCATTTCCATTGAGTTGTATTGATATAAAACACAGTTTTGTAGATGGACCAGTACAACAAGCCGCTGCCTCAGTGACAGGAAGTGACATCCTAACTGATGACCTGCCTTGATGAGAGGACAGTTTGTATTTTCATTTTGACCCCAAAAGAGTGAAGTGACATGAGGGCTAACTGTCCTTGGGCACAGGAATAACATGTTCTTATGCTGTTTTGTACACCTTCAGGTTGTTGTTTTATTTTCATTCCTTCACTCAGATAGCTGTTTCCATCTTTATTCTTACATGTTCTTCAGGTAAAGCTGTAGAAAACTGATTACAGAGCTGCTGGGAAAGTAATTTAAGGCTTTTTTTTCATGCTCAGCTGATTGTCTTCTCCCTCCTTAGTGCTTAACCATCTAAACTGTTTGTGTTTGAGCCGCTCCATCAAGCCTCCATCCTTGGGGTAAGCAGGCACGCTGCGCTGATTATGTAACCTGTATAATGTCACCCCAGGCCTCTGTGTTTTCAGTCTCTGTGCTCTCAGTACTTTCTCCTCTGGTGAACAGGGGGAATGAAAACAAAAGATGTGAGGAGTGATGCCAGTGTGTCAAGAGAAAGTCTCTCTCTCTGCAGTAATGCTACGTCCTTCTATGTGTCTGAAATGTGTTGAGTGATATGGATGAACTGTGTCCCATCTCACAGCAGGACTTCGGTATATTCAGTTTGAAATTGAATTTGGTTTGTTCTGAAAGTCTGTTGTATACACTGCAGGATCCAAATTCCAGTGTATTCACTGAGGCTGAAAGTCTGTCTGTCAACATTGGAAATGTGGTGTCTGTGATGCAAATAGTTTCAATCTTATTTGCCAAGATTGTGGAACTGCTTTTTGCTGATGACGCAGTCCAACACTGGCGTGGTTTTAGCTTCGATGTCCCTGATTTTGTTGGCAAAAATTATAAATATGTTCAGTTGTATAGTATTAAAAGGACAGGGAGCAGGGTTTACAAGCCAAATGGTCAGAGTCAACAGGGTCAACTCTTACTCTTTAAGCACTTTAAGGAGAACAGACGAGGTTTTGTTAAACTAGAAATTATTCTGGGAAACATCTGTTGCTGCCACAGTAATGAGTGAACACAAAGACAGACCCAGGGCTCCACGGAAGGAGCTTAGATTACTGCAGTCAAGTGAGTCTGAATCTAATTTTGACAGAAATTAATACATGTTTATGAAATTTGTTTTGATGAAGATAAGAATACACACTAAAATGAATCAAATGTTTTGTCCATTTGGCAAATTAGAGCATTAAATAAAATTCTTTGCTACTTTCAAGCACAGAACTGTTAACAGTTTGTGATGCTTCATATCTAACCTACATGTAAGGGCCTATAATTAAATGATTTACCATAATCATGTTACATCTTGTTTGTCAGTATGGTTCCTAACTTAATAAGATGCAATTTATGTGCAGCTTTGTGCATCATAACAAAAGGATATATTTTAGTCAGTCGGAGAAAAGGATTTATTTCCTAGAAAAGTAAATGCTGAGAAATTAATCTCTGTGACACTGGTACATGTTGACTCACATACACAGGACAGCATGGCCTCACAGTCAGTCCAAAGGCCAGGACCTATCACAACAGTGGTGTTGATATGGACACAATCTTCTGTCACTGTGAACGTCATTTTACAGTGAGATAGCGTTAAATATCAGGATAGAGAACATTTTCTTGACATTAAATCAAAAGACATCCAAAAGATAAAAAAAAAATATACAGAACACAAATCCACGAATTACATAAAAGATGGTACGCAGATGGTGGGGTCAAAATTTGGTATCAGCAGCATGAATCCATGGACCCAACCTGCCTTGTGTCAACAGTCCAGGCTGGTGGTGGTGCTGGTGTAATGGTGTAGGGAATGATTTTTTGACTCACTTTGGGCCCTTTAATACCAATCAATCACAGTTTGAGTGCCACAGTCTATCTGAGTATTGTCGCTGACCATGTTCATCCCCTCATGGCTACAGTTCACCATCTGCTAATGGCTACTTCCAGCAGGCTAATGCTCCACAACTGACTTCAGTAGAACACCTTTGGGACCCATAGACTGTATATAAAAATGGACGTCGACTCCGGGTCTGGAAAATGAAGTCAATGCGGAAGTGCCTCAAACTTGCATTCTATTGAATGACAACCGGGAGTGACATCACTGGTTGCAAAAAGATGTCTGATTATATCGATATATCGATACTTGTCACTTTGAAGTTTTCTTCAATACAACATGATGTTCATTCATAAAATTATGGCCCTATTAAAATATAATAGACGTTAAAGCAGACTGGTTTTAGGGCGTGGCTACCGCGTGATTGACGCACAGGGGGGCCTGCCTTTTAATCCGGATATGGCGTCAGAGCGATGTGTCGGACATTTGACTTGTCACTGTGTTTTCAGTTCATCAAAGAATTAGCTCCAACATGTTGTTTTCCTGAAAGTGTCTTGTTCGGTGTTCAATTGTTCTAAAAGAGGGGTCGGCAGTTCAATTAATTTCGGTAAGCACATTTTGTTTAAAAATTAGCATCCCTGTTAATATCACAGTTCAGGTGAGATGCACCTTGCTAACCAAGCTAGCCAGCTACTGCTAGCGCTAGCTGATAATTTAGCGATTGTTATGCTAACGGTACCTGGCCCCGCTGGGCTGATAACCTGTGTCAACCTGGATTAGCCCGTGGAGGTGTTCATTCAAAACTCAATAAAAAGGTGAATTTAATCGACGTTAATCTAACGACGTTTGGTTTATGTTTCTCCCACGTGTGACCCAGTTTAAGTGATCTGCCTTAGTGTAATGCGCAGTTTTAATGTTAGTTAATACATTGTCAATCAAGACGTGATAGTTCAAGTTAAGATAACGTGTCGTATACAAAATGTGTAAACACATATCTGACATATAAGATTGTTCATTTAATAATCAAACCAGTCCTCAACTGAAGCAGACATTCATGCACCTATCTTGACAGCTAGTAGATATTTGTGATTAACTGTGATCCACCGCATCTTAACTCAAGTGTTTATCTTTTATTGTCATTTGAAAGGTTTCCACACTGTGAAAACTGAGTGATCTGTGCCAACAGAAGGAGGACCTCGTGTACAGAGCAGCCCATTTGTTTCCATTCATCTGGTTGTGGAGAAGGGAGACTGCATGGACATCCTTAGTTCTCTAATGTGCTGTGATGATGATGGTAGAAAACCTCTCCCAGTTCAGCTTCCTCTGATGAAATGACAGACTAACTGCTGATGAGTTTATTATTCTGCCTTTAATATTCACAGGTTCAGTTTCTTACCTGCAACTTCATTTCTGCTGTTGTTGACGGGTGATGGTAGCAACACAGAATTTATAAATATTAAACTATAATTAAGTGATGGATCAACTCTAGCGCTGTCACCACTTCCACAGGTGAAACAAGTATTTACCAATTAACATCAGCATGTTTTTTGATCCTTCATTGTCAATGTTGCCTAAGCTTAACTTAATTGGACATAATAAAGTACATTAATTTAAACAATTTACAACACTACGTACGTGTATAAATAATAAATAATAATAAAAGGATTAATTAAATACTGTAGTGTACAATTTACAATCAACTATTTAAGATCNGGGTGATGGTAGCAACACAGAATTTATAAATATTAAACTATAATTAAGTGATGGATCAACTCTAGCGCTGTCACCACTTCCACAGGTGAAACAAGTATTTACCAATTAACATCAGCATGTTTTTTGATCCTTCATTGTCAATGTTGCCTAAGCTTAACTTAATTGGACATAATAAAGTACATTAATTTAAACAATTTACAACACTAGGTACGTGTATAAATAATAAATAATAATAAAAGGATTAATTAAATACTGTAGTGTACAATTTACAATCAACTATTTAAGATCAAGAAATAGTTGTGGATGAAGTCAAAGCTGAATTTCACTGTCATATGTAAGTTTGCTTAATAAAAAGTAGTTGAATCAACAGTGCAACAGAATTTAGTATAATCATTATTCATCATGAGTCCTAATGTGTGAGACAGTTATTATTTACTTGCTCCAGTAAATAAGTGATGCTGTTGGAACAGCACACTGATATTAACTATAATGGCTGAGGACTATGAAATATGAACTCTAATGTTTTAAACTATTGTATGTCTGACATGGGGCAGAGAGTGTAATACAACTGTGAGGGTGTAGGGAACAAGGAAGAGCATAGCTGATAAGACTGAACAATGTTATGGCCACAAGTGTTACATTAAAAAATACTATATCATATAAGACACTGTGTCTATGTTTGGGAAGAGAAGATCTTCATGTGTGGACACTGCAGGTGGAGGTGGTGCAGAGCCTCCATCATTGCTGCAAGAGGTTGTAGGTGTCACCAAAGATCCAGACCTTGGCTGGATGGAAAAAAACATCATAACAGAGAGAAATCATATCAATATCATTGTACAGAGAAAAAGACAAAAGAAACAGCACTCTGATTAGATGATCACAGATATCTGAAAATACATTATTCCCTCAGCTTAGTTGTAATAAACAGTCTGCTGAACCGTTTTACATTAAATAACAATAAAATAGAAAGTAATACTCAGTTTGGTGTCATTGTGCAGGTGCACATGTCATGATGGTTCTCAGCTCTCAGTGATGTTCTTTATTCTGACAGAGACAGAATCATTCCAACAGATGTTTTGACTCCTGTCATCAATAATGAAATGAACTAGAGCTGAAAACTAGCCGACTAACACTGAACCAAACTTAATATGAACAAACACGACACACACGTCCGCTGCTCTGCTCTTTAACAGCTCGTCCAGACACGACAGTTCACTGTAATAACGGGATCGTTTAGTGACCGTGACTTAACGGCATTGACAACCCGCTGTCTCTGTTAACACTAAGGTCGGTGACGTCACCTTCGCTTTGCAGAACTCATTTTAAAACACGTTATAACATGTTTTCCCTCGGTCTATGGTTTTAATACAAGCGGTTACACCACACAGTTAGCTTACACACAGTAACTTCAGCTAATATTACAAGGTTTCTCCTCATTTATGTGATATTTACCAAATGTGGACATGTATGCAATTAGCTACTAAGATTATTTTAACACAAAGATATAAAGTTTACCTCGAATTATGAATGCTAACTGTGTTAGCAGCGACTTCGTAGCGCGTATCCAGGAGCCTGCTGCGGTCCGGTAGTCGGTGTAGGCGGTCGTGCAGAGCAAAGACTCTC
>NW_019174347.1:2116322-2118847 GCF_002260705.1 Seriola dumerili
GCTGGGCGCAATGCCTGTGCTGGGGGGGGGCGCGAGCTAGCCGCCGGGCGGCTAGCTCCGCTTGCTGGGCGCAATGCCTGTGCTGGGGGGGGGCGCGAGCTAGCCGCCGGGCGGCTAGCTCTGCTTGCTGGGCGCAATGCCTGTGCTGGGGGGGGGCGCGAGCTAGCCGCCGTTTTTGTTAGCATTAGCAGCTAACATTAGCATTAGCATTTTTTTTTTAAATTCTTTATTGGTTAAAAAAACATGGCCAAGCAGAAAACAGGGGGTGGGGGATAGCTTGTGTTTTTGTTAGCATTAGCAGCTAGCATTAGCATTAGCATTTTTTTTTTAAATTCTTTATTGGTTAAAAAAACATGGACAAGCAGAACACAGGGGGTGGGGGCTAGCTTGTTAGCATTAGTAGCTAGCATTAGCATTAGCATTTTTTCTATTGATTCTTTATTGGTGAAAAAAAACATGGACAAGCAGAACACAGGGGGGGGGGGCTAGCTTGTTAGCATTAGTAGCTAGCTGGCATTAGCATTTTCTTCTATTGATCCTTGGTGAAAAGAACATGGGGTGGGGGCTAGCTTGTTAGCATTAGTAGCTAGCTAGCATTAGCATTTTCTTCTATTGATCCTTGGTGAAAAAAACATGGACAAGGAGAACATGGGGTGGGGGCTAGCTTGTTAGCATTAGCAGCTAGCATTAGCATTTTTTTTTTTATTCTTTATTGGTGAAAAAACGGACAAGCAGAACATGGGGTGGGGGCTAGCTTGTTAGCATTAGCAGATAGCATTAGCATTAGCATTTTTTTTTTTTATTCTTTATTGGTGAAAAAACACAGACAATTAGAACATAGGGTTGGGGGCTAGCTTGCTAGCATTAGCAGCTACCAATAGATTGCAAATTAGCACTGATCATCAGAATTATCTTCTATTCCACAATAATAACATTGAGTACAATTATAATGCTAACAATGATATACAGTACATAAATGATGCGGCAAAGTACGTGTGCAGGTACAGCATATAGACCCCCCCATTTTTCATTAGCTCTAGCATTAGCAGCTGGCTTACTGGCATTGTTCATTGATGATTGAATCCAACAATTTTATTATAGGGTGCTAGTTTGTGTTTCTTTTTTCTTTTCTTTTTTTTTCATAAGAATGCAAAATAACAAGCGGGCTGATGTCTTTATTGATGACAAACAGAAGGTAACACAGAAGACAGTTTAACCATGAAGACAGACAAGTGACAAAGTGTATATAACGTGACATTTTATTTGTGATTGTATGTAATAATAATGACAAATAGTAAAAATAATAATTATACTTGTAAAAAATAACGTGTGCACGTACAGTACATAGCGTTGCCCCCCGTTTTCAGTAACGCTACCATTAGCAGGTAGCTTGGCATTGTTCATTGATGAATGAATTTAATGATGAATATAAGATTCTTCAAAACAATTCAATGTAAAAAAGTGAGAACTTTCTAAATGTACTGTATGTCTAACTGATTGATCTGTCCAAAAGCCATCTCTAGTATTCTTTCCCAACAGGTGCTTCCCGCCAGGGAGTTTCTCTAGGATGAAGTGTAATTCAGGCAGAGTTTATGTTCTTACAGGTGCTTTCACACCACTGCTGTGTGTGTGTACTAAAATCACACACAAATATTAACATTAACATTTGAAACCTCTCTCTCTCTCTCTCTCTCTCTCTCTCTCTCTCTGTCTCTCTCTCTCTCTCTCTCTCTCTGATTGATAACGCCACATCTTGTCACCTCTCTCTGATTGATAACGCCACATCTTGTCACATTGAGGCATAGCGGTCCCAGCTAGAGGGGAAGCGCGGGATGCTTGGCCTGACTGGTGCCAAGGTGATCCAGAGGATCTCCTGGGAGGAGCGGAGGCTCTGCTGTTGGAGGAGGACACATGGGGGCAGAGGAGACGGCCCTCCTCATCCATGATCTCCACGTCACCCTGGACGTCTCTTTGCTGGATTCTCTCTGCATCCAGGACATATGGAGACACAGAGGAGCCACCTAAGCTGCATTCAGGACCCACCAGGTGTGCAGCTTTACACAGAGACTGGTAGACTGACAAAGGGCAGGGTCAGCCTTCCGGCTTCCACCTTAACCAGTTCATCCCAGGTTCATGTGTGTGTCTCAGAGCTTGTGATTAAGTATAATGTGTATTATCATTTCATGCAAACATAAAATTCATTTTTGATCCAAAACCTTTTTCCTCAAGCCAGTGCCAAGTACTTCCAAACCCCTGGCAACACCTGCCAGACAGAGCAGGAGGAATAGCGAGTTGTCTTCCCTTCCAGATACCAGGAGAGGCAGCCCAGGTGACAGTTCAAGGCAGCGACGGGGAAGAACGCCTCCTGTCCTGGGAAGGAGAGTCTCAAGAGGTGATTTTCACTTCAAATATCACTGTTTCCTCTAATGAATATCAGATCTATATTCACACACACTGCTCTCTGATTATCTTTCAGCTGTCTTCTTGGACTAAACTCGGGCCCTGCAAACTGGGCCAGTGTTAGC
>NW_019174347.1:2120498-2122285 GCF_002260705.1 Seriola dumerili
TACCTGGCCCCGCTGGGCTGATAACCTGTGTCAACCTGGGTTAGCCCGTGGAGGTGTTCATTCAAAGCTCAATAAAAAGGTGAATTTAATCAACGTTAATCTAACGACGTTTGGTTTATGTTTCTCCCACGTGTGACCCAGTTTAAGTGATCTGCGTTCGTGTAATGCGCAGCTTTAATGTTAGTTAATACATTGTCAATCAAGACGTGATAGTTCAAGTTAAGATAACGTGTCGTATACAAAATGTGTAAACACATATTTGACATATAAGATTGTTCATTTAATAATCAAACCAGTCCTCAACTGAAGCAGACATTCATGCACCTATCTTGACAGCTAGTAGATATTTGTGATTAACTGTGATCCACCGCATCTTAACTCAAGTGTTTATCTTTTATTGTCATTTGAAAGGTTTCCACACTGTGAAAACTGAGTGATCTGTGCCAACAGAAGGAGGACCCCATGTACAGAGCAGCCCATTTGTTTCCGTTCATCTGGTTGTGGAGAAGGGAGACTGCATGGACATCCTTAGTTCTCTAATGTGCTGTGATGATGATGGTAGAAAACCTCTCCCAGTTCAGCTTCCTCTGATGAAATGACAGACTAACTGCTGATGAGTTTATTATTCTGCCTTTAATATTCACAGGTTCAGTTTCTTACCTGCAACTTCATTTCTGCTGTTGTTGACAGGTGATGGTAGCAACACAGAATTTATAAATATTAAACTGTAATTAAGTGATGGATCAACTCTAGCGCTGTCACCACCTCCACAGGTGAAACAAGTATTTACCAATTAACATCAGCATGTTTTTTGATCCTTCATTGTCAATGTTGCTTAAGCTTAACTTAATTGGACATAATAAAGTACATTAATTTAAACAATTTACAACACTGGGCACATGTATAAATGATAAATAATAATAAAAGGATTCATTATATACTGTAGTGTACAATTTACAATCAACTATTTAAGATCAAGAAATAGTTGTGGATGAAGTCAAAGCTGAATTTCACTGTCATGTAAGTTTGCTTAATAAAAAGTAGTTGAATCAACAGTGCAACAGAATTTAGTATAATCATTATTCATCATGAGTCCTAATGTGTGAGACAGTTATCATTTAATTGATCCAGTAAATAAGTGATGCTGTTGAAACAGCACACTGATATTAACTGTAATGGCTGAGGACTATGAAATATGAACTCTAACGTTTTAAACTATTGTATGTCTGACATGGGGCAGAGAGTGTAATACAACTGTGAGGGTGTAGGGAACAAGGAAGAGCATAGCTGATAAGACTGAACAATGTTATGGCCACAAGTGTTACATTAAAAAATACTATATCATATAAGACACTGTGTCTATGTTTGGGAAGAGAAGATCTTCATGTGTGGACACTGCAGGTGGAGGTGGTGCAGAGCCTCCATCATTGCTGCAAGAGGTTGTAGGTGTCACCAAAGATCCAGACCTTGGCTGGATGGAAAAAAACATCATAACAGAGAGAAATCATATCAATATCATTGTACAGAGAAAAAGACAAAAGAAACAGCACTCTGATTAGATGATCACAGATATCTGAAAATACATTATTCCCTCAGCTTAGTTGTAATAAACAGTCTGCTGAACCGTTTTACATTAAATAACAATAAAATAGAAAGTAATACTCAGTTTGGTGTCATTGTGCAGGTGCACATGTCATGATGGTTCTCAGCTCTCAGTGATGTTCTTTGTTCTGACAGAGACAGAATCATTCCAACAGATGTTTTGACTCCTGTCATCAATAATGAAA
>NW_019174347.1:2122630-2166723 GCF_002260705.1 Seriola dumerili
CCCCAGTCTATGTGGACAACAATGCGAATCTATATGTTGACCCAGATAGGAGGACACCTTTTCCCGGACCTCTTTATCAAAAAGCACATGACCTGACCAGGTACCTCGTGAACGCGGACTTCACTACTGAGGCAAACCTGGCCATGACTGAGGACAGTCACACTACAGCAGGTTAGATATAATAATAATAATAATAATAATAATAATGATAATGATAATGATGATAACAAAAGTTATGTCTATGATACAATGTTTGATAGCCTATTACTCATATGTGCATTGTAGAGAGCTTCAAGGAGAAAGCTGCCCCCCTCAGCCCATCCCCATCACCATCACCATCTCCTCCCCTGCCCAATGAAGGCTTCAGTCATAAGCAAACTCTGTTTCTCATAGACTTAATGCGCCAACACCTGGCAGCAGAAGCGGATGGCCTCCCAAAGACCCTTAAAGAGCTGAACTCTCGGCTTAAATCTGTAAGGTCTAACATGAGGAACTTGTGGAGGGAGACAGCTGAGAAGCTCAGCAGCCACTTCTTAGAATTATTTTGTCCNGTGAACGCGGACTGCACTACTGAGGCAAACCTGGTCATGACTGAGGACAGTCACACTACAGCAGGTTAGATATAATAATAATAATAATAATAATAATGATGATGATGATAACAAAAGTTATGTCTATGATACAATGTTTGATAGCGTATTACTCATATGTGTATTGTAGAGAGCTTCAAGGAGAAAGCTGCCCCCCTCAGCCCATCCCCAGCTGGGCCTCCAGCTGTCACGGCACCTCCAGCAGAGGCTGCTTCTTGCTCCAGCACCCACACAGCACCAACACACACACGGCTTCATAAGCGTCGGCGGGAAAAAGGGGACATCCTCCATTTCCTCCGGGAGTCCGAGGAAGCCAGTCAGAGGCGCCATGAGGAGGCACAGAGGTGCCACAAAGAGTTACTGGCTCAGCTCAAGTCAGCCCAGCAAGGGTTTGAGGGCCTGATGTGTCGATTCTTAGACAAACTGTGATTCCGTTATTCTTGTTAGCATTGCTGTTATTGTTGAATCTTTTGTTAATTATAAGCATTTGAACTACATTCATTACACATTTTATATTCGAGGAAAATTAAATTTTTACTTGAATAAAAGGGAATATTTTGAATATTTTATTAATATACAGTATGTAATATCAAATTTCTGCCCGGGGTGTCAAGTTATTTGCACTATGTTCATTGCACTATTTTAATTCGCACTACTTTGTATCTAAGTGTTTTTTCTTGAATCAAAAGGGAACATTTTGAACATTTGAATATTTTATTGAATTTGTAATTTGTGTTGAATATTGTATTAAATGTATTCAATTGTATTAAATTTCTGCCTGGCATGTTGTTGGATGGGTAGGATCATTTCATGGCATGGCCTCATGACATTTGCAGTCACTCATTTTCATCTGCCTGTCTTGGGCATCCATTTGGGTGTTCCTGACAGATCTCTGAAGCACCAATGCACATGTTGTGTAGAAAACAAGCAGCCATTATGATCATCACCACTGCATCGATCCGGGTGTACTGCAGATCTCGTAGGCGCCTCCACTTAAACTTCATTCTTCCGAAGGCTTGCTCTACGACCACCCTCCCACGGCTTATCCTGGAGTTCTGCAGCTTGTCGGCCTCAGTTAGAGCCCCGTTGTCACGCTTAGGCGTGATGACAAAAGGGAATGCCTGTCCGATGTATGCGCTGTCTCCCAGCAAGCTGTTGTCACCCATCTTCTCCTGCCATGTCGTGTAGAAGTCAGAGGCCCTCAACATCCTGGCATCATGGACCTTCCCTGGTGGTCCAGCGAAAATATCAATGAATCGCCCCCTCTCATCCACAATTCCCTGAAGGAGGACAGAATAAAAAGACTTTCGATTCATGTAGTCAGGTATTTGGCCAGGATATAAAGGATGATCCTATTGTGCACATGATGTTGACACATCAAACTTATCAGACATCTCACGGAAGCTGTTTTGGTTGGCCATGTACCACAGGAACATCAGCACCTTCTTTGTTGCAGGAACTGGTGGTAGACCTTGACAGTGTTGTTTTTGAATACCATTGTCCTGCAGCTTTATCAATACATATTCAAACTGGGGCTTGGTGACACGTAAATGACGTGAAAAGGTGTGATCATCCATGTTCAGCATCATCTCCCACTCCGTTCCAGTCTTCAATATAATGATATATAATAATATAATTCAGAAGTTGTTTATATTTGGACAAGGCAAGCCCGAGAATAACTTTCGTAGATGTAGCCATCTTGTTTCCGCTTCCGTTTTAGGCCGTTGGCTATTTTTTTCCGACTTTGTAACTGAAACGCTGATAACTCGGGTGTGACGTCATTCCCACCACCGACTTCCGAGGTAAATGGAACGCACCATCTGTTAACACTAAGTTCGGTGACGTCACCTTCGCTTTGCAGAACTCATTTTAAAACACGTTATAACATGTTTTCCCTCGGTCTATGGTTTTAATACAAGCGGTTACACCACACAGTTAGCTTACACACAGTAACTTCAGCTCATATTACAAGGTTTCTCCTCATATATGTGATATTTACCAAATGTGGACATGTATGCAATTAGCTACTAAGATTATTTTAACACAAAGATATAAAGTTTACCTCGAATTATGAATGCGAACTGTGTTAGCAGCGACTTCGTAGCGCGTATCCAGGAGCCTGCTGCGGTCAGGTAGCCGGTGTAGGCGGTCGTGCAGAGCAAATATCCTCTATACAGAAGATACCGCATTACAGGCAGCGCCAAAGGTATTAAATGGGACAGTAGCTCATTTTAAAATCCATCCCTGTCTAGACTTACCTCTCTGCATCCTTTTGGAAAGAAAATACAGATCCGTTTTTCTATCTTTCTTTTAACTAAGTGTCAAAACTGTAAGTTGGTTCGCAATGTGGGCAAAGAACATGTAGCTTTACTTTTAAATGTCTGCTTTGGTGGTTGTGCTGTAAAGGTGCAATATAAAATGTGGCCAGTTAGTTGTTACAGCTAACCCTGTTAACAGCATCTTCGCAAGGCTCAGCCAGGAGCCTGTTGCTGTCAGGTTGCTGATGCAGGTCAGCGTACTTAGCGTCCATGGTGACACAGGTCAGAGCCACCCCTCACTCCTCCCCTGCTCCACCCTCTCATCCAACTATGGTTTCTTCTGGCTCCAAAAAACCAAGATGGCAACGTCCATTAAGCCAAACTCGAGGCTTCAAAACAGCAGTTCACAAACCAATGGGTGACATCATGGCAGTTTGCCACTTGGGTAGACCAGGAGATGAATGTGCAGCTGATAAACCTGCAGAAAAGTTTCCGACATCTTGTTGAATGTCATGAAGAACTGAGGCCGTGGTTGGAAGCAGTGACTGCATCGTTGTGACATCACAAAGTTCCAGCAGTCCTAACGGCCGGTTTTAAGGCTCAGTTTTAATACAGGCTCCGTGCATTTCTGTCTTTGACACTTTCACAGTATTAATATAGAACCTAGACCTGTTTTATAATCAAACAACACAAGGACATCTACTTTTAGACTATATGGGACATTTAAATGTTCCTAATCTGCCTTGTTGTCAATCAGCCTTTTTCTTCCTTTTTTTCGAATGCTTTATTTTTCAAATTAATTTTCCATTTCTATAGCAACACATCCAGCAATTCAAAATAATAATTGGACACTATATTGATTAATTACAAAAAAAACCCCAAAACATATACATATCATATTTCCTTTTATGTATTTTACTATGTATCTTATTTCAGACTTTACGATTGTTTCCATTTATTTTCAACGTTTAATTGCTTCAACAAGATGTTGAAAAAAAACCTGTCATTCATTATGACGGTTCACCGCTACATGGCACTAATCACCCCTCATACTGCCCACAGCCTCGCAGAAGGGGGCGTTCCCGGTCTGAGGCAGAGCTCGGGTCATTTCAGCATCGGGGCTCAGAGCGAAGGGAGAGCGGAGCGGGGAGAGACGCCACAGCTCGGCCCGGCTCGGTGGACGGATACAAAACCAGGATGTTCTTCTTCCACAGACTCGTCCTCTAGGAAAAGACAAACACAAAAAAACAAAAAAAAACGTAAAATAATTTAAGGTGGAGACACAACAAGTAGGCTACTGCTCCGTGAATCCAACGTGCGGTGACAGGCGGAGACAGATGAGCCCGCTCCGTCTGTGGTGTCTGTAGGTTAGTCTTGTCTTTTGTTCGGCGGTGACATCCATCCTCCATCTCCACCATGGATCAGTCAGAGAGGGAGCACAGGTCGGACGACGAGACGGAGTACGAAGACGAGGAGGTGGACCCCAGAGTCCAGGTAACAGATCCACGGTATCGATTTGTGGCTTTATAATCGATAACGTTTTCATTGTAGAGCGGCCAACGCGTCTGCAGCCAACAGCAGGGAGCAAAGTACGATGCAGCCTCTGCATCTCCTGCATGACCCCCCTGTGTCTTTATTTATATACGAGTTCAGTTTACATGTTATATTTTTAATAATTCATACAGATGTGACTGTTTGAAGCTGATTCACGTGATGTGACGATGGCTGGTTGAACTGATAATGCAAATCTGTTGGAAACACAATCCAGTTCATGGTGATGCAGTTCAAAAAGAGGGTAAATTATGAGCTCATTAAGTAAGAAATGTACATATTTTTGTTCACTAAACACAAGTTAAAGTTAGTCTTTCACCAATGTAAAAGAAATAATGAGGTAAAACTGTGAAAAAGATAAAAAATAATGAGTACGGCATGAAAAAGACATAATTAATATAATGAACAAGGCAGTATTCATTGTAAAAAGGGCTCATTATTAAAGGTTTTCATAGGTGACGATTATTTTCTCAGTTAATCAATTAATCGTTGGTTCTAGAAAAGGTCAGGAAGTGGTGAAAAATGATTGATTGTTATAATTTCCTGATGTCTTCAGAAAGTTTTCTTTGTCCAGTCAAGAGTCCAAACCCCAGAAATGATCAGTTTATTATCACATAACATAAAAAAAAACAAAACAAGCCAAAGACAAATACAACAACAAAACAAAAGCTGGAGAAATTTTGGTTCTTTTGCTTCAAAAATGATTAATCAGCAATATAGTTGCAGAGTCATTTTCGATTATGCATGATGTGCAGTATAGATAAGTTTTATCATACAGTGGCCACCAGTGTGATTGCTTTTAACCTGCATCAGGAATATTCATGTCAGCCATAAACGGTTAATGCTAAATCGAGTTAGAGTGGTAAAACCAGACGTCACGGTGTCGCCCAGATTCTGCAAACTAATAATCATTTCCATCGTTTCCTTTATCTGTGAATTAGCTTTGCTGATGTCTATCATGTTGCCCTTTTTAAAAGACCATCGTCACTGGTTGTATTTGTCCGCCTGTTATCACCCGTTTAATCAACAAGTGTTTTTCAGTTCATTATTCTTTACACAGAAAAATAATCTGCAGCTATTTTGCTAATTGATTATTAGTTTAAGTGATTTTTCAAGCAAAAATGTTGAACAAAGGTCAAAGGTTCTCTGATTCCAGCCTCTCAGTCAAGAGGACTGTCTGATTTTTCTTTGTCATATCATAGGAAACTGAATATTTTTGGGGATTTGGACTTTTGGTTGAACACACACACATTTTGAAGATGTGACGACGGCCATTGTTGACTATTTATAGACTGAATGATCAATTATGGGAAATGAATCGATGATGAAAACGATCTTAGTAACAGTCCTAGTAGGAGAAACCCATAAGCTTCTTTTAATGTGAATGTGTTTCTCCTAATACACTCAGTATGTGTCTAGTTCGCTCTCTGTAATTCCAGGTATTATATATATATATATATATATATATTACATCACTTCCCCCTCCTCATCCTCCTTTTCTTTTCTGCTTCATCTCTCCCATGTTCCCTCTCTTCCAGGGGGAGCTGGAGAAACTCAACCAGTCCACCGACGACATCAACAGATGTGAGACGGAGCTGGAGGTCAGTCTGTCGGGGGGGGGTTTGAATGTGTTTACAGGTTTTCTGTGCACTCATGCAGTGTGTCGGGTTTTTGACTAACAGAGCATGTAATCGCTCCCGTGTAACTGGTATCAGCAGATCCGAGCGGCTCGTCACGCGTGGACCCGCGGTCTGTGAAATCCAGTCAGTTTACCTTTTTCAGACGAGTGTTGTGTTGAAGGTATCACTGTTTGCACATACAGCAGTTTTTTTTAACTGAATTACAGCTCAACCTTTGCTCTGTCTTCAGGCCAACCTGTTTGTAAAGTTCACATTTTGCACCGTGTCAGCACGACATATTGTGTTACAGTAAAAATAACTGGGTCATTTAACGGAGTTTTACTGACGGCTATATTCAGAAGAGTTTGCAGAGATCGAGCAGACAGGGTCCAGAGTCTCATGAAACTTTTGCACAGAGGAAGCGGACTGCTGTGGAGACTGAACCTTTGAACGCAGCAGCTGTGATGCACTGCAGAGACGAGATGATCACCTGGGCGGGAAGGGGCCAGTCGTTGCATAACTGATCTTTGAATCCCATTAAACTCCAGTAAAAGCTGATGGCTTACATTAATGTGGGTCAGCAACATGTGTGCAGCTTTATAGAGCTGAAAGTCCAAAGTGTTGTCACACAGAATCATACAGGGTGTCGGTCAGAGGTCGAGGTGAACAAGAGTTCAAGGGTTAAAGGGTTTTGTTTTAAGGGATTGTTGTTGAACTGAGATCAACGGGTTTGTATCGGTGTGTGTGTGAACGCACCATCGTCCAGACCTTTTAACATCTGTCTCAGGTGATTTGATCTCAGGTGGACAGCTCTAAGTTCAGGTGTGAATCGAGGACACATTTGAGATCTGGTGGTCTGGGCCACAAGTCTCTTAGCAGTGTGAACACAAATGTGTCCTGGGTCACACCGAAGGACCGCCCACTCTACTGACGTCCTCTGAAGGACCGCCTACTCTACTGACGTCCTCCGCCACAGTCCTGTCTCATAATGAACCGACAATATTTTGCTATTTCAAACGGATAAAATCTAATTTCATTGTAGAGCTCTGAGCAGCGCATTGATTCGCTCGGCCCCTCCTTGACCACCCCCTCCCTCCCTCCCTCTCGAAAACACATGGACAACAGACCCATCCGTCGCAGTCGGACTGGCTAAAAACAACGACACATTGGGTCTTTGCAAACACAAATGATGTACAGTGGGTTTCCAAAAGTCTGAGACCACTTTCACATGAGAGATTCAATCACATGTGGTCACTGGAGATGCAGGTGGGAACTGACGTAGTTGGAGGGAGTCCACCTGAGGTCTGAACGGGGCCTGTGTCGATTTATCTTTTCCCTCACAAACCGATCTTTGGCTCAAATGAACCAGACAACAGCCAAGTTTCATTCACGCTGTCACAGTATGAGAGTCGATTGGTGACAAATCAGAGGAGCGCAGAGATGCACTCGGGGGTGGCAGACGGTGTAAAGCCTCCAAAACAAATAAGAAAAGCTTTGAACTCAACATCGCCGTCTAAAAATACAAGGCGAGACGGAAGATGCAAAAACTGACACTGGTCCAGATGATCAGAGATCAGTTCCCAGCTGTGATTTTTCTATGTTTAGCGGAGCTGTCAGCTGTTGACAAGCAGCAGTGGAGGGAAATGAGATATGAAAGCGTACAAAACAAGTTTACAGTAAGTGATGCATATTTTATTTAGTGATAACCACTCTCACAAGTGGGTTATCTTGCCAGTATGTTGTTTCAGTCATTTAGGACGGCGCTTCGGCTGCTGCGTCTTGTGTTTTGTTGTGAGCTGGATATTCTTTGTGGTCACTGTATTCATAACTGGAAAAAAAAATGTGTCCAGAAAATGCAGATACGACACGCAGCAGCAGTTACCCCCTCGGTCGTGGTTATGTCCGTGTGGTCGGTCCAACCTGTCTGTGCCCGATGGAATCGACACTGTGTCGACTGTTAAACCTTGACCGATTTTATGTTTCTGCCCTTTTCTTTATGGCTCCACGGAGTCGAAATCAAGTCATGTTGTTTTCGCGTCTGACAAAGACGTCTCCTGTTCAGGACTGTGACGGGTCTCCTGTCTGAAAAACAGTTGAAAACAAAACATGAGCCAGTGGATGTTTTCCCCAGAGTTTTTGAGATGGGGTGTGATTGAGTGTTAAAGGATCTGAAGAGATGATTATCTCCTAATAGAAATTTCAATGACGACAAACAGTCCAGACCCTTGAACAAGTTCATAGCTTTGTGCTTAATGAAGAATTTGATCCTCAATTTAAACACAAAATCGAAGGAAGAAGGATTCATTCTAGAAAAAAACATCAACTGATTTTCTTTTCTTTAACCGATTAGCAGTGGACAAAAAGTTTTCACAATCAATAGTCGAAGCAGAAATGGCAAAAGTCACTGGTTCCAACCTCATCAAATGTAAATATTTCCTTGGTTTCTTTGTCGTCACCACAGGCTCATAAACTATAATAAGCATTTTTCACAATTTACTAATCAAACTGATTAATCAAGATATTAATAGGTCGCTTTATAGATAATGAAAATGATTGATTGCAGCTCTACTGACAACACAATATAGTCCAAGTGTTTCTGCCCCTGAACATGACCTTGACTTCAGCCAACACAGCAGTCAGTTAATGCTGATGTGAGTAATATGATACTAAACACCTCTTTCATTTGGCCTCCTAGAGATAAATAGAGGAGGCTCTGATCCTCTCTTCTGATTGGCTGACTGTTTTCTGAGGTTTGGATGGTGGGTCCAGGTGGGCGGGGCTTGGTGACTGCTTTGTTGTGACATCACAAAGTTCCAGAAGTCCTGACGGCTGGTTTTAAGGCTCAGTTTCTGAATACAGGCTGTGTGCATTTCTCTGTGGACTGAGGCTTTGATACTTTCACAGTATTAATATAGAAGCTAGACCTGATCTATAATCACACTACACATGGACAGAGACCTTTACACTGGAGGAGCTTTTAATACTTTTGGACATTTTCGATGAAGCAAGAAAGTTATTGGCAGACTGATCGATGATGAAAATAATCTTTAGTCGCAGACTTTAGAGGGAGGTCAGAGATATGTCTTGCTCAAGGACACTGAAGGAGGACAGATGCTCATCATCACAGGAACTTGATGTCAGATACTTTCTGTAAAAGTAGCTGTCTTGTGTTTACACTGCTCCTCTGATGTCCACATAAACATTTGAAGTGCTTAAATCCTGCGTAGCTTACTGCCGGATTAATATTTTTCCCTCAGAAATGCTTCCAAATTTTCCACTTGAGCGTTTGAAAGAGCAGTTTTGGCCGAGCCTCCTGTTGTTTTGTTCACAGATCGAAATCAGCAGCTGTTAGATCATCAAATCGCTTGACCCCGAAGAACGATCTGATCTGAAGTGTTTAAACAGCTGACGACGGGGATGGAGAGAGTAATAATGAGGCGAATGTTATGAGAAATTCAGTGATGCGAAAGAAGCGAATGCACTTTCATAGCAGAGAGGGGGCAGATGATATTTAATTCAGCAGATAAAGCTGTAGACATGACACCTCAGGGCAGGAATGTGTTGACAAGGTGAAGTGCCTCGCAGTGTGAGCGTCCAAACCCTGAGTGGGAGGACGGAGACGCTGCACTGCGGTCTGCATCAACAGCAGCATCATCGCAGAGATACAGAGGAGAGGACGGAGAGAGGGGGGGAGAGAGGACACGGATACGCACTCATGGCTTTTGTGTAGCTCCGTGACCTCTTTTTTTTACGTTTTTATCTGTCGTTCACTCTGCCGTGTTTGTTTCACTGTGAGTTTGACATGAAACTGTGACTCTTAAGGGTAAAGTGCTGACTTCCAGCTTTAATTTGAGGACGTTTACACCCACATCTGACAAACTGTGTGGGAACTGTGGACAGTCACAGGGGTTAAGAAGTGTCATGTCATGTCAGTTTCCCTTAAAACTGAAAGTCAGCACTTCAACCTCCCACAGTGATTGTTTCACTGGAACTCCATCCAGTACTCTGAACTGTCCAGTTTCCTTTCATGTGTACGTGATGCAGTTTGGTTTCGTGCTGAAACGATTCATTTATATAATCGATCAAGTCAACTAAAAGAAATAAATGTACAATGATTGTGATAAGAGCTGCAACTAACCAATACTTTCATTATCCCTTAATTTGCTGATTATTTTCTTGATTTAATTGTTTTGCAAAATTGTAAAAATATCTATCACCTATCACAATGTCCTCAAGGTGACATCATCAATTATGTTTTGTCTGATCAGCAGAGTAAAACCCCAAACACATCCTGCTTTTCATAGAAGCAAATTCTCACATTTAAAAAGCTGGAACCATCTAATTTATGGCAGTTTTGCTTAATAAATGCTTTTAAATTATTAATCAATTCACAAAAAAAGTTAATTTCCTGTTGGTTGACAAATTGATTTATCGATTAATTGTCGCTTTTCTAAACTGGATTGCCTTTTGGGTTTTGGCCAAGCAAGACATTTGGGCAAGAAGGAAAGTCAGAGGTTTACCAGTGTCAGTAGTGTCCGTCCTCTGAAAAGATATTTCAGCCTAATGCTGCTACTGTAGCTAAAAATAAGCATCAAGCATCAGTGTAGTGAAAGAATAAAAGGTTTAAACCATCATTTGGTTTCATTCGGTGAAGAGACGTGGGCAGTGGTGAAATATTTTGAAGGTGGTGGAGATGAAAAGATGGTATGAAGGATTGAAACATCAAGTTTGACAGAACAGAACGGGGCTAAAAGTCAAATTGGAGAGGACTGACTGACGTGTTTGAGCCTGGAGGGCAGGATAACGATCCACGTCGAGATCAAAAACTCCACACACCAGTCTACAGTAACGTTGTGTTTTAAGCTGCCTGTGCAGCTCCAACATCTCAGACTGCTGCGGCCCCTTCATGGCCTGAGGCCTGCTGGGAAATTTAACCAGAGACGGTGTCGGTTTTTGAACAATGACCTTTTCTCTAACACATTTTATTCATGTTGAACTGAAACCTCCTTGAATGAAAGAAACCTGCAGATTGTGAGGATGCAGAGTTACAGCTGCTGTTTTTGTTATGACCTGGATCAATGGTGAAAAAATGTTCAGAGAAAATGCATTTCTTTCTCAGCAAGACAGCAGAACTGAAAAGCTCTATTGATGCAGACGATACTGAAACTCTCCAAAGTCTCAGTCTGAATGTGTTTTCTGGTTTGAAAGCCTCTCGGGTGCCGGTTGTTACCTTGTTGAGACAATACTAACGTTAAGATTTTTCAGTAAGTGTGTTTTTGGCACAGATAAATAAGGCCAAGCTTTCTTTAGATACAGATGTCATGAGTTTTTTAAAGTTCAACAAATTAACTTTGAATCGTTGCTGTTGAGCAGCTGAAATTGAATCCAGCCTTTGATTCCAGTCCAGACACAAACTTGATTATCAAATTCCTGAAAATGCAAACATTTCCATGGTCCGCTCCAGCACCACACATATGCAGTTTACATTGATAACACTGGCGGATCTTCCACTCTCAGTTTTTGAAACAACGGCTTCTTCACATCAGACAGAAGTAGAGAAAAGCTGCTTCTCATTTTTCTTTGCCTCAGCTGCTGCAGGCAGTTTTTCATCAGCTGCACCAAGCTGGCAAATTAACGTCAGCTGCGTTAGTGGGTTGAAAATGCAGTCTCCAACCTGCAAAAGGCTAATGAAAATTAATTTGACGGCTACGTATGTGATGTCACGCAAATTGAATTGTGTGTCAAGATGCAGAAAAGAGACTGTCAGCATCCCCACCGGGTCTAGTGTTGTATCACAGCACAGGTAATTAGCCCTAGTGTTAGCTCACTGAATTATAGGGGAAATCTAACCCAACACTGTTCAAATGTTTCTATATTAAGAGTTTTAAAGTTCACCAAGAGGTTATTTTTCAGACACATCTGATGCCCATAGAATCTCTAATGAACATGGAAAAATAAACTGCCAAAAAAAAAAATACTGCAGCATCCAAGTCTAGTTTATTTATTCTTCCACCTCCAGAACATGTTCCTGCCTTTCTGTTTATTTACCCAGCGCCTTTCCATTATGCATGAGCTTTTTTATCTACAGGAACTTTAGCAGCATTTGTTTTTAGTCCATTTGTTTCTCACCTTGGAACATTTTCTTCTGGTTGTTCTTGATTTCAATAACTGAACCTTTTTGTTCTACTGCATTTTGAGCTGCTGGTGAGTCGAGTGACAGACGTGCTAAAAAAAACACTAATTAAGTAAAATGTAGTTCATTTTGGGAAAGTTCAACTTTGTGTAGCCTTTAATTCAATTCATGTCAGTTCAGTTTTATTTGTATAGTGCCAAAGCATAAAATACATCACAGTGCCTTACAGTATTATGAAGAGAAACCCAACAGCTTTAGAAAACCAACCAAAAAGAAACTTGAAGGTTCCTCGTCGTCTATAAAAGACGCTGAAAATGTCACGAGAGTGGTTGTTCTGAGAAGTTGATCGTCTTTAACAGCAGCAGCACAGAACTGAATCAGTGAAGGGGAATTTGTTATATCACAGTTACATTCAAAGGAACTCTGTCTTCGCTGGAAACAGAGCAGACACTCCTCATTATTCATTGCAGAAAGGGATGTCCTTAAAAATGTATTTATTCATCACAAGAATTATACAAGAGCTCATACAGAGACAACAGCATTAGAGCCGGTTCACTGGTTTTCAGCAGCCCGTGAGCTCGTCGTGTGCAGGGTGACACAGGCCTGATAGCCTGAGGCCCGTCTCACCAAATTCACAACATGCAAGAGGCAACATGAGCTCATTTCCTCTTTTTCTCATTTTGACATATTTCAAAACAAACCCCATACTTAATATTCATGCAAGATGTGTCTGCAATGTGCAAGCAACAATGACTTTGAAAATACATGGTGTACCAGCAGCAGCAGCAGCAGCAGTAATCTGCAGCTTTTGAGAAATTCATCCCAAGCTGACATTTTCTTGTTTGGTTTGTTTGTTTTTTGCCCTAACCAGCAACAGTCATGAGTAACACATCTGTCTCCAGATGCTTCCACATGGAAGCTGTGGTAGCTGTTGCTAGGAGCAGCTAATGGGTTAATTTTCCTATTGGTCAAAGAAATATGCAAATGTTAATGCTTTTGTAAATCCATTTATAGCAGCTCCATTGATCTCATCCATTCCTGTTGCCACTTTTGTGATCATTTTTGCTTTGACTGTTTTTCATCAGTGTAACTGCTCAGCTAGATAGCTTAGTAGGAAGAGGACTTAATTAAAGGCCATAATTCATCCTGTTTACAGAGCTCTGATTGGTCAATCGTGACTCCACCCAGAGGAAATGGCCATCAATGAGCACAACACCGCCCCTATTTGAAACTCGAAGATATCAGAGATCTTCAAAGGACTGGGGCGAGGTTGTGAGACATCCATTAGTGCTTGCATATAGGAATTTGACCTTGGCCCTCGATACAATGTCAACAACAGTTTCCTTAAACCAACAAACCAGAAGGTTATAATGTGTGGAAGTCCCAATCTCTGGAATATGGGAGAAACCTGTTGGACGAGAAACATCTTCAGTGTCTGAAACGGCAAATTCAATCACCAATTGCCATTGTACTTCTAAATAACGGGATCATAGACTCTATCAAACCTTGTCCTCTGGGGTTGTTGAGGACTGAAAACTGCAATGTTTGGCTTCTCTGTGTAGTGGTGCCACTTGAGTTTTAATAGGATAAATCTCAGCTGGATGGTCGCATCAAAAGCAACCACTTGTGTCAGGACAAACAAACTGACTGACATTCAAACAAAGGGATGTCACAAGAAATATTTGTCTTCTTTTGCTCTCCAGATAAATAAAGTCTGTTTGAGGACGAATGTGCTGAGACCTTACAAACTGTTGTTTCCTTAAACTTGAGGGTTTCTTTTGGGACAGCAGTTGTGGAGCTTGTCTTTCAAATCAAGACCACTGCTGCCAAACATCCTTGTCCCCAATGTCACTTGTATAACTGACCCTGCTAAATGAGGAGGAGACTTAATAAGGAACTTCCCTGCGTAGATACATGACGTTTCTTACTTGTTTTTCGTCTTGGTCTATTTGTTCTTGTGCTTAGAAAGTTCTCTGCCCGTCATGCCAATTACACGTCCATGATGACATCTAAGAGCCAAATCAGTCTGAGAATTTCCCCTTGACAAGTACCAATGAATGAACAAAGCTCTCTAAGATGGAACAAGGTTTGCTTCGTACTAGTTAACAACATTATATAGGACATTAATTTTTCACAGGCATCTACAAACAGATTGGCTTGAGTCTGCTTTCCAGTGTTTACTGGGACACCCGCGTTCTCGGGAAAACTGTGTCAGCTTTATCTGGCACATGATGTGAATACTTTGCCCAGATAAGATGAAGTTTTTAATGGTTTGAGAGTTAATGCTTCTCAGCCACCATTTAGACCTACTTTTCAGTGATTTTTATCTCTGATTACTTGGGTTTTAGAGTAGATGCTCGTGTTGATGCCGACTGCGACTCATCGCTGGGAGCAATAGAGCAAGTTTCATTTCCTCAACTAGCAGCTTTGCGAGCAGCGACTAGGATGGAGATGAAGGGTCAAGAGCGCAACGCCCTGTCAACTGATATAACAAGTGGTCATTCTTATGTGCAAGGTGAAATAAAGCAAGAAGCATCTTTAAAGGCTCATAAGGGGCATTTTCATTGACAAAAGTTGGAGAAACAACATTGGATTTAAACTCTGGTGACATATTTTACAATTAAGTCAAGCACCGTCCCGTTAGTTTTTGTCAGTCCATCATCTGAAACTCTACGTAACAGCTTCCTTTTATCTCACTGATGCACTAATGTGATTTTTCACCAAATGGGGTTTTGGCAGAGACCTTGAATCGCCTTAATTCAGGTTAGGATTTCATTAGGTGCGTTTGTTGCAGAGCTGAGGGGAATGGTTGTGTTCACTGTTTGGGTTTGGGATGAGCAAAACCATTAAAATCCCGTATTCGTACACTAGACAGTATGGTGGGGGTGGGTACTGATTACCTAACGTTTTTAAGATGATCAGTATGATCAGAGGTCCTGCAAGTTCAGCTGAGCCCTCAAATATTTCCCTCGTTTGTTTTGACTTATCTAACCAAAACTTTTACCTTCTTCTTTTTTCTTTTTTTTTTCCAATCAGGATGCGAGGCAGAAGTTCCGCTCGGTTCTGGTGGAGGCCACGGTGAAGCTGGACGAACTGGTGAAGAAGATTGGCAAGGCTGTTGAGGAGTCCAAGCCTTACTGGGAGGCCCGCAGGTTGGCCCGACAGGTCAGTCAACAGTGCATGGATGGGAGGGGATGGTAGATTCAGAAGTGGGTCCACCTGATCAGGTAACCAGTTTACCCTGAAGACCTTTTAGTCTCAAAAATTAAGTCCATCTCTTTCCGAGTTGTGAAGGTTGATCATGACATGATCTTTTTCCTTTCAAATCTCTGTTACTCGTGTTTAACTTTATCCTTTTATTTCCATATTCAGTGTGTTTAGCTGTGCATGGCCTGGTCTCATTTGTTAATTTGTTTTTTATTGTTCTGGGATCTGAGACTTGACTGTTTTTTGTATCAGGTTGGTAGGTAGTTGGTTCAGTAGTTCTTAATCAAGTCAAGTCTCGAGTCCTCATGTTTTTATCCCTTAAGTCATGCTCAAGTCCAAAGCCCAACTCGAAGTGGGAGGACCTGGGTTGGTGGAAGATTGGATGGATGGATGTGATGCAAGCTAGCACATAGAGAGTGAGTTGTCATTGAGGTATAATTGTGCATGAATAGATGATGATGATGATGGTAGGTTGATATTCGGTCGATGAGTAAGAACTGACCAGCATCGTTCTAGGTAATGTCGTTGAACACGTTGTTTGTTTTGAGTTTCCCTGCTGGTGTTTTACCTGCTTTGATTTTCAGTAGTCTCCCTAAATTCCATCTCATTAATCTCCTTCCTCTCTGAAAATCATTTGTTCGGCTTTAAGACGTCGCTTGTTGAGGTGATAATTGAATTTTAATGCACAAACTTTAATTGTTTTCAGTCTAGTTCATCAGTAAAATGCAGAAATCGGATGCAGCTTAAAATGGTAATGAGGGGAACTACACAATCATTTCAGACCACGGTCTCACTTCCCTTTTCAGCAAAGTGTGTGTGTGTGTGTGTGTGTGTAAATAAAGGGGGAAGCAGCCACCTGCACATCTCGATAAGAGCCCACGCAGCTGTAAGAGCTCAGTCAGGAAGCACAGGCATCGACTGAAAGGCTTTATTGTGGAGGTTTTATCGCCTCCCTGCCTCCATGATATGGCTCATATAGGAGGGCTATCTGGACATAAATATTTGCTACGAGTACGAGTGGTAATTTTCAGTTTTTGTGCTGAAATCTGAGCAATGGTGAAAGAGTTTCTGCAAAGTGACGCTGCAATCGGACTTCCCCTTCCTCAACTTTATGTCCTTTTTTAACCCATTTAAACAGAGGATCACAAGGAAATCTTCAAGGAGACATTAACTCGATTTGAGGCCAAAAATACAAAATACTTGAAGGAATTGATGTCATCCAGACTGTAATCTCTCTTGTTCTTTGGCCTTTAACCCTCTGTCCTTGTATTTACTCTGAGATCTGTCACAAAACCCAAATACTTCGTTTAGTGGATGATCTTATCCAAAACCATCTGGAGCATTTGGGGTTTCTAATGAGGATCAAATATGTTAGCATTAAGAGAATCCATTCAATAGACCGTCCTTAATTTATATCAAAACTTTTATGCATGAATTGCTGCTCAAACTGCTTTACAATCAACACAAATCTACAAATCAAACAGGAATGAAGACTATCAAGAAACATTCGATTGTTTGTGAAATGATCGTGATAAAGATTCGTCACCTGTGGTTTCGGTGCATCAGGCACCTCGACTGTTTTGGTCCTTGGGGAACTGAGATGAGGATGTACAACATGCACTGGTTGTACTTCCTTCCACCTGTCGGCTCACCTGCTGGTCCAGTTTTATTTCTGTCTCCTCTCGAAATTCACTTTCATTTCTTGAGCATGTTTCTGCAACGGCTTGATTTCAAACTGTAAATAATGCTCACAGTCCGAGATTGAGAAGTAAGAGAAGAGCTGGTTGCAGTGCACAGACTGCAGAGATGCTCTGTTTTTATGGATGTTTTCCGTGTGTCCCTGAAAAGGTCGTCCATGGTAGAGAAGTGCAGAAATGTGTTGAGGAGTTAGAGCTGGGAATCAAAAAAAGATGACTAAGGAGAAAGGACAGGTTAGGGAACAGGGAGGAGAATTAGAAATGAAGCTCAGAGTTGAGGCGGAGTTCGTCTTTTCCTCCAGGGAGACGGAACATTTTAACATCACCACAGCTGTTCTGTTACTCTGTAAGGGAAACCATTCGAATAAGTTCTTTTATGAATACAGTTTTGTTTTCTTCACTTGTTATACTGCACCACCCCTCTCTGCATGAACAGCCAGGCTAATTTAGCTCGACATTGGACTGACAGGAAAAGTCAGTTAAAATTTAGGAGAAGGTTTTAGCTCGTCCCCCTCATGCAGGCGACCCAGTTTGACTAACTTTGCTAAGTTAGAGAGACTCTCCTATAACTAGAACAAGGGAAGTCGCCCTTGCGTTGCGGAACATCTTCCCCGCTAAAGTGTCCGGACGAAATACATCTACAAGCTCGAGTTCTGAAGTTTATCTTCACCTCTGTTCTCTTTGATTTTATTGATCAACCGTCAAACTGAAGAGATTTTAAACGACGACCTCGACCCGACGGGTTCAGACCAGGTCAGAGTTACAGCATCAGACTCCTGTGGGATTTTATCAGATGTTGACTGTGATGGATTTGATAGTTCAGCTCCACTGCACTGCTGGGAAAAGTTAAGCTTCGATAGCGGCTGGGCTTCATTACATTTGGGTTTCAGGGTCTGAATTAAGTGAAGTGTTTTTCAAATTATAACTGACCTTCTCTTGACTGATGATTGATGAGGTGCAAATGGCTCTGACTTTAGACTCATTGACCTTGATGATATAGTATTATTTTACCATTAGTCATTTTAAATTATATCTCTGCTGTGAGAACTGACCTTTTTAAAAAAGGTTTTGAGGTGAACCGGATTGTGGAGATGCTGTACATCCGCGTGTGCACAGTATTCACATTTACACACATGCATGGATTGTATCCTGGCATGTCCCCATCAACCCCTGTTTTTCGGGCTGAACTGAACTGAACTGCTCTTTGCCCCGTTGCCACGTTAACCTCATGCACTGGATGGTTTTTGCTGCGTCTGTGCTTGAAAACACAAAAACTTGGACCTCGGAGCTCTGTGTGTTCAACGACTCACATCTCGTCCTGACGTTACTTCAGCGTGCACCCAGCTGTTTTCCAATTTTCTCCGGGCCGCAGAATAAGACTAATAGGCTGAACCATTATCTGCTCTCAGTCTGAAGGCCGCTGGCTTTTGTTGATAAGTTGTTAAAATGAACTTGGCGAACCGAGTATCAGATACTGATAACCAGATGAATAATCAGAGCAGCGATAATGTGCTAATATTCCATTTTTCATATTATTCTACTCTGCTGATGCTTCTTTCTGAACATGTTTTGTGATGTTCAACATGTTCTCGGTCGCTTCGCTTCATTTATCTCTACGTCCACGTTTTTCTCGGCGCGTCTGAAGTTCTGAACCGGGGACTTTGAAATCGCAGCCAGCTTTTCTAACCTCTTCACAGCTCAGTCCACTGGCCTACACAAACATTTTCCATCTGCTGTATCTGTCTGCGCTTGCTATCCAAATGCCTCGCGGGGCACATTGAACCTCTGTTATGCTTTATATCAACAGGGAAGGATAAACGTCGGTTTTGTAAGCCAGGCTTGTTCTGCTCTCAGACCTTTTCATCGCTCGTCTCTCTTTGTCCCTCTTCTCCCCCCGTGCTCCCTCGTTCTCTTTGTCTTTCCTTTTCTCTGACGGCTACAGACTGCAGTGGAGTTTTTTTTAAAATCAGATCTCTGCTCTAATTCACTGCATTAGTCTAGCACCCAGGCATTTAAAGCCGAGGCTTTGCTTCCAGCACGTCTGCAAATGAACATTGTGGATGATTTTTTTTTTTTTTTTCCTTTGGCTTATACTGCAGGTCCAGGTAGCGCTACAGCTGTTGTTTTAATATTGAACAATCTCCGGTCATCGCATCACGAAGAAGCCAAGGTGACGTCTTCAGATGTCTTGTTTTGTGTCTGGCCAAGATATTCGGTTTACAATGACATGAAGCAGCACATCCTCACTTCTCAGAAGCTGGAAATATCATTTGCTGATTTGATAAACCACCGACTCACCGTTTACAGTTTAACCACCATTTCTATAAGCAGTCATTATAGAAGAAATGTCAAAACCTTTAAGTGTCCCCAGCAGGAGAGTTTGGGGAGTTTTAAAAAGATTGGGAGTCTGTGATAAACCTGTGATAAACCGCAATGGATGTATAATGATGATGATGCTGCACTTTCTCTTGTAGCTGTGGAAATGGGGGGAGGGTAAGTGAACATAAAGTTTTACAGTAGGGATCAATGAAATTTAGTATCGCATCATGAGGATGATGGTAAAACAAAGTAAGTGGGCCAAGCAGGATCTAATAGGTGTTTGCACGATCTCCTGGCACCTGCGTGGGTTCACTCCGGGTTCTCCGGCCTCCTCCCACAATCCAAAGACTCTTAGGTTCGGGTTAATTGGCGACTGTAAACTGCCCGTAAGTGTGACGGTTGTTTGTCTCTATATACGTCAGCCCTGTGATAGACTGGCAACCTGTCCCGGATGTGCCCCGCCCTCACCCAGTGGCCGCTGGGATTGGCTCCATATATCTAATCTTTCTGTAAATGACCCGCCCCGTCTCAAGAATAGATGGTGGAAAAAAAAAAAAGAAAAGCCAGTTGGAGCTGAAATAGAAAAGAGCTGAAGTCGAGTAAAAGCAGTTGTTTGTCTTTTAACAAAGCTGTTTTTGTCAGGCTGTTGGAAATGGCTCTTGCCACAAATTAGACAGAACTCACACAAAGCGCTTTGATGTCAGTTACTTTAAAGACTTGCCAACTAAAAATATCTCAAACCGAAGACACACTGGGTCTCTTTGTTGCTGTCCTCGTGTTGTCTTCATCGCTCGCCGTGGACTCGGTTCACGGCGCTGCAGAGTGTGATGTTTGGCTGGTTCAGCTGAGACCCGATTACGTAATTGGTGTTTTCATTACGTCTTGCTTTGTTATTGACTGCTGAATGCCCAGCCCTCCTTTCTGTTTTTGGCTTGTTTTCTTTTATCTATTTTTTATTTATTTTTTGTCCCTGCTCTTTCCTTCTTTCCCCCTTTTCCTTTTTCTTTCCTTCTCATTGTTTCCTTCTTGCTCTTTACTTTTGAGCTTTCCTTTATTTTCCTTACCCTCTTGAAACCCCTCCTTCCGGCCTTATTTTTCATTTTCATCTTTCTTTTGTTCCCTTGTTCATTTTTCTTTCCTTGGCCCCTGTCTCGTCTCGCCTGTCGCTCTTTTCCTCCTTTTTTTCTCGTTTCACTTTTTGCCCTCTCTCCATCAGTACAGTATGCATTGACTTTTCCTTTCTTTTGTTCAGAAAGCCTCTCTTTCTCCGTGCGCTCCTGACGTCACTCTCCCACTCGTTTTGATTAAAAACACAGTATTTGCTGTAGCAGATAAGCAGCAGGCAGCGCCCAGGGAGCGGCGGCGGTGGCGGGTGGTGGAGACAAACAACTCAGTTTGACCTTGTCTCCAGATAGAAGATAAAATACAGACCTGTAACTCTGAGAGCGCTGGATAATCTGTATTTGCATATCATGCATCTAGTCGACAGCTAATGATTCATGAGTCACTGTGCAGAACAATAAGAGTCGAGAAAAACCCTTTAAATTGCGTGATTTTTGAAAACAAAACGATGACATGTTGAATTGTCTAGAGAGTCATTGCAGATTCCTCACCTTCGACCACCTGAACCAGCAGTAAAGAGGTCAAGGGTCACATGGCACAGCAGCCTTATAACCTTTTTTGTGATCAGCAAACGCCCCGTAAGTATCGTCGGGGTTTGTTGTCGTCACCAGACACACATTGTTTTTTCTTTTTACAGCCTTGTGATCAGTTTCAGCCCCGTCTGGTGATGGAAGATGGCGACCGTTAAGGGAGAGAAGAGTCCGTCGTTTAAGACTCTGTGTTGTCGATGTGAACCCACTAATGCACTCAAAATAGCAAGTGTGTGTGTGGACGTACGTGAATTGAGATGCAGCAGCTGAGATCTTCTGGCAGGGCCCTACGAATGGTTCCTGAATCCCGATTTGTCAGGGAATCCGGAGGTTGCGGTGGATATTTTGCTGTGTGATCCAGCACACAGAGTTTGCTCTCAGACGAGACTCGCTTCCTCAAGGACACAGTAACAGCGGCATGAATCAAACTTACGATCTTTCTGCGAGGGACCAGCGATCTCTGGCCGTCAGCTTAAATGGCTTCAAGCTGCTCTTTTTCCCCTTTTGATTCTCCTGGTGAAGGTTTGTCAGGTGATTCCAAAAAAGAAAAAGAAAAGTAGATGCACTTACTGATGACCTGAACACTAACCGAGGAAGTGGGTCAGGGTGACGAGGCTGAAAAGTTTGTGAAGTGATCGCTCGGGTGCACATCGCTTCAGAGACGCACGTTTTTAAGTGCTGACTCCGGTGGGATGGAGCGGTACCGCCGCATCTCAAGTAAAACTTTCAGCAGGAGGTTTTTTCTTAAGTCATGAAATATGCATCAGGCTCACTTTTTATTCCACTTCCCCTCTCATGACTCAGTTGGAGATGGAAATAAGGGAGTCAGGTTTCCTTGCATACTGTATTAGCAGTGAGCCAACACAAAAACACACTTGTATATCGGGGCTGCTGCGCAAATCTAATTCTTCAAAAGCCACAAACGTTTGAAGGGGGGGGGGGGGGTTCTGTGAGTATGAGGGTCAGAGCTGCAGTGAAATCTACCGGTCGAGTGGATGACTCAGTCCTTCCTCATCGATGTGGCGACTGCAGAAGCTTTCCACTCAGCCTGTATCTGTCTGCAGCACCACTCCGTGTCTGCAGGTTAGCTGATGTCTGTGAGAAAGAGGAGAGAGGTGGTAGGAGTTATGGTTTGCACGACAGGAAGACAGATTGAGTTCAAGATGGGAAAGCGCAGGATTTAGATCACAGGTGAAGGAGGCGAGGAGCACATCTCCAGATAGGAGGATGATTAAAGAGTATTTCTTGCGATGAGTCTGAAGCAGTGATGCAAAAGCAGCCTTACCCTGAGGCAGGAGGGAAAATGTGGACACACGGATGAGTTTTCAGACCAGCTTGGAGTGAATTCAACCTTTTTACTGGCTCTCAGATGGAGCCTGACAGGCCGGAGGGGTCAGCCACTGTAGCTTAACCCGAGCAAATACAAGGCAGGTGTAAGGCTGGAACATGCTGCTCTTTGAGGAGAGGATTCAAGAACGCTTTAAAAGTGCACAGGAGAGTGGGAATCTGATATAACTGGTGACTACGAGTAGGACTAGTGGTAGCTGGATAAGTAGGGATAATGGCTGGACTACTGAGCGGGCCACGGCATTCACATGAAGCTGTCTGTCAAGCCAGTGAAGCTGAGCCTGAGCAGGTACAATATAGATATAAGGCTGAGTCAAACCATGGAGTCTTTGCTCTTTACCTGGGTGAGAGTAGGCGTTAAAGGCATCTTCAAGGTGCGTTAGCTTGGTTTAAAGGTGTGTTAGGTGTGTATGGTCAGTTTAATGGAACATGAATGTTTAAAATAATCCAAAATATATGGATTCCGCAGGTCATTAAAAAATCTTGAAAAAGACTGAATCAGCAGATGCAAAATTTAGTCTAAAACTCTTTTGTTCTGGTTTTAAAGGGATGAATATTTCACATTGTTTGCACCCTGATTATCATATAAGTTCTGCTAATTAAATATTAGCAAAGAGGAAGATGTAAAAAAAAATTTTAGTGCAAAATTTGGTAAGAAATGATCAGTTCAGAAAACTTTTTAATAATGATTTTTCTTTTAGTTGACTTAAAACTTCATCACCTCCTGCTTGTCGTCATCCGATGCTGGCTGTGAGGTTGTGACCATGACGGTGGCCTGAGTTTGAACAGATGTCGGGGGATTAGTGAGGGAAAGGCAGGGGTGGGTGNTGAGACGATGATATGCTAGATTTGGAGAGGAGGATTTGATCCAGCTGGAGTAGAAAGCCGTGAGAGGATAAAGCGAGAGACTGTGTGAGAAAAGAGCAGCAAAAGAAAACGCTTCCCTCGCTGTAATGGACGGGATTGTTTCTGGCTCTGTGTGAGCAGCGAGCACCACAACCTGCGCGGCGCTCCCGTCCACTCCGATTAGACGGATGTGGGGCTCGGAGACACTGTGGGTGAGTGGACGGGTGTTTTAATGTCTTAATACCACCCTTATTTCAAACTGTACGTGATTTTGAATATGAGTAGGCAGACATCCGGTCATGAAGAAGAGGAACTGCAGGGAAACCCCTTCATGAAGATTTAAACATGTAAGAAGTGATTGTTTGACACTCAGATTTTTAGGGGATGATCCATTAATTGCAAATTCCCCTGTAAATTTCCTCACCTTCTTATCATTCCCTCCATCTTGGTTGTTCTTTCTTTGAGTCTATTTCCTCCCTCCTCTCTCTCTTTCTGTCTCTGTTTATCTCCCTCCCTCCCTCCCTCCCTCCCCCTGCTGGAGTGAGGGTTTTTGGCAGTCAGTGCACGTCACATCAGACTTTAGCCACAGGGAACGGTGCTGATGGATGAACTGAAATGGATGGATGGATTGAAAGATGGAGGGATTTTGGGGTGGGGGGGCAGAGGAAGCTGCTGCAAGGTCAAAGCCATCTGGTTTTGTTTTGGTCACCTGGGACGCTGTGTGTGTGTGTGTTTGTGTGTGTGTGTGTTTGTGTGTGTTTGTGTTGTCATGCCACTGGCCTGTACGTTGTTGCATAATATCTGCGGCAGCTGCGTCACTGGAGCCGCTCTGACACAGTGTTTTGTGGTCGAGTGCGAGTTTCCTTTTTGTACTTTGACTCTGTGACTCAGGACAAACATTCACCCAGGACTAATAACAAGAGATATTATTTCCTGGCTTGAATCGAATGTTTACATTGTCATTTATGTATTAAGTGTTTTTTTTTTTTTTAAAGCATTTGATCCTTTGAAAGGTTCATGACTCCGCCTTTTAGCCATTACAGTACGTGGCTTAAAAGTTGTTTCTTAATAAGAAAAAAAACTGTTGATGTATTTGTGAAAATAAAAAATCGTGGCTACATGCTTTTTTTTACTTTGCTAATTTCACCACAGTTTTCTCCTAATTCACAACATCTATGTCCCTAAGTGGCGCAGTCACGGTCATCGTTAACTCCTCCCACATCCCGCCCTAATAACTCGCAGGTACTACAGCAGTAACGGGGACATGATCCCTCAATTCCCACCAGCAAACACTGGAGCGCCACGAATCTTCTGTGACTGCCGTGAGTTTTTATTGTGCATCATCTGTTGTAAATAGCTGTGAGGTTGTTGACGTGGTACCTGACATTGAATTAAACTAATAACAGTGAGCACGAGAGAACGTATATTTAATTTGATCAGCATCTGATCAACCGGCCGGTGTTTCGTCCACTGCTCTGCAGAACGAGCAGAGCACATGGGTTCTCTATTTTATTTATCACCAAAGAACAGTGTGCAAGACTTTCAGGTAGCAGCTTCTCATTCTCAGTCTGCGCTGACTGTTGCTTTCAGCGAGTAGAAATGACAAACATTTCTTGTGGCAGGTCGAACCATCTGCTGCTGATTAATGTTAATTCTGTCAGTAACTTGATGGCGGGCCAGAATCAAACTTCTCTGTTGGCAGGTTTGTGTTCCCCTCTCCAGACTGTGCGTCTGTACTCTGCCAAAGATTTTTGTTGAAGGAAGAAGCTAATTAAAAGAAAAAAACAAAAACACAATTGGGATATCCCTCGTGAAGAAGATTCGCCGTCTGGAAACAAACTTTTACCACCATCTAGAATGGTTTTGCTAATTCTTGATTATCCAAATTTAAGGGATCCATCCCCACCCATCAAAAATGTTAAGAGTTGAAATGTTAAAAGTTAAAAGAGAGTAAAAAGATGTTCTATAGTTTCTGTTGTGTTGAAGTAAAATTTGCTTGATGATCATCTACATCTTCATGAAAACAGATGGTCTCGCATCAAGTCTTCCAGAGTAACATCATCCTTTAACTCTCGCGCTTCTTGGGTCGTAGTGAATGTTCACCAGTTTGAATTGAGCGTGTTTGAGGAGTTAGATTCACAGATTTTGGAGTAAAACACCTGCACCGTCCGACCACATCTGTCTTTACAAAAAGCGGGTCCCTGGCTACAACTTTCCCCCTTGTCAACTCACAACCACAGCAGTTCCACTTCTTCGCCCATGGACGTATCTGGGTTAATTTGCCCATTAAAAGACCGTGAAGCGGACATCAGAGGCCGAGTCTTCCTCCCCGCTGCGTTTCGTTCATCCCTGACGCTCGCTCACAGATCTAGGCCAGTCACGGTTTCGTTCACCTCCCTCTCTCCTGGAATAAACAGCAATGTCAGATTTGGGTTTTGCTGAAGGGCTCGGAGGTTTAGCTCGGACAGGAAGGGGACGCCTCGTTTAACGCGATCGCGAGGCCTCCGACCGCCGGCCTTAATGGACTCCATTGTCCCCAGATCGTGCTTCTTCTCTGGAGGGAAATTAATTGCTAGACTTGATTGAGGAGCAGAGATAAAAACATAATCGGATTTTCCCGGAAAACTGTTCCAAATCAGGTCAAACAGATACCGTCTCCTACGTCCCCTCCTCCTTCAGGTTTACATCAGTCTGCCTTGATGCCTCTGAGCAATGCAGTCATCATGAATGTAAAGAAAGGTATTCCAGCCAACCCCCCCCCCCCATGAATGAATGAATGAATGAATGAAGGATACACTCATGTATGTGTCAGTGGATTTAGCAGGAGGAACTGTGAGACACCAACAGACTTGTCAGTGGGATGGTGTGAAGGTCATTGGGAAGTCTTTCGTTTTTTATGATCCGAAGGCTCGTTTCTCCAGAACGTCTTTCTTCGACAGCCGTGACTGATGATGAGAGGTTGAACTGTCCTTTTCTGCCCCCCCCCCTTTATGTCTTCCTTTTGAAGGCCGTTATGGATGTTCGACTGAAGTCACAGATAATATAAATGCAGTGTTGAAAAGCTGCAGATTTTATTGTGAAGGGCACGACTGTTTCAGGAAGGGATGGACTGATATTAATGCTGTTGTGATATCTGACCTAATATTTTATTTATGCATATTTTTTTTAACCCTTAAGGATTATAAGACAAAAGGATATTTGTTTGTTAGATCCAAACAATAATGCTGAATGTCTGTCGCCCTTCCTCCTCAATGCCTCCACCCTTCCTCTTCCATTCTTCTCTAACAAGTTAACAGAGCGTGTTTTCTCTGTTTAACGGCCTCTTGAATAATTGAAGCGCCCGTAGAACCGCAGACATTACAGAGGGACAGAGAGCAGAGAGTCGCAGCTCGGGTTTTTGAAGCTCTGCATTACTTACACATCAGTTTCCCTCCGGAGGCTCGTCTAGCTGAAAATTTCATAGGCTGCACGCGGAGTGATTTAAAATACGAAGCAGAGGAGCAAACGAGAGGGATGAAGACGGAGCGAGGAAGACTGAGATGGAGGGAGGAAACAGAGAGGTAAAGATTAAAGAAGGAAAAGAGGAGAGAAAGAGATGTAGAAAGAGAGGCAGAAATGTGACAAGCAAGTAGGATAAAGTGGCAGATAGAGAGAGAAAAGAAAGTGGGGAGATGGATGGAAGGGGACAGATGGGTGAAGATAGAAACGGGGGAGGATAAAGATAGAGTGGAAGAGACAGTGTGATGAGAAAAAAAACAAAACTAGAGCAGTGATGGAAAGAGATGAAGGAGAAAGAACAGAGACATAAAAACTCTTGAGACTGACGGGAGGAAGAGAAAAGAGAGAAACGAGTGAAACTAAAAGATCACAAAGCGAGAAATGGGCGACTTTAAATATATTTACTTGGTTAAAGTCTGACACACACACACACACACTTAAAAACAGAAGTGGTAGCAGCACCTTTTGTAGACTGAACTCCACCCAGGGAAGTAGAATTGACACACACGATTTTGAAAGATTATATTTATCAACGTGACACCACAGTGTTTCTGCAACAGCGCTGAGTCCATACTGTAGTTCGTCGGCTGTTTTAGTTCCTGTGCGTGCGTGTGTGTGTGTGTGTGTGTGTGTGTGGTGAAGGATCACAGTCGTTTATTTCCTGGTGCAGATGTTCTAATTCCTTCTTTTTCTTTCCCAAGTCGGACTCCTGAAGCTGCGTATCAGCTGATAGCGAGTACTGATCTGATGCCACTGCATTAATAAGACTTTACCAGCTGTTTACTGCTGCATGGACGTGATGTGATTGTGATCGCTGTTGTTGTTTGGCTTGTTTTTATTTTTATTACTGGTGGGACTTTCCAGTGTAACCAGTCGGTTACAGCATCGTTCCAGCTCAACTTCCTGTGTAGGCTACTGTTTTAGAGCAGAGAAGAAGAAGTGATTTCTGGGAAAACTGCTTCATCTGGGCATGAAACTGTAAAGTTTATTAATAAATGACATTGTTGGTATCAGATTGGAGGAGATTTGGTTTAATTGGCCTGTCGTGCTCATTATGATTATTCTGAACATAATGGACTGTATTTATTTATTTAACATTTCCTCATTCGCACGCCGAGCTACCATGGAAGGTGATGGTCTGACCGATCAAACCACCAACACCTGCAGTCAGTGACGAGGGCGGGTAAGACATTTTCAGGGCTGCTTTGTGGTCAGCGACGGGAACAGACACTAACGGGTGTTTTGCAAATCAACAATGCGCGATAGACTTTTTTAAATCTTTTATTTATCCCATTTTCGTTACTTCCTGCATCTTTTATTCACCTTCTCTTTCTCTTTCATCCTTTTTGCTTCCCTCCCGTCACAGCCGCTCTCATCTTTTCAGAGCACCGGCTTTGAACACCAACTACAGGATGACGGCGCGGATGTTTTTACTTGCCTGTAGCTGACATGTTGACACGGCAGGGGGAAAAAGTAGGACGGAGAGAGGGAGAGGGAGAGAGAGAGAGAGAGAGAGAGAGAGGAGGATGAGACGACAAATTCTTTCATGTTCACGCTGGATTTAGTTGTTTGTCTCTCGTGCTTAACTTGTTCTGACTGAAAACCAAACGTGCTTTTATTTTGAAGTGAACACGCAGCAAGAAGGAGTGTGTTGGTCAGCAGGTAAAGTTTTATAAGTTGATAAATTTTGATGAATTTCACACATTAACCTTGATTTTCTTCGTCACCCTCTCAACACTTTAACTTCTAATGGGAACAAAGACTCTGATGGTTTTTCTCCTCCTCTCGGTGGAAGGAGGCCGAGTGTTTAATGTTGGTGTGACAGAATGAGGGAGGTGGGGGGGCGGGATGGATAGAGAGGGGGTGAGCACGTGTAGGATGGGATTCTCTGGGCAACGTGACAGCGGGGAGGGGGGGAGGGGGGGGAGGAAAACAAGACTGAAACTCAGTAGCACAGTGAGGCTGTGATCGCTGGAGAAACGACAGATGGAGAGACGACCTGAGTGTTTGTCTGGGGATCGTTCAAAAACCTTCGATATCGGTGCTTTGTTTATGTTTCTTTTATTCTTGAAAACCAAACCACCAGAGGTAATTCCTACTCGTCGACACCTTGACTTTGACACTGATTCTTAACGATTCCTTTTTCAATGCTAATCTTATCAAATCCGTTTTAACAAAAGATAAAATTACAATACACAAATTTTATTTTTAGTCTGGTTTTATTTTCAATCTCAGTCTCTTTACACACTCAAATATCTTTATTTAGATAAACAGCCAATCACCAGCTTTATTAGATCTTGGTCCAAGCATGCTACATGCTAATTGGCTCAAGGACGCTGATTAAATTTACTAATTTATTCCTAAATTTATGGGCATCAAATGATGAGGCATTTTTCGATCTGTGATAAAAGGTTTCTCCCCTGCTTTGTGGATACTTGAGGACATGTCACACTCAACACGTCAGGCAGCAGTCTGAAGGCTAATAATGGCCGCCGCAGCCTCATCATCGCCACTGTAAACACAACAGCGGCCGTGCCAGAGAGCTCGGCGCCAGTGCCAAGGAGGGAGAGGAGCTGCTGCTGATGTTCCTGGTGTCAGAGCCGTGAACAACGTTTTAGAGCTGAACTTCCAGAAATGAAAGAGTTAGGCGGGTGGAAGTTAGCAGGTTATAAACATCATCCTCTGGGGACCATGAATCATCATTAAACAACGTCGCAGTTACAGTTCACACCAGAGCTGCAAAACACTTTGTACTGTGGTGCAAAGGTGAAACTGAAGCTTCTGACGCAGCCATCGAACAACACGAGTGAGTTTAGCTCTGATGGTCAGAGAGACCAGAAGTCCTTTTGCCCGCAGTTGAACCTTATGACAGGAAATAAGTTAATTTCCGACCGCATTATTGCTCTCATCGTGAATGCTGACAGAAGCACAGGAGACGTTTACTGTAGGTAACGCAGGCGGCGCGGCACGCAGAGCCGACCACATGACGGCAACAAGGACCGAGGTTGTTTGGATCCTGCTGTGCTGGCATGTTGGTGACCGCCGATAATGACATTACAGCGAGCATGTGGGTGATGTCAGAGGAAGCTGATGGACAGAACAAGATAAACAGTTAAGATCTGATCAGTTCTGTGGATTTCTGTTTCTTTAATAATCTGCTCGTAAATAAAATTATGTTCAATGATGGAAATTAATTAATGTCATTCCCATCTGGTTCATTAATCTATAAAAATGTAAATGTGTAAATCAGCTGACAGCAGTGACGGGCTCTTATATATCATTGTGTAACGCTCATGGAAATGACATGATTTGCAAACCGTGCAAACACAATGTCATTCCTTCACTAATTAATTTATTCTTTCACAAATGAAGTAGTGTTATCATGTTAGACTTTCAAAATAAAACCATGTGATCAATTTGGGAGGTCGTCATTTATATTAAACTGAATTTGTATAGAAATATTTTGCACTGAACTGATACTGTACTGTTTACTGCTCAGTGATTACTGTTACGATGCAGTGTCGACGGTCCCTGCTGAAGTATACGGAGACAGGCAGCACTTGGATTGTACAGTAACTGAGTCGACATAAAGTGGGTCAGTAGAATCAGATCCTGATTTAATATTCCGTAAAGTCTTTTCAGCTGCTTCACTTCAGTCTGTGTCGGTTTGTTTTGTTCCCTCAGTCGAGATTTTTCCCTCAAAACTTCAGAAAACTTGAGAAAATTGCTTCTTCCACTCTGAGAGAGAGAGAGAGAGAGAGAGAGAGAGAGAGAGAGAGACGCTGCAGGGCATCAGTGATGAGTCATCACTTTCATCTTGTGTTTTTCTTTTGCACGTCGACATCCAGTACTTGCCGTTACATTTGCACACACACACACACCGCTCTTGCTCACGTATTGACTCACCCAAAAACACTCCAACTTCACATCAGACAAGGGAAGGAAAGGATTAGTTTGCCAACACCACACACACACACACACACACACACACACACACACACACTTGTTCTCTATGGTTTAGTCACTCAGTTTTACGCAGCACTATTAGGGACCTTTTTAAGTCAAATTTATCACAGAGGTCATAATCCCAAAAACCATTGTGCATTAATTTACCTGAATGACATCACCTGTTAAATATGACAGGATCATGACATGTTGTTGAGGAGCATCTGAAAGCACACGGGGGGGGGGGCACTGCGTCCTCCAAATGGTGTGTCCTGCTCCGTCTTGAAAATGTGGACTTCCCTGAAACGGGGGCTCAGCTTGCGTCTTTGTCCTCCCTCTCACCTATACCCAGCTGCTGTGCAGCTGTAACAGCTGGAGTGAAATGGGGGCGCTGCCGTGTGGAGGCTGCAGCGGCTCCGAGCCTCGACGGTCTGTGTGCGCTGGACGCTGCAGCTCATGGCTTCAGACACAGTTTTTCTTCTTACGTTAACAAGAAAGACACATGAGTGAGAGATTTCCTTTCTGGTGATTTTATCTGGAGTTGAAACGATTAATTGATTTTAATAGTATTCTGATGATCGATTAATCACATCATGTTTTGTTTTTTTTTTAAAGCAAAAATGCAGAAACTTTGAAAGTAATCTTTAGGTTTTGGACCGTTGGTGGATCAAAACAAGGTATTTTAATACGTTGTAATGAATGTTTTTCACATTTTTCTGGACCAAACAATTAATTGATGATTGAGAAAATAATCAACAGTTTAATAATAGTTTAGTTGAGGCTCTAATTTCATAATGAGGTTAAAGCATTTTTCTTTTTAATAAGCAGAAAGTGTCTGGTGTTTCCCTTCAGACGCTCCTGAAATAAAGCGTTATGTTTACTGCGGATCAGTTTACACATCAAGGTTCATACCAGAGGAAATCGGTGAACTGCGGAGAGGCGGAGCAAAGGTCACGGTCGCTGTGTTCAGTTAATGAATTGAAATACTTCCTTTAAAAGCCGATGATCTTATAATTTTAGGATTTTTATCTTTACAAAAGAAGAAGTTTAATCAAATTTCTGTTCCTCTATTTTTTGTTTTTCTGCCAAATACTGTTTTTCCTTTATAAACATCTTTCAAAAATTCCATTATCAATACGTTGTCCAGCTGTGGTCCTGTGTACCAGCTGCATGAGGTCATGTGACTTTACGCTCGACCATGTCCGACCTCTCCTGCCTCCCGTTATCCGCGGACACGTGTGGATCACACATCCACAGACAACACATTCATTCCACCCTGCGAAACAACACCCTCGGTCTCGTGTGTCAGGAGCCAGGGTGTGTAAAGCCTCAGCTGTGCGGCCTCACATGAACCAGACGAGTGATGTCATTGAACGCAGCACGCCGTCACAGCAACAAAGAGCTTTACTGTTGTGGGTTTGGTGCTGTTGCTGTTGTTTTACACTTACACGTCTGATGTTGGTTATTTCAAGACTTAAAACTTTATTGATAATATCACTGGAATGATTAGTGATTGAATTGCTCTGCAGCAGTTGAGTGATAACGTCTCTCTGCGTCTGTCTCTCAGGCGCAGCTGGAGGCCCAGAAGGCCACGCAGGACTTCCAGAGAGCCACCGAGGTTCTGCGGGCGGCGAAGGAGACCATCTCCCTGGCCGAGCAGAGGCTCCTGGAGGAGGACAACCGGCAGTTTGACTCCGCCTGGCAGGAGATGCTGAATCATGCCACCCAGCGGGTGAGGAAGGGGAAGGGGAGGGGGAGGGGGAGGAGGAGGAGGGAGAGTTAAGTTAACAGAAAGATATTTCACCTCAGTGTGTGTGTGTGTGGTTGATGTGTCTGACGGCGTGTTCTGATTGGCTGTCACAGGTGATGGAGGCGGAGCACACCAAGACGAAAAGCGAGCTGGTGCACAAGGAGACGGCGGCCAAGTACACGGCAGCGATCAGCCGCATGAAGCAGCTGGAGAAAAAACTCAAACGCACCATCAACAAGTCCAAGTAAGAGGCCGAGTTCAGCGCGGCGTCACGGCCCGGCGTTTAACCGACCGTCAGTTACTGTGATCATGTGACAGGGAGGGAAAGAACAGGTGCTCAGGTGGATTCATCATGTTCTCTGACAGCAGCAGCTTCAAACGGATGAAACAGTTTTCACCTGTAAAACCTGAAACCTACGACTGAGTTTCAGGGTCACTGTGATGGGAGAAAAATTTAGAGAAGAAATTATGACAAATAATGTAAATGTAACACAAATAAAGTAAATACGTAAATAAGACTGTTTTAAAATAAACATCTTAATATTACAACTTTATTCTTTAAACATTACGACTTTTTCTTGTAAAAATTACAACGTTATGTTGTAAAATTACACGTTTTCCTGTGAAATTGTTACTTTTTCACGTAAAAAATTACGACTTAATCTCAAATTATGATTTTATTCTCAAAATATAGTGACTTCTAGAGGCTGTAACACAGTGTCACTGTTCAAACACTCCAGTCCACTCCAGTCCAGGCTTTAACAGACTATTATCTGTGTTTAGAAACAAATCTACTTCTCATTCATTAACAGAGTTATTCTACAGTCATACTGTACATCAGTATTTGCATCTAGCTCTAGTTTCCAGCCTGGTTCTCTATATATATATATATATATATATATGTACTTTATTCATCCAGTAGGGGAAATATATATTGGAATCACACTATAACAGCAGTCAGTGCCCATCAACAAGAGAATCAGCCCACGACTCTCACTCACAGACGCTCGAGACTCGAGTGTCCCGCCACCTTTTACTGAAACTGTGGAAAAACATACACTATTACACAGCTAATAAAGTGAAGCTGATGTGGTTTGTAGTTTCCAATCAGGTGAAAACAACTCCAGCTGTTCAGACCTGATGTGGCCTGATGTGTTCCTCTGTAACGTGGCTGCTCCCTGAAGCGGTGAAAACCAAATCATGACCACAGCGTCCTGTTTGTTTTAGACAGTCAGGTGTCAGAGGGGAAGTCGGGCTCAGTCTGGTCACGAGTCGATGCCAGTATTACCAGTTAACAGGAAACGATGCAGCTGCAGCACAGAGACCCCAGTCAGTGATGTTTCAGGTGAAGTGGAATTTAAATGAATGAAAACTCCAGGACACAAAAGTACCTTTGATATTTTTAACCTCTGCTTCTCAGAGATCAGCTGCTACTGAACTTTGGTTTGTGAGTTGAAGTTTCAGGTTTTTGAGAAACTGCTCCTTTAATACTTGAGCCATGTTGTTGTGCAGGTGTTTTTTGTTTTGTACTTGGGGGGGGAAAACCAGCCTGTTCTAGAGTAATGACGACAACTGGACAAGCCGTCAGTTCACGACTGAGAAAAGCAAAATGTCAAACTTGTTACATCGCTCGGAGCAGTTCAGCTTCATTGATGGAAACGTTATTTGTTCTGTAAAACAAGTTTTAAACATGAAAGAAAAAAGTTGGAAAAAAAGAGCCATGATGACGGTTTAGAATAAATACTTCAGGAAATAAGAAAATGAAAATTAGCTGCCAGTTTCTCTTTAAATTAGTTAAAATGGAAGAAATTGAAATTACAGATTTTTTTGCTCTAAGTTATATTTTTAAAATCCAATTATTTCATGGTTTTTTTTATTTTTTTATTAAACTGAGAAATAAATCTGCTAATAATTTTCTTGATTGATTGAGAAAATAAATACACATAAAAACCTCTTTGAAATTCTCATTATAATTTCCTGAAAGTCTGAAACAGTATTTATAAAGTAAGTATAAGTGTTAATGGCTCTGTGTGCAGTGTGTTTCCTCGTAGATGAATGCAGAACAGGCGTAGTAAAGACAGAGAATATAAATCTTGTGTTCTTCCAGTTCTTCTTTTACAGTTTCAGGGCTTTGATTTTTCTCACTCCTACCTCTGCACCTCAGTGGTGTCGCTGACTCGCTCACGCAGCCGCTTTTAAGAAATTAAAAACGTTTTTTAAAAGGTGAAAATAAAGTACATTTTCAATCATAACTTCACCAGTTTTATATATATATATTTATATATATATATATATATATATATATATATATATATATAAATAACACACTTGCTTTGTNATCGCAGCCTTGCTTTGCGTTGCCTCAGCAGGTTGCTAATCCGTTCCCATCCGACATCACAACTCCTTTATCTCCCTCTCCTCCTCCAGGTTGCCATGGTGATGATGTGGGTACTGCTGTTTTCTGGGTTACTCTGTATTTTTCCCCTCTGATCTAATCTCTTCCTCTCTTCTCTCTCCTGACCACCCCCCCCCCCCCCCCCCCCCCCCCCCCCCCCCCCACCCCTCCTCTGCAGGCCCTACTTTGAGATGAAGGCGAAGTACTATCTGCAGCTGGAGGTACGTGACGGCTGCTTAGCTCTAATTCACTTCCCTCTCCGCCCCACTGACAGCCTCTGAAGGTTATGAGGACGCCGTTCTCTGTTTACGTCCGTACATACTCCGGGCTGTAGATCAGTCCGTCTGCCTCAGGCTGGGATCAGATTGTCGGCGAGCAGCAGTTACAGCTGTTAGCGTCGTTAGGAACAAAGAGCATCATCACCGTTAGCAACAGTCTGACAGTGACTCGTGAGCTGTTTAATTAGCTTTATATATATTGATGCTTCCAGGCTGGTTTTCATATCGACTTGAAGGAAAACTTCATCAAAAACTGGAAAAAAAATGATTCAAATGTTTTATGTTAAACATGAAAATATATACAGTACATAAACATATCTTCTTATGGATCAACACTTTAATGTGAGCACTGTTGTAGGTCAGTCGTCCGTGACCTTCATCATAATCCTCCTCCTCCTCCTCTCTTCGCTCTCTCTCCTCCAGAATCTGAAGAAGAACGTGGACGAGCGGCAGGCCAAGCTGACTCAGGCCAAAGGCGAGTACAAGGCGGCGCTCAGGAACCTGGAGATGATCTCCGACGAGATCCACGAGCGGCGGCGAAACTCCGCCATGGGCCCCCGGGGGAGAGGCGTGGGCGCGGAGGGCGACAGCGTTTCCGGGGACGACATCTCGAGCTTCAAAATGGAGTCCGATGTAATATCCAGTGAGTACAGCCTCTCTCTCTCTCTCTTTCTGTCTGATGGAGGCATTTGTTGCATAAACTCGTATTGTCGGTGTTCAGCAAGGGACTTGGTCGATTCTCCTGATGAGATAAAAGGCCAATTAGCAAAGGTCAAACCCTCCCGTCTCGCCGCTCTGCTGCCGACCTGCTCACCTGGTGACACTCTAAATGTCAGGGCGAGCTGTAATGAGATGTAGACAGCGCTCTGTTGTCATTCAGCCTCCTTCAGTGTTAAACAGCACAGATTAAACACGTTAAATAAAGATGAGCGGTCTGACTTGTGGAGCGGAGACGGACGCTGACGTCAGCGTAGAAAACAAACACAGAGAGCTCTTCTCTGAATTCCTGGTTTTTATTCCTGGAAAGTCTGATACGGGACGAGAGTTGTGAAGGACTTCAGCGAAAACAGGGTTAATGACATAAATGGTTCAAATTTAATTTAATTGTAGGTCGTTTAATTCGAGCGGTTTCTTTCAAATATCCCGTGGAGAGAGAAAAGTCTGTCTCACACAAACACATGTATGTTCTAAGATCACAGTGAAATGAGGCGTTTCCTGACCGATGCCCCTGAAAGTGACCCCCGACCTTTACTCCACGACGAATTCTACAGCATGGCCTCATAACAACCACTTTGGAAAAAAATGCGTCAAAATTTTTGACTATTTTCTGACATTTCATAGACGAAATTAAAAGATTAGAGATTGAGAAAATAATTATCAGATTAATTGATAATGAAAAGAGTCATTAGTTACAGTTGCTTTAGCTTTAATCAATTTTCTGTAATTTCTGCCTTTAGTAGAAAATAGTTTCTACTGAAGGTAGAAACGACCTCAGTGTGAGACAGTTTCCAATTACTAGTGAGATATGAATTAACCAAAGAAGAAGAAACATTATTTAGATTTTTACTTCTCCAAATCAAGATTTTATTGATTGAAAACTTATAAAATAAATTGGACATTGTTTCTGGAAAAACATGCAGCTTTATTTAATTATACTTTAGTTATACACAGAACTCCACCAGATAATGTAATTGTCTCCTATGTTGGTTTTGTCATGCTTCAGTTTGAGTTTTGTCTGTCATTCTGGAATCGCTCTGTACAATACCCATAAGCCTTGGCTGCTGTTGCCATAGAGAAGTAAATTAGAGGTTTAGCCGGAGCTGTAGTGAATCCAGAACAAAACATGGCGCCAACATTGATTCAAAACTGAAAACTGAGCTGATTTTAAGCTGCAGAAAATCAGTTTTCTCCGTGCTGTTATTTTTAGCTTTTGTCCTTTTTTTTTTTTTTTTTTTTTTTTTTTTTTAGTGACACACAAAAACAAATTTCAAGCTCTGTGATTGGTTGTTGTTTTTTTTGTGAAATGCACCTTGTAAGTCGCATTTAACTTCAACCTTGACGCCTTCATGTCCACAGACGTGTGACTTTGACTTCTTAGAGCAGAAGAGCTTCAACTGTGAGTCACCGATCAGCGTCTATGGGGAAAAATTAAATAGAGTCAGGGTGGTCTGAAATAGCTCCTCCCACTACACAACTCTATAAAAACCTGTTGATGCTTAGCTGCTTTTTTGTTTGTTTTTTGTTTTTTCATTGCAAATAATTTCAGAGAATTCAACATAATGTTCAAAAGCCAGTTTGATAGTGGTCCACATCGGTGGAGGGCCTGCACGTACAGAGACACAGATCTTTTTGCATCCTTCTGGCCTTGAGTATGGCATTAATAGGACAGTGTTACCATGGTAACCGCAGAGCAGCAGAGGCATCCAGTCAAAAGCAAGACGGCAACGATTTGTGAAGTTGCATGTTAACCCTTTTTTTTTACAGAGAAGGAATGTGCAGCTGTGGCTGAACAACAGCAGACACTGACGGTGCGTTCGTGTGCTCTGATTTCAGTCAGGGAAAATGAATCCACTGGATGTGATGTGACAGCGTAGAGTCCGCTCAGTTGTATTTATATCTGTTTGTTCATGTACTCACACTTCTTTTTCTTCCCTTCTTTTCTCCCCCTGTTCATTGTTCATCCGTCCTTCCTCTTCTCATTCTTCTTTTGCTCCATCCCTTTTTTCCTTTGTCCTCTACCTCTCCTCCTCCTCCTCCTCCTCCTCCTCCTCCTCTGGTCTGTTTCTATACTTTCTCTCCCTCTGTCTTATTTCACTCCTATCTTCCTTTTTCTTCCTTCCTACCTGTTTTCCTCCCTTCATTTCTTTTCTTCCACCCTGTATCTTCGTCTTTCCCTTTATCATCCATCATCCTTTGTTTCATCCTCCCCTCATTTCCTCGCATGAATTCACCTCTACTTTCTTCCTCCCTTTGACTCCTACCTCCTTCTTTCATCCCTTCATTCCCTCCCCTTTCTCTCTCATTTTTCTTCCTTCCTCCCTTTTCTTACACCTTTTCCCTCCATCTTTTTTTCTTCCTGCCCCCTTTCTCTCCGACCACTTTTTTCTCCCTTGCTCTCTTTTCCTCCCTCCTTTTTCCATCTCTCCTCCCTTCCTCTCCTCCCTCCCGCAGTGGCGTCGGTGTGTTTCGACGATGAGGCGTGTGGCGGTGGCGGTGGCGGCGGCAGCATCATGTCTGAAGAAGACTCTGAGACTCACTCCACCTGCAGCCTGGGTTCGTCTCCCAGCAGCCCTCAGGAGCTGATGTCGCCCTGCCCCTTCGCCAGCTCTTCCTCCTCTTCCTCATACACGTCCTCCTCCGCCTCTCCGTCACCGACTCCCTCCTCCTCCTCCTCGTCCTCCCCTGCTCCTCCCTCCAGGCCCTGCAGTCTGGATCTTCCCAGCACCGTGTCGTTGTCCGACTTCAGCCTCATCTCGCCCGTGCTCGGGCCTCGCAGCGAGTGCAGCGGAGCGTCGTCGCCTGAATGCGACATGGAGAGAGGTGGGTGATGCGGAAAAAGCTTAAATAAATACTGGGTTATTCTGCTTCCTCTTGAAAACCAAGAGGAATTCAAAACGTACCTGAGCCTATCGAAGCGTAAAAACTTTGTCTTGAATAATTAATGAACAAAAAAATTTAACCATTCACTGACCTTCTTTCTCCTTCGCTGCAGGTGACCGGGCGGAAGGTGCAGAGGGGGATCTGGACAACGCTCCCGCCACCAACAACAACAGCAACGGCAGCTCCGCCTCCACTTCCACCATCAAGAAGACCTTCAGCCTGGAGGCGCGCTTCAGCTTCCTGAACCTGCGACGCCCTCGCACCGACAACGCCAAAAAACTGGACAACTGCTCCCAAAAGGCGGAGCCCGGGCAGAGCGTGGTCCTGGTCAAAGGAGTCTGAGGGACAAAATAAACAGAACTTATTATCGTGGGATTCTGACTCTTGCCTCGACTCTTTCTGACCCAGTGACAGACTGATTCTGACCCAGTGATGAACTATGACGGGCTGTTTATAAGCTAGATGCCACAACTGCACTCCATTTCCGAACTCCACTGCTGTTGAAACTGTGTTGGTGAAGGGTGATGGAAGAATAAAGATTGTTAGAAATTATTCTTCATGTTATTTTATTATTTTTTTTCCCACTAACAGCTGAAAAAGCTCCTGTCACAAAAGCAAATGTACACTAGCTGCCTGCGGACGACCTCCGACTCCGGATCATCTTAAACCTGCTGTGTTGTTGTTGAATAATTGGTATAACTTTATTAAGACTGAGGATTTATTACTGTTAAAAAGCATCGAGCATGCTGTAAACCACACAGAGGTGATGTTCTGCTTCATTCAACACTTAAAAGAATGTGGATATGTTCAATAAATAACTGGTCTCTCAACCTCCTGCTGTACAGTGCTATATTTCATATACAGTATGACCATGTTGTTACGTGTGTGAATTGTTCAGGTTCTGTCACTGTCGTCCCTCAGATGTTTCAGATGGTTATTTTCCATGTGAAATACTTAAAGTATAGTTCAGGTTAATCTGAGCTTTAGCTTTTTACACCCAGTTTTTGTCACCATGAATGTGATTAGGCAGGACTTTATTGGCTATGAAAGTTGGGCTTGGACTTGGACATAATTACCAGACTACTTTCCGACTGAGGTACTGGTGAGTAAACGATGCATTTTTCTTCCATGGGGACCGATCAAATTTAGGTGAGGATTCACATTTAGAAACCATTAGATTGCGAAACGGGTCGTGATATGCGCCACAGCTGTCATTCATCTGACTTGGAGCCAACAAAAAACCCCCGAACACATTTCAGGCACAGAAATTTTCCTTGCTTTGAGCTCTGTCAATTACTTTTTTATGTCTTAATCTGCTATGACGTTTTTATGCCTTACTATACTATGACATTTTTTGATCTTTTAATGCCTTACTATACTATGATGTTGTTATGCCCTACTATACTATAACGTTTTATGATGTTTTATGCCTTACTATACTATGACATTTAATGACTTTTAATGCCTTACTGTACCATGACGTTCTATACCTATACTTACTCGTTTTTATGGCTTTTTTTGCCTTACTATACTATGACTTTTTATGACTTTTTATGCCTTACTATACTATGACTTTTTTATGACTTTTTATGACTTACTATACTATGACTTTTTATGCCTTACTATACTATGTCGTTTTTATGACTTTTTATGCCTTACTATACTATGACTTTTTATGCCTTACTATACTATGTGGTTTTTATGACTTTTTTTGCCTTACTATACGCAAACTTTTTATCACTTTTTATTCCTTACTATACTATGACTTTTTATGCCTTACTATACTATGACTTTTTATGGCTTTTTTTGCCTTACTATACTATGTCGTTTTTATGACTTTTTATGCCTTACTATACTATGTCGTTTTTGTGACTTTTTTTGCCTTACTATACTATGACTTTTTATGCCTTACTATAGTATGTGGTTTTTATGACTTTTTTTGCTTTACTATACGCAAACTTTTTATCACTTTTTATTCCTTACAATTCCTGTACTATACTATAATTTTTAAAATGCCTTACTATAGTCCTGATGTCATTTTGATGACTTTTTTGCCTTCACTATATTATGACTGTTTTTGTGCTTACTATACGTATGACTTTTTTTATGGCCTTACTATAGCTATGACTTTTTATGGTACACTTTTATGGCCTTAACTATACTCTATATCGGTCGTTTTTATGACCTTAATTTTGATCGGGCCTTACTATACTATGGTGTTTTATGCCTTACTATACTATGTTGGGTTTATTAAAATGATTTTTATTTGCCTAACCTATAGTACGCGAAAACTTTTTTTAAATCCGACTTTTTATCCTTAACTATACTATAGGGGTATAGGCTTTCACCCACGACTTTTTTATCCTATACGGTATTAGCGTGTGACATTGTGGCATTATTGTAATGACTTTTTTTGCGCTCTTATCTCGATATTATTGGACTTTTTTTGCCTTAGTATAAAGACAGGAAGACGGTTTTATGGACGTGCAGATAGTTTTTTATACGGACTTTTATCTTAATATTGAGCTCCTTGTACTAGTTGACTTGCTGGAGACTCTTGTTTCACCTTGAGGCTATATGGTAGGCGCTATTTGGACTTTTTTAAGTGGACATTTTTTGTATAGCACTCTGGTTCGAGGCGGTCCAAAAACTATTCGGGTTTTTAGAACTTTTTATGCCTTACTGAAATATACTTCATGGTCGGGTTTTGGGTGATTTGTTTTGCCATAACCTATACTAATGACTTTTTATGGCCCTTACTATAACTATTGTGGTTTTTATGACTTTTTTTTGCCTTAGACTATAGCGGCAAACTTTTTGATCACTTTTTATTTCCTTACTATACTAACTTATTTATGCCTTTAGCTTATTATGTCATTTTTATGACTTTTTTGGCCTTACCTATTATGACTTTTTGCCCTTACTATACGATGTCGTTTTTATGACTTTTTTTGCCTTAACTAATATCTATGACTTTTTATGCTCGTACCTAGGTACTATGACTTTTCGTATGACTTTTTATTGCCTACTATAATTCTTGTCCGTTTTATGACTTTTTTGCCTTACTATACTATGTCATTTTGTGACTTTTTATTTTGGCCTTAACTGATATTATACTTTTTTATGGACCTACTATACACTAAGGGATAGACCTTTGTTTAGTGAACTTTTTATGACTTACAATACTATGACCTTTTATGCTTACCTATACTATGACTTTTATGACTTACTAATACTATGTCGTTTTATGACTTGTTTTAATGACTTACTGAATAAGCTTTGGTTGTTTCATACTTTTTGCCTTACTAACTATGGACTTTTTATACTTTTATATGACTTACTATAACTATGGAGCTTATTTGATTATACTTTTTTATGACTTACTATATACTATGACTTGCTTATGCCTTACTATACTATGTCGTTTTTATGACTTTTTATGCTTAACTTATATATGACTTTTTTTGCCTATCTATATTATGACTTTTTATGCTACTATACTATGTACGTTTTTTACTGACTTTTATCTTACTGATACTTGACTTTTTATTACTGTTTATGCCTACTAATACTGTGACTTTTTTATGACCTTTTTTATGCTACTATAGCGTATGACCTTTGTTTATGATCTTTTTTATGCACTTACTATACTATGCTTATTATGCCTTACTATCCTAGTCGTTTTAACTGATGTTTTTTGCCTACTATACCTATGACTTTTTTGCCCTTAACTATATTGATTGACTTTTTTTGCCTTAACTATAACTATGACTTTTTTATGACCTTTTTAATGACTTACCGAAAACTAGTGACTTTTTATGCCTTACTATAACTATGACTTTTTATGCTTAGCTATACTATGACTTTTTATGAACTTTTTGTGCCTTACTATACTAATGATTTTTTATGACTTTTTATGACTTACTATAAGCTACTGTCGTTTTTATGACTTTTTATGACTTACTATACTATGACTTTTGTATGACTTTTTTATGCTTAGTATACTCATGACTTTTTATGCCTTACTGTATGCTATTTCGTTTCTATGACTTTTTATGCCTTACTATACTATGACTTTTTCATGACTTTTATGCCTACTAATACTATGACGTTTATGCCTACTATATCTATTTCGTTTTTTATGACTTTTTATGACTTACTATACTATGACTTTTTATGCCTTACTATAGCTATGTCCGTTTTTATGACTTTTAATGCCTTGCTATACATGTCGTTTTAATGTTACTATACTGATGTCGTTTTTTTATGACTTTTTCAATGCCTTACTATACCACTATGAGACGTTTTTTATGACTTTTTTATGCTTAAACTATATACTATGGACTTTTTATGACTTTTTATGACTTAACTAATACTATGACTCTTTATGATTTTATGACTACTATACTATGACTTTTCTTATGCCTTACAACACTATGTCGTTTTTTATGCCTTTTTTGCCTTACTATATTATGACTATTTGCCTTATTATATCTATGATTTTTTATGACTTATTTATGACTCTACTAACTGGGAGAAACTTTTATGCCCTTACTATACTAATGACTTTTTAGACACTATCTATGTCGTTTTTATGACTTTTAATTGACTTACTATACTATGACTTTTTTATGACTTTTTAATGACTTACTATAACTATGACTTTTATGCCTTACTATACATGAACTTTATTATGCCTTACTATATATGTCGTTTTTATGACTTTTTTTGCCCTTACTATATTATGACTTTTTTTGCCTTACTATATTATGACTATTTTATGCCTTACTATAACTTATGTCTTTTTATGCCTTTTATGACTTACTCATTTATGATTTTTTATGCATATTTTTATGACTTTACTATACTATGAATTTTTATGCCTTCTATACTAATGACTTTTTATGAACTTACTATAACTATGTTCGTTCTTATGACTTTTTATAACTTACTATACTATGAACGTTTTATGACTTTTTATGCCTTACTATACATGATTTTAAATGACTTTTTTATGACTTTTACTTATAACTATGGCCATGTTTATGACTTTTTATGCCTTAGCTATACTATTGTTCGTTTTATTGACTTTTTTTGCCTTAGATATAACTTGACTTTTTTTGCCTTACATATTATGACTTGTTGTTTGCCTTAACTATACTATGACTTTTTATGCCCTTACTATACTATGACTTTGTTTGTAATGACTTTTAATGCCTTACTATACTATGACTTTTTTTTATGACTTTTTATGGATTACTATACTATACTTTTTTTATGACTTTTTATGCTTAAGTATAGCTATGGACTTTTTTAATGCTTACTGAGGGTACTAATGTCCATTTCTATGACTTTGTAATCCTTACTATACTGACTTTTTCCAGTGACTTTTTATGACTTAGCCCTCT
>NW_019174348.1:0-8168 GCF_002260705.1 Seriola dumerili
TAAAATAATTTGTTTCCAATGCAAGCAATTTATTTTAAGTTTCTTCCATCATGTGAACCATTATTTACTCTAGTGTTTTTTATTCAAGAAACAATAATTTAAAGCAGCAATTACATACCTTTTGATGGTCATTTCATTTACACATCTGCAGATACACTTTTTTTCACGACATTGTAACTTCTTTTAAATAAATCAAAGCACATTTTCATAAGTCAAATGTCCAGTAATTGTGGAAACACTAATTCACTTCATATCATTTAAAACAAACAAGGACTGAGAAAATTTAAAACATCAGCAAATACAGATATTCTTTTGTTTGAATAGTAAAAGAAGTGTGAGCAGTGTGTAAATATAATAATCCAAGTGAGAACTTGATTTGACAGCTGTTCACCTGCTCTTGCTTTGCATATTTTGTAATGACCTCTAAACCAGTAGGCAAATAGCACACTTTACATATCTTTATGTTTTTATTACTTGGAAGCTGGAATTGTCCGTTGTAAATATAATGAGCTCCCTAAAGATGACATTTATCTCCATCAGAGTGAGCCATAAAGTAGCTGGTACGAAGTTAGTTTATCTGAGAAGCTGGTTGTGGTCTACGTGCACCATAAACCTGATAACAGCGTGTTCCTTCTTAATGTGACTGCAGCAGGTCATAAGGATCTAACTCAAAAAGCAAGTTAAAGTGTTGTAATGTTTTAAGAGTAGAATGAAGTTCCAGGTAGTTTCACGAAGTGCACTGAAGTCTTTTAAAAGCTTACATTGGAAAAATAATAATAATGATGTGGGCAGATGAAAAACAAGGTTTGCAGAGCCCTGACTGTTACCTTCGAGGATATGTTTACATTTTTCCTTTCTTAAATCTGTAGTGACCTTCTCCTATGTACATTGTACAACAGTTTTTGGTCACTGTAATTGTTCCTCTTCTCCATACTGGCCTTGAAGAAATCTACAGTCATTGTTCTTTGTAGAAATGCTTTCCAATGTTCAGCTAAAGCTAATATGCAGCTTCAGCAGACTGACTTGGTCAAGTCAGTGGGTTTCTCCCAAAGTTGCATTCCTTTTATTACTGAATTCGCTCTTGGCGTTTCCCCAGTCAGTGTTTTGTTGTAGGGTTGGGGAAAAATTTAAAAAGAAAAAAAAAAAAGCAGGGAATTTGTTAATCATTCAAACTCCCCTGGTGCCAGAAACTCCCAAAAACCAGCTGGAACATATAGACATTCGATCTGGCTCAAGCCTCTTGTTAGCTTCAGTTGAATTTATGAACACAGTTCTCTGTGGATTTTGTTCCCATTCACTTACATTGGAATCTTTTTAAGAATGGATCCCTTCAGACCTGGTATGGAGATGAGGAATGATATAGTAATCCAAAACTGTTCCAATGTAGGCTTACCTATGGGCAGGTCTGAGCTGTTTTCACAGACTTTAAAAATGTTACCTTACCCTTTAATCAGTTTCATGGTTATACTTTATTTGGATAGAGTATTTGTAACATTTCATTGATCTTTATTGAACATTCTGATGTTCAACTAATGTCCATCCATCCATACATTTTCTTCCGCTTATCCGAGGTCGGGTCGTGGTGGCAGCAGGTCAAGCAAAGTAGGCCAGCCTTCCCTCTCCCTAGCAACATTTTCCAGCTCTTCCTGGGGGATCCTGAGATATGGCGTTGGGTTGGCAGAGAGAAGCAGACTTACCTGCAGTTCTGGAGTTGCAGGTGAAGTAGTGTAAGCCATTGCCAAGGAATGTGGTCCTGTCAGGCTTCTGAGTGGAAGTAAATAAACCCCACCCCCCAGCCCCGCCCTTCTCCACGCAAAAACAGTGAAAGTTAAAACTGAGAACCAGTGACACTGAAAAATAGTGAAAGCATAAAAAATAACTGTCACTGAAAAAAGATTAAAAAAAGATTTACACTGAAAAACATCATAATACAAAAATTAAAATTAAATAAGATTGTAGTTTTGGAACCTTGTTCCTTGCCCATATTGATGCCAGTGGCAATACAACTTTTTCCAACACAACTTTCCTTTTTGAATTCAGGTTTTGTTTTCAATGTCAATTTTTTTTTCAGTGTCAAAATATTACTGTTACTGTTCTAGCCTCATACACATATCAGGATGTTGGATAAAAACGTTGCAGATGCAGTTTGCATTCCAATAGAGTTCTCATTTTAATACATACATATAAGGGGAGGTTTAGCTGAAACTTTATCTGAGTGGTGTGTCAGTATTCTGATTTGACTCTTGTGCACCAGATAGTGGAGAACAAAGCTTTTGCATTTCCAATGATATGACCCCTGTATCTCTGTTCAGTTAGAGTAATGTAAGTGTCTTTATCTTTAATGACTGTCTGCTGAAAGGTGCAGAATATTTAAATGTCTTTATCATTTATAATGGACCCATGAAAGTTAAATGTGCCTTTTTGTCAGACATTAAGTTAATCATAACATTTCCCTTTGGCAGTAACGTCACATTTGGGTTTTTGCAGGATTGCACCTCGATCCTCAGTGGTAACAGTCATGCTGTCATGAAGTTGACTGTCGGTGAAATGGTCCAAACTCCGTTTGTTTATATGTGTGTATAAGTGTGTACCGAACAGGTGTTCTCCTACTGGGCAGCAGAGTAAATTCACAGTGATATACAGTGTCTCATCTGCTCAGACTTCAGCTTGTCTTTTGCTGTGGTGTCATTTCAGTTTCATTTTTCAGGTTGCCCTCTGCTTTCCTCTTGAGTTTTTTGTTGTTGCAAATTTTGCTCTTAGGAGCTGGCTTATGAGATGAAAATGGTGACCAGTAAACTACTACATTTACTGGGAGCTCCCAGCTGTAAATACGAGGAATTGCATAAATGGGAATATAAAAAAACGTGTGCTTAGTCAAACATAAGTTGATAAGTGTTATCCCCCAACTGTAGGTTGGAACATTCATATGAGCCTGGGGAACAGCCGTGGTAAATATGGGCTGGACAAAGACACATTATTATCAGATGTGTTGCTCTGAATTGTATATAAGGAGATGCCTTCCTCTGTCCCAACAGGCTGGGACTGGCTGGGAGGTAAGACCTCCAACATGACTTGTTTCTCTTGTCTTGTTCTTGACTTTTTAAATGGCTGTGGCAGGTGAGGGAATAAACCTAAGCCTGAATTCTAACCATGAGTATGAACTGTCAGGATTGTACAAGAAAAATCATGCTTTTACATTCTTATGTTATTATTATATTATTATGAAGCCAGAGAATGTCCTCAGTCATGTCAATACAAGCTGAGCAGCTAAAATGCACCAGTAAACTTTTGTGTGTGTGTTATCATTCGGGTGCAGAGGATCTCAATTGTTGTACTTACCATCTGCTTCACTCATTGGTCGGTCATGATTTATACTTCCTGTCCTTTCCTTGTTGCTGCTTTTTACTTTCTATCCTTCCTCTGTCTCATTGCTTAGACCCTGGTATGACAAATTCCCCCAGTAGGTACAAATTCAAAGGGGCTCACTGATCATCTAAACTGATGTGGTTTACATAATTATTTTTTTCATGTTTTTCTCTGTCCATCATGTCAGTTCTCCACTGTTGCTAAAATGAGGAAGCTGATCTTGGCCGGAGTGATCCTTCAGATCACGATCATATTAACAGGGATTAATGGACAAGTAAGTTTCTTTCATGTATTTATAGTTTATTCTACAGCTCCTACAACCTCTGCTAACAACATCAATTTATACTAACCCAGTTATACCACATTGCTATTTAAAAATATAAGATGATATCTGATCATTTTTGTATTTTAAGACTGCTTGGGTATCTTGGTTTTAAGATAACCAGAAAGTTTTCTTTGGGCTAGAAAACTTGCTTTTGTTAGAAATGCAACCAAAGATTATAAAAGTATATATAATATCAATCTGTAACACTCTATACATTTAGTAGCCCTAAAATTAAAACTGTAAAGAATACTTTTGTAAATTAATTATATAGTTATAACCGTGAAGTCACAAATTAAGTAAAAAACCTGTTCCCCCTATACCCATCAAGTCATTTGATAGTTGTGTGGTTCTGTTTTGTAATTAATGTTAAGTTGGTAAAATTTATCTCTGATTTCTTCACAGTACAACTTTGGGGATATAATCTCATTTAAAAGGAAATGTGTCTGCAAAACTTTCACCTACAAGCACTTTGCTGTTTATGTGGATAATGTGAACATTACAGGCAAACTGCCTGATCAGGACATTTTTCATCGCATATAAACTGACAATGGAACGATACTGTATTTATTTGTATGTGTGAGTTTTTGATCCTCGTCTTTGTCATATATGATATTGACTATCATATATGATAGTCAATATGATATTGACTATCATATATGACAAAGACGAGCATCAAAAACTCATACCGTTGAAATCAGTGAAGATTTTTCTTGAAAAAAAAAAAAAAAAAGACTAAAACAATTATTCAAATACCAAGATAATTGCTGACTAATTTTCTGTCCATCAAGTGTAAGTGTAAAAATACACATTCCAAGAAATCCCAAACGGCCTAATTTTCATGATGACTGATATTCATGTACTTATGCGAGTCTGACTGTGGGCTAGCTGCTGAATATGATGGCAAACAAGGATTTCCTAAAATGCAGAAATGTCCTTCATGAACATATTAATGTTTTTGTCAATTTTTGCTTATGACCTTTTCATATGGGGATTATCAAATGACAGTGGGATGAGAGGAACTTTTTTCAGTGGATGCTCCTAAAATTATTTATTCCTTCCAGCAAGTTTCTTACTAAGTTTTTCTACAGTGTTTCTAAATGTTTTTTTTCTCACCATCACTGTAGGTCCAAAAAAGACTACGGGCATCTGTGGGTTTAGTGCCCTCAGAGATGAGGATGGCAGAGAGATGCACGACAATTACTTAGATCAACATTTCCAAGCAGAACTAAATAGAGGCGATTTTCATGACAGAATAATTTCACGCATCATTGACACAAGGAATAACTGTGGACCATATAATGTCTGGAATAATAACTGTGAACACCTTGCTACCTTTGTGCGCTATGGAGAAAGATTTTCACAGCAGGTACGTGGCACATTCATCACGTTCTCATCACTATGTCTGCGACTGTCTGGTCTATTTATGTTGTGGTATACATAGAATATGAAAAACAGATGTCTTCAAAAATAAATATTACATTTCATATATTGTTTCTAGTGAGTAGACTGATTGGTCTGCTTTTACTTCTATTATTAGTGTTATTAAGCTGTTGTAACATTATTATTTGGACAACAGTGTAGTAAAAAAAAATATATTACCAGCCTAATATATTTATGTGATACCATCACATTTTTTATGCTGTTGTTTTTTCGATATTTTTGTCAGTACAAATGAATAAAATTAAAAATCAATAATGCAAAAAAGTCATCTTTTTGATGTATTTCTATGTGTGGAGCTAAGTAAGCTGCTAAGTTAAGCACAATACCTTATTTACAAGAACCCACAAACAATGTAAGTTTTTCTGTTCACCCAGTTCATATTTAACTGCATCTAATTTGTTTTGTCCTCAGCCGGGGACGACTGCTTCCTGGTTTTGCAAGCGTAATCTTGGTGGTTGTCAGAAATACAATGAGCTGTTGAAAGAAATGGAAGAGAATGCAAAACGTCAAATAGCCTGCGAAAAGTGTAAAGAGAGTGCTGCAGCTGCTGGTTAAGAAATGCCAACCAAGCCTGACAACCTGTGTTGCTCTCTTGTTCTGTGCTTTCTTCAAATCACAGTCTTTTAAAATAAAATACTGAGCAAGAACTGACTGTCCCCTGTTGTCCCTGATAGTTTTGGAGTGCTATATATACACAGAACACTCACCGCACACTTAAATTAGGAACACATGGACACAACTTGCATTGTGTCAACAGTCCAGGCTGGTGGTCATTTCCAACATCTTGTGGAATCCATGACATGAAGAACTGAGGCTGTTCTGAGAGCAAAGGGAACTTTGCAGTATGAGGCTTGGGCTGGTATTTTATAGTATTGAATATGGCAACAATTCCCGCCATATGCATTATTTTTCCCCAATAATATCATCTATCGCAATGTTTGGACTGGACTGCATGTGTGTATGTGTGTGCTGAACTTATGGTTATGAAAACTTTGCTACCTGGATTTATGCAAAAGCAGGAAAGAAGAACACTGCAAGCTAGTAAATATGCATTTTAGTGAGGAAATTTTACGGGTCATCTTTAAAACTCATCAGCTGACCACCAGAAACAGCACGTGTCACTAAATCAACTGAGACTGACACTTCAAAGGTTGTGTATAAAGACATTCATGCCACTAGATTTCCAAAACTGAATGTCACACCAAAACAAATACTTCACTGGGCACACTTTCAGCCTCCCTTCGGCCAGCAGGAGGGACTGTCATGAACTAACACGCGTTCATGGCCAGGCTGGCTACGAAAACAAAGAACAGAGAATGCTTTAAATCTAGTATATATAACCTTTAAGGTTTTTAACTTCAAGTAAATCTACATACACATTAAGCAACATTTGCAATATTCCTTTGTCTCAGAACAAAACTTACTCACTCTTCAGGCACTTTCCAGTGTGACTTCCAGTGAGTAGTGAGGGAGCATTTAGAGACTCGTTGTTTTGCTCAGGGGCTTTTTTGTGGCCGTAGAAACAGCACCTGCAACCTGCTGGATACTAGTATGCCACCCTGCATTAACAAACATGGAGATTCCTGAATTTATCTGTGGTTTCAAACGGATTATAGATACATAACAGATATCACACACTGAAATGGTCCAAGAAACTAGTAATAATGTTTATTGTATGAACCGCAGTCATGCTATATGTCACATGTGACACTTATAACTTGCTCTGGTAAGAATAATGAAGCTGCTTTATGTCTCTGCAACTCCTCTTGTCGAGAGGCATCCAGAGGGAAAAAACAAAAGCCTTGAAGAGGATGTGGGTGTGCGTGTGAATGAGTGAAGGGCAGGACAAATCTTGTGACTGGCTTGCAGTAGGGAAGTAGAGGTGGAATGCATTACAAGTGAAGTCAATATTAAAGCATAAAAAAAATTGTCTGAAAATAAATAACAGCAGCATCTCTGAGCTGTCTGACCACCCGAACCAAGTCACGTGATGGGAGCGAGCGAGTTCCTTCATGTGACTCAAGACTCATAAGACTGAGTTCCTGTACATTTTACATTTCCACCACTCCTTACATTCCAGGTTTACTGTATGAATAGGTTTGTATGAGCGGTACAGGATTACTGATAACATTAGTCCACAACTACAACAGACACCAAACCACATACAAACAGTAGAGCTGGTAGGTCAGTTTAACTGGTAGATCCACACATGTGCAGGTACTCTTAATAAAGGAATTGTTATTTGTATGAACAACATTTTTCGACAATGCATAAAAATCATTTTTACGTTACATTTTAATTTATACTGAACTCCTAGATTTTTCATTTGAAACAACTGTTTTAAGTGAGATCATTTGCCTGGGAGAGATAATTTTCTAAAACCATCAATATCATGGGATGAGGCCGTTAAGGTACCAAGGTTGTATCGACAAACTGATAAGCAGTTAAAAACAAAACAGTGAAATGTTGGATTCCTTTAGTCTCATTTTGTTCTGACACATTGGGGAAGAACAAGCTACATATAGAACACTCGTCAGGTGTGAAGCTCCCACCACAGTGTAGTCTGCTTCACCGTCACCATCCTCATCAGAAGTGCGTGTTGACAGTAACTACTCCACAGGCCGGATGCCCTTGGCCTCCTCCATCTTCCTCAGGGTCTCGTCCCACTGGGTGAACTGCTTGGACAGCAGGAACATCTGCCAATCAGATTTCAAGGGTCAGTGGGTGGAGTTTTCTCAGTTCATCTTATAAAGAGTTTCAGAACAGAGAAGAGCCAGACTGGTTCACAGCGGCCTCTTATATCCCCAAAAAGAGTACAACAATAAATTTGTAATGACATGAAATCCAGTATTCCAATAGTTCTTTAACAGTTTGTGTATTATATTTTGACTTGTGGTAATAGAAGTGTACCATTTTGTTGTATTCTTCAAAAAGCTTCTTGACTTCCAGGGACTGAACCTCGGTTTGGTCCTGTAAATAAACACGGAAAACAAAAGATGAAAAAAGAGAGAGAGAGAGAGAGAGAGAGAGAGAGAGA
>NW_019174349.1:0-3040 GCF_002260705.1 Seriola dumerili
CTTAAAATAAATTGCTTGCATTGGAAACAAATTATTTTAATGCTCTATCTTTACACATTCAGGGAATACGGGAGTTTCCACAGTTGAGAAAACTAATTCATCACACTTCATTCACTCCAAATCCAAAATGTTTTGTATCTGAGCTGCATTCTGTTCCACTTCTCCCTGCGGGACTGACAAGAAAAGTGAGAAAAGTGATGTATAAATAAAGTTTATTATACTTGAGGACTGACACATCTTTGCATTCCCCTATAAGGCAGGACCAACCAGTGATGTCAGAGGCAAAGAACTAACCCACTGATAAGAGTGGACAAAGATTGTCTATGGAAAGATGCTTTAAACTGTAGTATGGAACAGGCACATTTTCTCAGCCCGCAGCCTCTCCTCCGGCATTTTGGTCTCATTTTGCATTCATGCGTCTGTGCCTTTAGGAAAATGGGTAAAATTATGTTAAACATTCAGACATTCAGATAAAAAAGTACACATAATAAACTAGACAAGAGATTTATGTAAGACATTAAGACATATAGACATTTTATATAAAGACTTTTTATATTTGTCTAAAAAAGACAAATATAAAAATGATAATAAGCTTTAAGTAAAATAAAAGACAAAAATAAGATAAAATGTAGACTGAGACAGATTAAACAGGAGAATAAAAATTAACAGAACTGCTACAGTTCAGTGTAAGATAAATAATCTCACATTTAATTTAATATTAGGTTGTGGCAAACAGTCTTAAGCTCTCATTTAAAAGAACTGTGAGTTGCAGCCAACCTCAAGTTTGCTTCAGATATGACATAATAAGCATACTAGCTTCACAACATTGAAATGTTTAGTATACACTTAAGGAAACGGAAAGCTTCACATTCAACATACAGTCTTCATAGCCACTTAATTATACGTGTTTAAGGCAGTTGGAGTTCATGATGCAAGGAGGATTCTTTCAAAAGTGTATAGAGAATAGAGAAAATCCGTTTTTTAAGGCATTTTAATGGGAAGGAAGGACAAGGTACCGGTAATTAAAAATTATTGTTAATGTTATTTTGGAAATGACTTCTCATATTACTATTGACAGTAAGTAGTTTTTGTGGCATACATATACAGTATGTGTAAAACTAGAGTGCTGGCATTCCTTTACATGTATTCTGTTAAAGACTTTTGTTTTGGTATTTCCTGTGCGAACGGAAGTGTTTTATTGTGAACTTTGAAGTGAACATGTGTTGGTGGGGTAAATGGCGGGACACGAAAAGCCGGTGAACTGTTAATTGTAACCGTTAGCTTTTAAAAAGAGGCCCCTCACCTGCAACAGAGGTAATGGTGAGTTAAATATGAATAAACGTTTAGAAAGATTGTTAGCCTACCTGATGGGGTTGCTAGCTTATGTGTTGTTGCCAAGTAACGTACAAATAAATGTCTGGTTCAAATAACGTTAGCTTAATGGCCAAAAGAGATAAAAGTCCATGTAACGTGTTATTTCTCATCACACTTTAAAAGTGTGATGAGTGTTTAGTATTTTGGGATTCTTTTCTCTTTAATGTAATTTGTAGTTTTCATAGTTTTGGTGGTTTTAAAATCAATAGAGAGTGACTAGTCTTAGTCTGCATAGACGATCTTCGGCCGCGCGTTGCACCAGTAGCAAGGCGCCCATTGACAGAAGGCAGGACGTGACTCTCCGGGCGGCGGGCTGGTCGGTGGAGAAACAAGGGACTGTCATGGACAGGACGGCCGTGGTTAAGGTCGGCGCCGCGGCCAGTGCCAGCGTCTGCGCTCTATTCGGCGGAGTGGTTCTGGCTCAGTACATCGTCGCCAAGAAGAAGCGAGCGGGAAAGAAAACCAGGATCATAGAGATGGTGAGTAAAAACACTCGAGGTTCGTCAAGATAAGATAAGTAACGGGAAGTGGAGAAAAATGGCCTTCAAAATAAAAGTGCGCTATAGTGTGGACGTTGAGAGGTGTTTTTAATTGTAGTCTAACGAGTAAGGGAGTTTTGAATTTGCGCGTGTTGCTTTCCTAATTTTGACGTAGCTGTCAATACTGATTATTTAATTGGTGGTGGTTTATGTGCTGATTATTTTTGAGTAGTTGAGTAGTTTTTGTTTATTATATCTCACAAAGTAGAGCAACAGCTTGCTTTTATTTGATATAATATAGAGCTGGTATGATTCTTTCATTAATCAATTATTCAAACTAAAGGAAATATAATCTGCATCCATTTTGTGAACGTATTTATTGATTATGTAATTTTTAGAGCAAAAACACCAAACAAAGTGTGTTTCTAGGCAAGATATTGTGATAGGCATTTGCAGTTGTCTTCTGTCATGTCAATGATTATTTGCGTTGTTACCTGCAGCCCTAATGTTACTGTTGTAAACTGTTGGATCTTGATAGAAAAAGTAACGTACTGCATACACTGTTAAATTTATTGTATTTTACCCTGTGCATAACGTTGCAACATATGTGCGCCTTTATCTTGAAAATCTTGACCGGAAACGTAAGTGTGCTCTTGGTATCTTCACAGTAGTGGACATGCACGATGGTGTACGCAGGCGCGGATGTTCCCTAAAACGGCAGCTGCTTTTAGAGGTCACCAGGTAGCTTCCGTCCCCACAGAAAGAGCAGCAGCTTTACAGTGTGAGAGCAGAAAGCTTTGATAACTGAGCCAGTGTGTCAGTGATGCTCAGTCCTCAAAACAGCTTCCTGCTGCTGCTGCTGTTGTTGTTGTTCGGGCATCACGCAGGTTATGCAAGCTGCAGCAGCACATACACTCCAGACCAGCTTTCTAACCAGTCCGACAGGAATCAGGCCACCGGCCACCTGAGGCAATATTAGAAAAACAGGACAAAAATGTTAATATTCAGTGTGTAGCATCTGAGGGTCATTGTTGTACAAAAGAAACCCTTTTTGATCTCTTTAGAGTGGTTTAATTGTAGGTGTATTTGGAAATGTAGAAATTGTTGTTTTTGCTCAGGACTTGTGAGTGAAGATATTTAGACTTTGCATATATATATATATATATATATATATATATACTGCGTTT
>NW_019174350.1:0-257 GCF_002260705.1 Seriola dumerili
GAGAGAGAGGGGATGACATGCAGCAAAGGGCCTTGCGTTGGATTCGAACCCATGGCCCAGTAAACTACATATCTTTGGGTTTTGGACAGTTGGCCAGGCAACACAAACTAAAAAATAAATAAATATTAAATTTAAATAATCTGAAGGTTAATCAATGATGACATAATCAATAGTTTCAGCAGTGAATTGAACTACCTAAGACACATCTTTAAGTCAATTTATGTCACTCAAGACATTCAGTGATAAATTAACATGTT
>NW_019174351.1:0-143 GCF_002260705.1 Seriola dumerili
CTTGATTAATCATTTTCCATGTTGAGTTGAGAGATTTTTCTTTCAGCATCTAATCTATACCTTCCTTTAGCTGTTCACATCTAATAATCAGGTGTAGCACCACTTTTCCACAGGTGTCCCTCTATTTTCCAGCAGCTTCCAAG
>NW_019174352.1:0-46562 GCF_002260705.1 Seriola dumerili
AACTTTTTATGCCTTACTATACTATGATGTTTTTTCAAGCTTTTTTGCCTTATTATACTATGACGTTTTTTCAAGATTTTTTGCCTTACTATACTATGATGTTTTTTCAGGTTTTTTTGCCGTACTATACTATGACGTTTTATGTCTTATTATACTATGACGTTTTTTTGAAGTTTTTATGCCTTACTATACTTTGATGTTTTTTCAGGTTTTTTTACCTTACTATACTATGACGTTTTTTCAACTTTTTATGCCTTACTATACAATGACGTTTTTTCAAGTTTTTTTGCCTTACTATACTATGACGTTTTATGTCTTATTATACTATGACGTTTTTTCAAGTTTTTATGCCTTACTATACTATGATGTTTTTTCAGGTTTTTTTACCTTACTATACTATGACGTTTTTTGAACTTTTTATGCCTTACTATACTATGATGTTTTTTCAGGTTTTTTGGCCGTACTATACTATGACGTTTTATGTCTTATTATACTATGACGTTTTTTCAAGTTTTTATGCCTTACTATACTATGATGTTTTTTCAGGTTTTTTTGCCTTACTATACTATGACGTTTTTTCAACTTTTTATGCCTTACTCTACTATGACGTTTTTTCAACTTTTTATGCCTTACTTTACTAAGATGTTTTTTCAAGTTTTTTTGCCTTACTATATTTTGACGTTTTATGTCTTATTATACTACGATGTTTTTTCAAGTTTTTTTGCCTTACTATACTATAATGTTTTATGCCTTACTATACTATGACGTTGTTTTAAGTTTTTTTGCCTTACTTTACTATAATGTTTTATGCCTTACTATACTATAATGTTTTATGCCTTACTATACTATGACGTTGTTTCAAGTTTTTTTGCCTTACTATACTGTGATGTTTTTTCAAGTTTTTATGCTTTACTATAATATGACCTTTTTTCAACTTTTTATGCCTTACTATACTATGTCGTTTTTTCAAGTTTTTTTGCCTTACTATACTATGACGTTTTATGCCTTACTATACTATGACGTCTTTTCAACTTTTTATGCCTTACTTTACTATGATGTTTTTTCAAGTTTTTTTTGCCTTACTATACTATGACGTTTTATGTCTTATTATACTATGACGTTTTTTTAACTTTTTATGCCTTACTATACTATGTCGTTTTTTCAAGTTTTTCTGCCTTACTATACTATGACGTTTTATGCCTTACTATACTATGATGTTTTATGCATTACTCTACTATGACGTTTTTTCACCTTTTTATGCCACACTATACTATGATGTTTTTTCAGGTTATTTTGCCTTACTATACTATGACATTTTATGCCTTACTATACTATGATGTTTTATGCATTACTCTACTATGACGTTTTTTCACCTTTTTATGCCACACTATACTATGATGTTTTTTCAGGTTATTTTGCCTTACTATACTATGACATTTTATGCCTTACTATACTATGATGTTTTATGCATTACTCTACTATGACGTTTTTTCAACTTTTTATGCCACACTATACTATGATGTTTTTTCAGGTTATTTTGCCTTACTATACTATGACATTTTTTCAACTTTTTATGCCTTATAATACTATGACGTTTTTTCAAGATTTTTTGCCTTACTATACTATGACGTTTTATGCCTTACTATACTATGACGTTTTTTCAACTTTTTCTGCCTTACTATACTATGACATTTTTTCAGGTTTATTTGCCTTACTATACTATGTCGTTTTTTCAATTTTTCATGCCTTACTATACTATGTCGTTTTTTCAACTTTTTATGCCTTAATTTACTATGATGTTTTTTCAAGTTTTTTTGCCTTACTATAGTATGACGTTTTATGTCTTATTATACTATGACGTTTTTTCAAGTTTTATGCCTTACTATACTATGAATGCCTTACTATACAATGACGTTTTTTCAAGTTTTTTTGCCTTACTATCCTTCGACGTTTTTTCAACTTTTTTGCCTTACTATACTATGACATTTTATGCCTTACTATACTATGAATGCCTTACTATACAATGACGTTTTTTCAAGTTTTTTTGCCTTACTATCCTTCGACGTTTTTTCAACTTTTTTGCCTTACTATACTATGACATTTTATGCCTTACTATACTATGAATGCCTTACTATACAATGACGTTTTTTCAAGTTTTTTTGCCTTACTATCCTTCGACGTTTTTTCAACTTTTTTGCCTTACTATACTATGACATTTTATGCCTTACTATACTATGAATGCCTTACTATACAATGACGTTTTTTCAAGTTTTTTTGCCTTACTATCCTTCGACGTTTTTTCAACTTTTTTGCCTTACTATACTATGACATTTTATGCCTTACTATACTATGAATGCCTTACTATACAATGACGTTTTTTCAAGTTTTTTTGCCTTACTATCCTTCGACGTTTTTTCAACTTTTTTGCCTTACTATACTATGACATTTTATGCCTTACTATACTATGAATGCCTTACTATACAATGACGTTTTTTCAAGTTTTTTTGCCTTACTATCCTTCGACGTTTTTTCAACTTTTTTGCCTTACTATACTATGACATTTTATGCCTTACTATACTATGAATGCCTTACTATACAATGACGTTTTTTCAAGTTTTTTTGCCTTACTATCCTTCGACGTTTTTTCAACTTTTTTGCCTTACTATACTATGACATTTTATGCCTTACTATACTATGAATGCCTTACTATACAATGACGTTTTTTCAAGTTTTTTTGCCTTACTATCCTTCGACGTTTTTTCAACTTTTTTGCCTTACTATACTATGACATTTTATGCCTTACTATACTATGAATGCCTTACTATACAATGACGTTTTTTCAAGTTTTTTTGCCTTACTATCCTTCGACGTTTTTTCAACTTTTTTGCCTTACTATACTATGACATTTTATGCCTTACTATACTATGAATGCCTTACTATACAATGACGTTTTTTCAAGTTTTTTTGCCTTACTATCCTTCGACGTTTTTTCAACTTTTTTGCCTTACTATACTATGACATTTTATGCCTTACTATACTATGAATGCCTTACTATACAATGACGTTTTTTCAAGTTTTTTTGCCTTACTATCCTTCGACGTTTTTTCAACTTTTTTGCCTTACTATACTATGACATTTTATGCCTTACTATACTATGAATGCCTTACTATACAATGACGTTTTTTCAAGTTTTTTTGCCTTACTATCCTTCGACGTTTTTTCAACTTTTTTGCCTTACTATACTATGACATTTTATGCCTTACTATACTATGAATGCCTTACTATACAATGACGTTTTTTCAAGTTTTTTTGCCTTACTATCCTTCGACGTTTTTTCAACTTTTTTGCCTTACTATACTATGACATTTTATGCCTTACTATACTATGAATGCCTTACTATACAATGACGTTTTTTCAAGTTTTTTTGCCTTACTATCCTTCGACGTTTTTTCAACTTTTTTGCCTTACTATACTATGACGATACTATGACGTTTTTCAACTTTTTATGCCATACTTTACTACGATGTTTTTTCAAGTTTTTTTGCCTTATTATACTATGACATTTTTTCAAGTTTTTTTGCCTTACTATACTATGACGTTTTATGCCTTACTATACTATGACGTTTTTTTTAACTTTTTATGCCTTACTATACTTTGAGGTTTTTTTCAACTTTTTATGCCTTACTATACTATGACGTTTTTCAACTTTTTATGCCTTACTATACTATGACGTTTTTTCAAGTTTTTATGCCTTACTATACTATGACGTTTTTTCAAGTTTTTATGCCTTACTATACTATGATGTTTTTTCAACTTTTTATGCCTTACTATACTATGACGTTTTTTCAGGTTTATTTGCCTTACTATACTATGACGTTTTGTCAGGTTTTTTTGCCTTATTATACTATGACGTTTTTTCAAGTTTTTTTGCCTTACTATACTATGACGTTTTATGCCTTACTATACTATGACGTTTTTTCAAGTTTTTTTGCCTTACTTTACTAAGACGTTTTTTCAACTTTTTATGCCTTACTATACTATGACGTTTTTTCAAGTTTTTTTGCCTTACTATACTATGACGTTTTATGTCTTATTATACTATGACGCTTTTTCACGTTTTTATGCCTTACTATACTATGATGTTTTTTCAAGTGTTTTTGCCTTACTATACTATGACGTTTTATGTCTTATTATACTATGACGTTTTTTCAAGTTTTTATGCCTTATTAAACTATGACGTTTTTTCAAGTTTATTTGCCTTACTATAACTATGATGTTTTTTCAAGTTTTTATGCCTCACTATACTATGTCGTTTTTTGGCATTTTTACACCTTACTATAATATGTCGTTTCATGCCTTACTATACCATGATGTTTCTTTACGTTTTTATGCCTTACTATACTAAGACTTTTTATGCCTCATTATAGCTAGACATTTTTTCAAGTTTTTTTGCCTTACTATAATATGACGTTTTTTCAGGTTTATTTGCCTTACTATACTATGATATTTTTTCAAGATTTTTTGCCTTATTATACTATGACGTTTTTTCAAGTTTTTTTGCCTTACTATACTATGACGTTTTATGCCTTACTATACTATGACGTTTTTTCAAGTTTTTTTGCCTTACTATACTATGACGTTTTATGTCTTATTATACTATGACGCTTTTTCACGTTTTTATGCCTTACTATACTATGATGTTTTTTCAAGTGTTTTTGCCTTACTATACTATGACGTTTTATGTCTTATTATACTATGATGTTTTTTCAAGTTTTTATGCCTTATTAAACTATGACGTTTTTTCAAGTTTATTTGCCTTACTATACTATGATGTTTTTTGGCATTTTTACACCTTACTATAATATGTCGTTTCATGCCTTACTATACCATGATGTTTCTTTACGTTTTTATGCCTTACTATACTAAGACTTTTTATGCCTCATTATAGCTAGACATTTTTTCAAGTTTTTTTGCCTTATTATAATATGACGTTTTTTCAAGTTTTTATGCCTTACTATACTTTGATATTTTTTCAAGATTTCATGTCTTACTATACTACGACTTTTTATTCTTTACTATACTATTACTTTATGTGACATTTTTATACCTTACGATAATATGTTGTTTCATTTCTAAGCATCCTATGATCTTTTTTCTAGTTTTTAAGCCTTAGTATACTATGATGTTTTATGCCTTACTATATTATGACGTTTTTTTGGCATTTTTATGCATTACCATAACATGACGTTTTGTGTCATTCTTATGCCTCAATATAATATAAAATTTAGTATTTTACTATTCTTACATGTTTTTCTGCCTTATTCTAGTATACCTTTTTCACTACGTACTATACTGTAAATTTTTATGCCTTAATATTCTATGACTCCTTTTATTCCTTAATATATGCCCTTCTATAGTGTGACATTTTTATGTCTTACTATATTATGACTTTTTCATACTTTACTATACTATGACATTTTTATGCCTTATTCTTCTATGACTTTTTCATAATTTATTATGCGAAGAATTTTTATACTATGACTTTTTCATGCCTTACTATAGTATGACTTTGTATCGCTTATTATGTAACAAGATATTTTTATTACTTATACTGTGACAATTTTATGACTTATTATACAATGACCTTTTATGTCTTACCATAGTATTACTTCTGTATGCATTACTATACCATGACATTTTTATGCATTTCTATACTAAGACTTGTTTATGACATATTTGCTCACTGTCACACTGTCAACGGTCACAAAAACATAACCATGGTTAATGTTTTCAGAAACTCTTTTCTTATAACAAGTCAAAATGTCTGCTGTATTGAATATGTATTTGAATTCCTAAAATAGGTGATAGTGTCATTTAATAAATAAACCACATGGACAATGATTTTAGGAGAGAATCAGAAAATATTTTATTTCTCCCTCAAAGTTCAGATAAAGCAATCTTTTTTTTTTTTTAAACCACAATAAGCAATATAAAATCTGCCCTACAAATGGTGTGGATAATTATAAACTGTGTTCAAACATTTGCACAAAATATTCCAAAAGCACATTTTTACTGAAGATGAAGCAACACGCATTCTGGAGTTACCACGTTACCACGCTCTACCGTGAGAAATAAGGTAATAAAAAACTCAAAGTAGAGCATTCTTTGGTATGATCTATAAAAAAATAATGAAAATAAAGTTAAAGACATTCTTCCCCTTTGTAACTGCTGAAAAATTGTGTTTTTTTAATGCTGCCATGTCAATAGAGACAGTTACACAGTTGAAATTTAAATTTCAACAGAAGACAGAAGTTGTTTTACACACTGAAAGTTCAGTATTTACTATTTTAAATAAACATCCCATGTCCCTGTGCTGTGCCCTCCAGGGGTACAGATAGAGTTTCATCTGAAGGACCAGCTGTCCTCGTGTCTGTAAAACTCTGGGTCCTGCCCAGCAACTCACTCACACTCAGACACAACAACTCTCAAAACTCAACACTCCTGGCTTTAATCTGACACAAAGACTGTACATACTAATTACAAAAAGACGCAGCTCCATCTCTCCTGGAGTGTTCAGGGTTAGCATCTGGACAGCTCAACATCATCAAACATGTATCCACCTTGAACGACCACATAAACAGTGGTGTTAACCGGAGATACTGTCTGTACTATTATTCTGATAGGAACTCTGTTTGGCACAGGAGGCCCTTTTGCTTTCAGGTAGGCTCAGAGGTAGAGAAGCTGCAGATCATCTTAAAGTGATCTGTTCAGCCGCAGGCACTGTTGAATGCTTCCATCTGCAATCCTCAGCCACCACAGCCAAACCTTTTTCTTGAGGACACACATGGAGCATCCTCTGCAATCTTCAGTGGCCAAAAAATTACTGTCAGCTGTTAAATTGTTAAAAAATTGTAAAATGTTCTCAAGCTTACTGATCATTGGTAAATGTATCACAATAAACAACAACGAAAAAGCTACTGGCAGGAACGCAGGAATTAGCTCTCATGTTCCTGTTAGCAGCTCAGACATGTTATCACAGGGCATGACAGAGATACTGAACCTATACGGACTGTTTACATCCACCTACCATCCATCTACCTTAAAAACGGACTGTTATTCTTTTGCTGGTGTTCAAGGATGATGAACAAAAACTCAATTAAAAACCTTAAATCCATAAAAAAAGGGAAACAAGTGCGCATTTCCAGTGGGTGTGCAATATGAAGTTCTACAGGAATTCTTTGCTCTGCTGGTGTTCCACCCTTCCACAATTGAAAACTGGGTACCACTTTACAATAAGACTACCATTATAATGGATTTGTAAATGGTTTATAATTAGGTTATTAATTTGGTTGTTAACAGATAAATAAATAAATCATATATAAACAATTATAAACAAGTTATAACACAGTTTTCATACATTCATGCAGGCTCACTATTTGGCAAGATCAAGTTAATGCTTACTACTCATTAATCTTACTAATGAGTTACTAAAAAGGAGCCTTATAGTAACTTATTAATAAATGATGATGTGTTTCACACTTTAAAATAAGGCTCCTTTTGCAGCTGCTGATAGCATGTCAAGGTAAACAATATTGCCAAGGCCTTAGCGTATGAATCTGTTAATTTAATATGATAATTTGATATGCAATTATGATAAATTGCTAGTAACAAATTTCTGATGAAACAGACAGATACGAATGCTGGAAGATGGAGAAGACAAAGAAAGCTCAGTAACTAATGAGATACAAGGCTTAACAGTAGAGAGAAATATGGGCTCACTATTTGGCAAGCAACAGTCCACTGTTGCCCTCTTATCTAATGTGGTCTAATAAATGATTTATAAAGTGTTAACAAGCTAATTAATAAACTAGTTATAATGCATTCATAAATCCTTTATACGGGCAGTCTGATTATAAAGTGGTACCAAAAACTGTATTTGTTTTAACAGCTGTGTCCTGAATCCATACAACAGTACACACTATGTTTAAAAACATGTGATTTTTGACTATGCTGTTGATGGACACTGTTCTCCCACAAGGAAATGCATAAAAGAAATGAGCTGCGAAAATTCAAAATAATCCAGAAACACCTCAGAAAACAAAAAATGACATTGTTTTGAAAAACATTTTGTCGTTTCTTTACGTTAAGTTGAATTGAAAATGGCATTAAAGTTGCACTTTGCATGCCACATGTGTTGCATCCTTTTCTGTTAATATAAACTGATTATGTATATTGCCTTCTTGTATAATAACTGTAAAAAAGTATAACAAAAATTAGAATATAGTATATACAATAAACAGTTAGTGTGTAGTATGGAAATGGGACACAGCTCTTGTAAGTGGACTCTACATCACATGCTCTCCATGGACAGCAGTGAGTCAAACCTGATCATAAGACATACAAGAGAACTGCTTCCTTCAGTTCTTCTAGCACGAGAAGTTCTTTACCAGCAGATTCAGTCAAAGGGAAATAACACTGGAGCTTCTGGAACATCTGGACTAACAGTATATCCACGGTATCCAGTCTGTCAGAATAAGAGCTTAGTTGATTAAATTGGGTTTTATGATTTAGAGCAAGTTAAAAGTGCACTTCACTGATGCTTTGTGAACCATCAAGGGGACTTGAAATCCTCAGTCATTTAGCTGGTAATATCCCGCTGTAGGTAACATGGCTGATTATCTGTTTGTAGTGTTTCCTCTGTGGATGAGGCAGAGTTCCAGTTAGGTCTCTGAAATGTTTAAAAATCCCACCTCTCCTTGAGATTTGTTTGTATCTGTAGAGATCTGAGGAGGGATGAAAGATGATATGACGACACAGACCATGTCAACCATTCCTCTCTGTCTCTTCTCCATCCTCGTCTCTCACAGAGGGTAAAAGGAGTCTTTGAACAGACTCATGCTGCCTTGTTGCACACAGACGGAGGCTTCCTGCATGCGCGTCCCTTTTTCAGCTGCGAGGCCGCTGCCTGCCGGCTTCAGCAGGAACATGAGGTTACAGTTGTGTCAGGAGTATTCAAATCCAATGGTGTTTCTGCTGGTTAGTCCCCTGAGTCCTTACTGTCAGAGTGAGGAGTGTACTTCAGCCGAAACGTCCCTGTGAAACACAACAGAGAAATTTATGCTAAGTCCACACTACTACGTTTTCATGTTAAAACGCATCTCTTTTGCTACGTTTTCTCCTCCTGCCAGCACTACTCCGCCGTTTTCGAGCACCGAAAACTGGTGAAAGCAACGTGGATAATGAATTACAAGTGTTACTGACCTTGTTGTTTTTGCAAGTAGCTGTTGAGGAGTTAAATTCTGCATTTTAACACTGCAGCAGTTTTTGCTGTTCCTCGGTCATTAAGTATTTCTTGCAACTAATCAACTGCAGAGAAGACAATCTGCTTCCTGTTTACACCGGCTCGCACATGCCGAGTATACGTGATTGCTCAGGTATGTATGCGTTTTCAGGTGTGTTAGTCTGGACGAAGATCATTTCTGATGCAGAGCTAAAACACTCGTCTGGACAGAGATCTTTTAGTTGTTTAGATGTTTTCGTTTGAAAACATAGTTGTGTGGACGTAGTAACAGTTCCTGTGTTGATGTTTTTGTGTTCAATTTGAAAATCAGCTCTTACTCCTGGAATTCAGGTAAAAAAAAAAAATCTGTTTTGCACTTTCAAATATAAACTAAGTAAATTAGACATGTAAGTTTTAATTGTATGTGTGAAGAATTTTGTTTGACGTAATGCAAGTGGAGTGTCGTTTACTGCCCCCGAACATCAGTTTAATTTCTTCATAAATGACCTTTGCCATATTGTGATGTGATCAACATCTAAGAACACTCTTCTGTTAATTAACTGCATTTTTTGATGTAAGAATAAAAACTTCATAATCTTAAATAAATGTAACACCTGATGTTGTAGGTTAGGGGTTAAAAAAAGGGAAGAATTCTAAACTTCCAATTTGAACATTATATCTATGCACAAATATTGATTGATCATATAGATTTTCTATTTTTTGATCATTTAAATAAATCATGGAAAGGCCTTATTTTTTGTAATCTGCTCTTATGGTCGTTCAATCAAACCTTGCAGAAAACATTTCAGTAATAATAACAGTCCCATGAGATACATGTTTACCTCGTGACACGCAACAACAAGAAAAGTCTCTCTTGTGAAAGAGACAAAGGTTAATTAAAACTAATTAAATATCCATTCAATCAGTCAATTATGTGTCAGTGTTTCATTATGATCAATAATATTAATCACAATCATTGTTGTTTTATTTGCCCATGACCTGTATTTTCTTTTATGTGCTTTGGCAGCACAAATGTCTTTTCAGGTCACAGCAATAAAGCAAATGAATAAAACAATTGTAAATGAATTAACTCTGCATTTAAATTGTTTTAAAAAGTTTTGAAAAGGATCATTAAATTTGTCAATTCATATCCCTGTTTGATTATTCTACACTGAAAATTAAATAATGAATTAGAGTGAATCACAAAAGAAATGTTTTGAAGACTTTTACGGATGTGACCTATGATTCTCCATCTTACAATTCATTTGTCTGTTTAAAAATGTACATTTTCAATTTTTCTATGTAAATACATATAAGCAGTTTGAAATGAAGTGGCAAATGTAAAATAGTTGTTTACATGCATATTTACCTGATTCAGTTATAAGTGATTTTTAAACCTATTGATTGTAATTAAACAGTGAAAAAGACTCACCTTGCTGTGCTGAATCCATGGGCGGCTGTTTGCAGTCCTCTGCTCTGTGTCCATTGGCACCACAGTTATAACATGACATACTCCCCGCTACCCGTTTCTGGCCTCCATTTCCCATGCTGCCATGGGGCTGGTAGAAGCCAAAGCCCTGCTGCTGGTCATGTGACACAGGGCTGTGGCGGTAGAGGGGTGGAGGCATCATCATTGGGTAGGAGAAGGGCGTGGTTCCGCTGCCAGCGCCGCTGGATGAGGCTAACAGGGGGCTGAGATGGAGCAGAGGACCCAGAGTGAAGAGGGAGGGGCCGGCTGAGAACGGCTGCAGGTAACCAGCCGCAGCATATCCAGGCAACGCCCCATAGGTGCCGCAGTTCCCCCGACAACCGCAGGAGCTGCAAACACACACGGAGGTGGTGTGACCTGAACTTTGATCCAATGAGGAGACAGAGGACGGGGAAGGGGAGGGGCTGGAGGTGGGCTGGGGAGGGTAGTAAGTGTTGCCGGGTACTGCAGCCACAGGAACACTGCTGGCGGTTGCCATGGAAACAAAGCCCCCTCCACCTCCAGAGCTCCCGGACTGTGAGCCGGACTTGGTGGAGGGACAGGACGAGGAGAAAGACGAGAAGGAGGAGGAGGTAGAGGAGGTAGGAGGATGAGTGTAGTATCCCGACGGAGAGGGGGATGAAGAGGAGGAGAGGTGGAAGTGGAGAGGGGGGTGGGAGACATGGTGGAGGCTGTTGGAGGTGGAGGTCAGAGCCGAGCTGGTTTCCACCATCAGACCCACAGCGCCTCCTGCCAGGCCACGACAAACCACCGAGTCCTGGAGCGCAGAGGAGCCGTCCATGTTCAGCCCAGGGAACAGGTTCTCCAGCCTCATCCCCATCCCCACCCCCACCCCGAGCCCCGGGCTGAAACCCGCAGCGGCCGCAGGCAGCCCCGAGCCCAGAGGCTTAGTCCTGTCCTCCGTGCACAGCGGAGGCGGTCGGGGCTTGCGTGGGGAGGTCAGGATACGTGCCGGGTTAGAGACCGGGGAGAGCAGGGTCTGGGGGTAGCTGGCCTGCGGGTGGAAGGGAGATTGCGGGAGACCGAAGGGGAGGTGGGAGGAGCAGGAGGGAGGGAGAGGGGGAGCTGGATCAGTTTGGACGGGTAGGACCTGGGCTGTGGGGCGACTGGAGCCTGCGGGGCAGCTGGAGTTCAGGATGAAGAGGCAGGACCGGTCCTTCTCTGGACCCCCTCCTGCAGCATCTGGACCTGACACACCTGAAACACAGATACAGGGTGACTTGTGGAAAGCTAAAGTAAATACCAGAGCTGTGCATGTGTTAATATGCTGGGACTGAATGTCAAATAGAAGAAGGTAAAAAAAGCTGTGAGATTTCAATAAAAAGTAAATAAAATCCAAAATGTTTCTTTGAGGATCATGTGCATTTTAACAAGTAAGGAAAATTGATCAGTCTATGCTAGTGCAAATTATTTGTTGTCAGAACTGGGGCAAACTGAGAGGGGAAAATACTAACGCCTCTTTCAAGCTGCAGCTGTCATTAACTTCCAAAACTCATCTAGCGTCTTTGCTTCACTCAGGTTTTCACTCACACAAATAAATAATGAATTCAACGGTCCTGCCAGGAAACTTACGCCTGTGAATGTCTCTGCTCCTGTCAAAGGCGGAGTCACAGCACAGTGGCGTCCGAGGGGAGCAGGAGGAGCTGGAGTATCCCGAGGATGAGCTGCTGTCTGTGGAGACGGGGTGATGGTGCGGCACGGCATCCACCTCCACTCGCAGCTCTCCTGATATACATTTCAGGACACCATGAATTTGGGCTGTTTTCATCTTTTTTTTTTTGCAGCTCACTGTTTCCCAATCACAAAAATACATACTTGAACACTGGGAGCTTCCCACAGTCTCATACTGCTGGACACTGTCTTTTTTTTTATATCCAAATGTGAAACACCACATCAACTCATTTTGGGCCATTTGCAGCAAAAGCTTTGTGATATTTGTCATGTCTAAACAAGCAGAGAGCCTCACACAAAGCAGCTTCGTTACCTGCAGTGGCGGTTGAGTGTGCTGAGGGTCCCATGTGACTGGAAGGCGTCACCCTGGCGATGCCGCTGCAGGACCGCTTCTCCATCTTCATCTCCCTGCTGGGGACACACAGTCTTACTACCAAGGAAAACAGTCTGTTACCAAGACAGAGGTTAAGAGATGTTTGATGCATCTTGTTCAGTGTACTTTTTATTTGCAGACGCAGATTTTAGCATTAATATATGGAGGGTAGACGATTTTACAAGCTTGACTCTTTAAGTTTTTAAGAAAATGTCCTATAATGACCACCAGGTGGAGACATTGTCCACTCTACACGTCCCTCAGCATCCCAGCTGCTCCTCCACAAACACATCTGCAAACTTGCCACATGGAAAACCACTGCAGGAACTTTCCATTTACTGTGTCTTGTTTAAGCATGCGCGTGCACACACACACACACACACACATACACACTTTGTCACCTGCCTCATGGAAACCTGTTGATACCGGGGATGGAAACATGATTACGAGATAGTAACAGCAGGTTCACATGTGAGGAATGCAGGTGTGTGTGTGTGCGTGTGTGTATGTAATTAAGGGAGAGGGAGCATGAAGGCACATTTGCTTGCACGTCAGTGTTTTTGTGTTTTTTGCATGTGTTTCTGTTGGTTATCTCCAGGTAAGTACACCTTATCTAAGCAGCCCACCTACAGCTGGTTAACCATTGACACCATATGGACCGTTACTGCTCTATATTCACTGTGAAATCAGCAGCTGATGAGTGTGTCTGTTAATCATTAATAGGACAGAGCATCTGCTAACTTCACCATCCATCGACACACACACGTCTACACTGTAGAAGGTAGTTTGAGGTCACTTATATTAATGTTTTTACGGGTAAGAATTAAATCTAAAGTTCCAACTTATCCATCACTCTGCACGTCGACTTATCTTGCCAGTACATCAGCCCTGTATCCAGTGAGAATTTATTCATGACAAAACTATCATGCAAACATAAAAACAAATATTCCATCAGTAATCCATCTACTAGTCAAGATTAGAGAGTGTATAAGGAGAGGTTTGTAAGTGCAGAACAATTTTAAGGAGCAATTAGTGAGCATTTTTTTGTTTTGTTTTTTGTTTTTTCAGTTATCTACTCTGGTGTTTTTCTCCAGATGATCTGGAAGCTTCAGAGCACGTGAGAATGTGAGAGGATGTGCCGTAATCCAGTCTCGGCGAACAAGCTTCAAAGAGACGCAAAGAGGTAGAGCCTAACAGGATGACACTTCACTTCCAGGTCAGATCCAGAAATGTTTTGGGATACAAACATGGTGAGCAAGGGGGATCAAATGAGGATCTCGTAGCTGCGCAGGACTACGCCACATTCTCTCACGCTGCACATAACTCGCCAGAAAAGAGCAGCACATCAACCTCCCCCCTCTTCCAGCATAAAAGCAGTTTCAGACAAAAAAAGACTGAGGAAAACTGGATTTGAGATTGTTGTAGCTTACTCTACTGACTTTTGTAGCTCTAGCTGGGTCTTGAGTTTCTTCTTTGCTCCTTGGGTCAAGTCGTACTTGTTCAGATCTTCCTCTGTCAGCGCTAAAAACTGAAGGTTGTACAGAAAAACAGAATCAGAATATGTAAAAACAGCATGTTCAATAGAAACAGACAAAATTTGAATGAGCAACAAAAACAGCTAGAAATCCAGGTTTAGTGGATGACTGAGTTTACTTGTTGTTTTCTGTTAGACGTCTTGTATAAGCTAAAGACACGAGCTGACTCACCTCCTCCATGGTCAGCTGTTTGAAGACGGGGTAGTACTTATGGAGCCGAAGCTTGCGGAGCCAGTCCAGGATGCCGTTCTGCTCCGGATTGTTGGGCTGAGACTGAGACGGAGGTTGGGTGTGGGTCTGGGAACGGGACTGGGAGTACGAAAGGGACTGGGAGTGTGAGTGGGACGTTGGCTGGGAATGGGACAGGTGGAGGGACTGTGACTGTGCACCGGACTGACTGCTGGGTTGCAGGTGAAGGTGGTGTTGGGAGTGCTGCTGGGGCTGGGGGTACGCGTGCGACTGACCGTGCTGGGAGGAGACATCACCTCCGACGGCCATGGAGCCCTGGACGGGCAGGGGTGGCACAGGGGGAGGGAGGGAGGATAGCTGGGGGGAGTGCTGAGGAGGGAGAGGAGGAGGAGGAAGAGGAGGAGGGAGGGAGGAGAGGTGAGGGGTGGAGCGAGTCAAGACGGAGCTGTGGGTGCTGACGACGGGCTGGACGCTGGCCACTCTGTACACTGCCCTGAGAGAGTAGAGGCAATCAGAGGAGGAACAACTGATGATGATGATGATGATGATGATGATGATGATGATGATGATGATGATGATGATGATGATGAACGATATAAAGGAACACAGAGAGTAAAGAATCTTACCTGTTGGCTCCTCGGTACTGAAGCATACAGCCAAGATCTGTGAGAAAAACAAAGAACCTTCATCATTTTCATTATCATCATCATCCTCACTAAAGTAGTGTCTGAGTGAGTGAAATCCAGATCATCGTGCAGCCTGCAGAAAGTTAACCAACAACCAACAACACCAAAGTAAGCGATGTTTTCTACAGCGTGGACACAGGCTCGCTGAGCGGCATGACCAGTATGAAAATGATGCGAGTCACATGTCGCAGTCCGCAGACCTCGAGCCAGTTCGACAGCTAAGGGGAGGTTTTAGAGCGACGTGTTAGACCTCGCTCTACAACAGCATCATCAAAATACCAAATGAGTGGTGTTCATTCCTCCAGCGGAAATCAGACACTTGTAGAATCTGTGACTAAAGGCCACTGAAGCTCGACGACCGCCATCATCCAGGACGCTGTAATCCCAAGAGCCACAAATGACAATGTTTTTAACGGGATGAAGGCTCCTGTGTAATCGCAATCAGTTCAGTGATTGTTAAACTGATCTGATGCCACAGTGGAAGGAGCCTCCAGCTGCTGTGGAAACTGTAGTATTAGAGACAGTGGAGGCTCCAAAGTTGTTTATTCATTAAATAAATATTTTAGATGTGTGTGTAAATCCTGAATGAATCATAAAGTCACACTTGCAACTTTGTCTGCTTTTCCTTCATCAGCACTTTTCTCTTTCCTTCCTCTTTACCTATCTTGTTCCAAGTTTATCTTGACTCATTTAGCAAAAGAAAATATTTGTCCTGAACAGCTGGAAACTTAAGGCTCTTCTCAGTCCTGTATCATCAGCATCAGCAACAGTGTAGTCTACTAGTGTTACTTCTATCAGTCCCATTCTGTGACGCTCCAATAGATCTATAATCAGGATTATTGGTGCAACAGTCCTCAGCCATCAGGTTAATTACTTCTACATATTATGGTTGAGACAGTTTAGACGTCCCGTGTGGTGAATACAACAAACTGGAGACGGAGACATGACATTCACCCTCTGCTTTAATGCTTTCATACTCGTTCTCCGTGTCAGGACATCAGTGTTTTTGTTTTGTTTTTTTAATTAAACTGTAAAGATAAATAAAACATAATTTCACGCTTGCACTCCATAAACTCCGACCTCTGGCGAAGGACCGATAATAAAGTGACTGACTTGTAAAGTGTCTTCTGGTTTCTTCACACTCGAGCGTCAGAAATATCAAGAGACAAAAATAATAAGGAAGTTGAAATCTGTATCAGAGCGAGAGCAACTAAGAACATTTACAGAAAGTCCTTTACACCAAATGCTGTTACTGTTAAATTCATAAGCATCATTCACACCGGACTCATGTCTGCCATGTTGTCTGTACTATGCATGCTATGGTTAGTTATTATTGTATTTATTGATTGTGAGTTACAATATGTTTTAACCACGCTGTGAAACCAAAGGCAGATTTACACATCCGTGGATAATTAAGATTATTATTATTATTTTTTAACAATATTATCATTAATTTAATTATTATTAGTATTTTCAAACTTCATTTTGTTCTAGAAGCAGTGATCCATGTTCAGTAACTGTGATGTTACAGCCTCATATTCAGCTTATGAAGGATGGTCTGTGATATACTGCGGTGCAGGGCAGAGGTCTGTGTGTTTGTGGTTACACATTACAGCAAAGACACATTCATATCAGCCCTGCAACCCGGGGTCTCCAGTGAGTCTGGCACACACGCGCGCACACACACACACACACACACACACACACACACACACACACACACACACACACAGAGGTATAAACAGATACTAAAAGTACAAGCACACACACAAACACACTGCACTGCCAGATAAAAATACTCTCCGCGATGAAGTCACACTCATAGAATTGAGCACACAAACACACACACACACACACACACACACACACACACACACACACACACACACACACACACACACACACACACACACACACATACATCAACATGAGGTCACCACACTCTAGGCTTCCCAACACAAACATGCCACGCTGAATTCCCACACCAGACTAAAATAGACCCCGTCCGCTCCCTCCAACACCTCCAAAACACAAACTGAAAATCCTGCCTGCAGTCTCACCTCTCTCACCTCGTCACCACCACCAACCAGGATCCAGACTCACGGCCTTGTCCTTTCAATTACCTCTTTTTTTCTCTCTCATCTCTGACACCAGAAGCCAGACATGAAATCTTTTATCTTGCGCCTCTAGCCCTGTCCCTTATTGGTCCCTTCTCTCCCTGCATCTAAGAATAGGGATCTCCTCTTTTATATCCCTGCTGCTGTCTATAAAGACTCACTGGCTTCATAGCCTTTGCGGCCTCACACTCACAACATCACCATTTCATATCTGTCTGATGATTTCTGCTACGTGTCGTCTGCTATTGCTCTACAGTTTTTTTTTGTTTTTTTTTTAAAGAAACAGAAATAAAGTCAAACTCCAAGACTCCAAAAATCAGTGACTATAAAAGAAAATGAAGCCTTACTAGAGCTGGAGGAGGTGAACGGGCAGGTCGGGGCCACGGGAGCTGTGGGAGGGGAGGAGGGTAAGGGAGGTAAGGAGGAAGTGAGGGAGGAAGGACAATTGGGTGAGAGAGGTCTGGTGGAGGTGAAGAACAGCTGGACGCTGTGGTGCTGGAGAACATGGCAGGGCAGCGCTGTCAGACTCCTGGGTGCAGGCAGAGAGACGGGACAGCAGGGAGTCAGACACAAAAAGTCAACTGGATTCAAAAACTACAGGGAGAGACGCTCTGACTTTGGACGAAAAGACTATACATATCACACTGAGCGGCATCATGGGGGGTGCACTGAAAAATGAGCTTTGATGAGTTACCTCAACAAACCTGTTTTAGATATAGATGAATTCAGTATATTCTCAGTAAAGCATATTGTAGTAAAGTAACGCTTATCCAGATAAATAATCATCTGGGTTTCTTTCCAAATGATCAATCAATCAATCAGTCAATCAACCCCCATAACGGCCAAGTCTAAAGTAGACACAATTCTCTGAGAGAGGAACAACACTTTTCAGTAAGAATAAATAAACAGGCAGGGTGATGGGACTGACCTGGGGTCCAGATCTACGGACTGAGGGAGGAACTTCTCCACTCCTTCATCAGGAAATGCTTGTGACAGCTGAGAGAGAAAGTTCCACATGTGAGACATAAACACATTAAAAAACCGAGTCCACTGTGTCATTACATTTCCATAGCTGAAGATACCGAGATTTACACCCCCATGAATCCCGACTAATCAAAACAGCTTTGACAGGGACAGTGGGATTGAACAGTAGTGAAGACCTCTCACTGCTGAGTCGAGCCTGAGATTATTTCTATCAGGGAAAAGTGCGATTTCACGGTCCTGACCTGGGACAGCAGCTCCGTCACCTCCTGCTGAGTTCGGACAACGTTCAACACAAAACCATCTGACCAGCTCACCTGGAGGAGCAGGGGGAGGGTTAGGGTTAGTGAACAGAAGTCAACGTGTGTGTGTGTGTGTGTGTGTGTGTGTGTGTGTGTGTGTGTGTGTGTGTGTGTGTGTGTGTCTGTATGTTTACTCTGTGCTGACCTCGAACACATATTCACTGGTGTCTTCGGACTTGTGTGTCACTCCTCTCAGCGCCACCCTCTCAATCACCACTGAAAGAAGAGCAGAGTGTTTAACAGATGATTAACCACACTTCACAGCTTCACACAGTCCAGTTCACGCTCAGCAAACTGTGCCACAACATCTGAGCAATTGAGACAGTGGCTTCGACACGTCAGTCATTCAGGATTGATCGGATGAGGTGGCCTGGAGGAGGAACTTTAACCTGGCCTCCTATCAAAAGCCATAAATCAAGTGAAGACAAAACTTCAGGCAAAGTAGTTTAATGTGGCTTCAAGTGGAACAACACTGACGCGGCTTCACAGGAAGGTCAAAGGTCATGTACACTACCAAAGAGCTGGTAGAGATTCAGGCTTTTCACTGCCCACTTAACACGAAATGAATGTAGTATACAGAACATGCAAAAATGTTGGCGGGGTTGTTGACGAGTCTCCGTGACTCCGCGTTGATTACTTCTCCAGGTGCTGAGATTTCTTTCCTGTATTATGGTGTGAAATAGCTCTGCTTCCCCGGCTACATGTGTTTTACCTGATAGTGGTCAACAGCGCTGTAAGTGGGAGTTAGCTAACAAGGAGTCCGGTTTAAGGAGCGCAAGAAGAAGCCCCGTTGTTTCAGTTTGTTTGGAAAAGTGAACCAGCAGGTCGTTAGGTTGGTGGTGGGATGGTTCAATTTGGCTTTAAATCCACAACAGTTTTTATTCTGACACTTCTTTTTGTAGAAAATTCAATTGTTCAAATTTCTGAAATGTGAAGACGTGCTGCTTTTCTGTTTTTATAACACTATAAAATTGTATGTATGTAAATTGAAAACGATTCACCTTGAGGAGAAGCTCTGGAAAATTGTGATTTTGAGCATTTACCGTAATAATATCTATCCCTGTGATATCTCTGTTTGCATTAGGCCACGTGGGCCGAGATGCAAATGAATGAGCAGGGGAATATTTGATTTTTGAAACTATTTTTGCATCAATATAATCATGTACTTTGATTTGACAGGTATTTACTTTGGTGGATTAGCCAAAATTAATTAAAAATGAATGAATTTATCCATTCATTTAGATTTATTTTACTACACAGTACTGATAATGTGATACGAAATGACATAGACTGTGATGTCATGATTCATATCTCACATCCCTAAAAGGTTCAGTGGATTAATTGAAAGAACAGTCCACTAGTTAATTTTATAATGATTATATAATGATTTATTTCCCCCCATTTCATAACTTTTAATTTATTTTATTGGTTTTACTGTTACATTTCATTTTCATTCTTATTTCTTGTGTGCATTAGTCTTAAAGTCTTTTACTGTTTACATTTTTACTGTCTCATTAGTCAGTCGTCATTATCTGTTATTCGTTAAGCACTTTTAATTGCACTAACCTGTAGAAAAGGTGTTACATTGATTGGCAAGGACACGAGTAGTAGAGTGCATACACTTCACATCCTCCTTCAAATTTTATCTGTGAGCCTCAGCTTCTATTTAAACTTCCTCTTGCTGACTCATCACCTCTTCTCCAGGACCTCTCGCTGCGTGTTCACAGACCAAAGATTTGAACCGTTTTTATATTCCTTAATATCTTGGAGATCTCTGGCTGTACACACTAATGATCCACGAGTGACTGAACAGTTTGTCAAACAGAAGAAGGCGAAAATCTTGCCCACAACTCTCCCATGTATACAAACTGTCCACTCTAATTTCCCATCTGGACAGAAACGCCGTCCTGGCTGTGCTGCCAAAGCTGCTACTGTACAACTCATTCAGGATGCTGCTCCCCATCTGGGATTCAACTTCCCCAAATTCTTACCCACAGCCTGACTGTAGCTATATGTATTCAAAACACTGGCGCTGGCAAGGCCACGATGGTCAGGACCTCTTAACACGCATCCAGCTCTAAACTCTAGAAGCCGAATCTTTGCTCTCTGCCCCGGACCACCTCCACCCCAGCTTCACTCCCACTCATCCAGTGTGACTTGAAAACACATAACATCCTTCTCTTCCTTCCCTTGATACCTACAATAACATCCTCTCTTCCACATTGCACGTATGTTTATCTGCCTCAGGTGGAGAGGCGGGTTAGGGCTGCTCCGCTGCCATTAGATCCATGTCATTAGGTAGAAAGTGAGTGGAAATGGTGGGAATGCTAAATAGATGGGTGTGTGTGTGTGTGTGTGTGTGTGTGTGTGTGTGTGTAAGCAGAAGACTTGCAGGTATCGATTTAGACATATTAGACTCCACAACTCTCTATTTGAAACCACATCAGGCATGCAGGGACAAGCAGCAGGGGAGGGGAGGACATGAGGAGGAGGAGAATAAAGAGAGGGATAAAGGAGAGAAGAGAGAGTAGTTATTAGTTCTTTTGTGAAGCACTTTGTAACATTGTTAAGAAAAGTGCTATATAATTAAAGTGTATCATTATCATTATTATTCTCACTACACACACACACACACACACACACACACACACACACACACACACACACACCGCTCACCACCTTGCTGTGTGTCTGTTGGGCAACAGCTGTGACAGGCTCAAAATGCTGCCTGCTGTTCACGCTAATCTAAGCTGCAACACACACACACACACACACACACACACACACACACACACACACACACACACACACACACACACACACACACACACACACACAGAGAACTGGACACACACACTCTTTATTGAGCGCAGCAGTGTGTGTACATGACATGCTGATGACGAGTTACAGTTACAGTATGTCCCAAAGAGACAGTAAATACCCCTCGTGTTGCCCCTGTGACTTTGTGGCCTGAGGTAACAAAAACTGCAGTGTACCATATAAACTTAATTGTCTGTGTATGTGTGAATGTGTGTGGACGCCTCCTTGCATTTGTGTTTTATATGTTTCTACATACTGAATACGTGTGTTGTGTGTGTATTTTTTCTTGCTGGTGACAGCTATGCGGCGTGACCATGAGGTAGTGAGATAGTTGAGTATTGTGTTACCGACAGAGACACGGGGCCAAGACAATAACAGACCGGCCTGGGGAGGGAGGCTGAGCCCCACCTTAAACCACATACTGCACTGAAGGACTGAACAGTATCCAAAAAAAAAAAAAAAATCATATTGTGATATGAGTAACAATTTTACTGGGAATGGTAATTTTTGCAATTAAATTTCACAGAGGAAAATATAAATATGATGATGATGTGATTTTTGTTGGAGCTTGTACCAAACAAGCATGTTGCTTTACCTCCACATTTGACCTGTATCACAAAAAGTTGCAGCTCCTGCGATCTGGATATTGCACTTTGCCAATATCACGATTTCATTGGGTGATTGAGTTCAAATGGATAATAATGATAAGATTTCTTAGATGACCAATTTGCCTTGTGAGCATGAGTGTGATTATGACCTTGAACGCAGAGTGAGACGACTTTGTCATGACGTGTGTTTCATTTTAGCCGTGTTCAGCTACATCGCGAACATCGGACGGAGAGAGAGTGTGTGAAAGAGGAAACACTTATCACTAAAACCAATAGTGTCTAGAAATGTAGATAGTTGCAGTTTCATTTGCCCAGTGTTTGAGATACACCTGAGATTTTTTCTGCCACCTAATACAACAAAAACAACAATAACAACAACAACAACAACAACAACAACAACAACAACTACTACAACACCAAGTGAACGACTTTTTATGAAAAAAGATGGGAAAAAAAGTAACATGAGAATATCGACATGTATGACTTTGAGTTCAAATGTCAGCAGTTTTTATTCAGCATCTATTGGACTAAAATGTTGAGACAGATTGTAAAGTTTTATCGCAATAGGAATTATTGATTTAGGTGGTTTGGTGATGATTGCTCTGACAGATCACTCTGAACCTGTAATCATGTGCGTCCTCAAGTGACATACTACGCTGCAGCTCTCCCACACACACACACACACACACACACACACAGCCTTAGGGCAGCATTCTTTAAGCTTAGTTGTAGAGTTCAGATGTGCCAGCATGCCACGTCTTGTTCAACTGGGCTTAACTGGGTGTATAGCAAGACACACACACACACACCACACACCACACACCACACACACACACCACACACCACACACACACACACTGCATGCCGGTATGCACAGATGGAGGGCGGGGGTGAAACCATAAATACATACAGTAAGTAAGTAAGACAGGGAGACACACTGAGATCAATGACAGTAGGAAGTACAACTGCACAGGAGAGAATATTTCCATTATATAAGCCCTTGTGTAGCAATATTTTTTAGAAATGCAGCAGACAAATACAAACAACTACTTCTGTAATGACTGCTTACCTTTTCCTGCTTTCCCCTGGTGGGTCTTTGTGGGTGGTGCTGCTGCTGCTGCTGCATCCAGGCCTTGTCCAGCAGGTACAGAAAGGGGCTGATGAAGAGGAGGTGGTGGTGGTGGAGGAGGGGGAGGAGGAGGAAGAGGGAGGTCTGGGAGAGGAGGGGTGAGGTCTTGGCCGACCGCTTGGTCTCCTCGTCCCTTGGTGACCCCTGAGCCCAGCCCCGAGGCTGTGCCGGCCTCTCTGGTCTGGCTCTGGAGGACAGGGGTGAGAGATCGTTTAGCGGAGGAGAGGTTAGGACCACAGAGCAAAGGTCAGGGATAACTACAGTACAGCATGTCACATGCTCGGCCTTAAGTAGAGCTTGTTTGTGCACTGGAGCATGTGCGTTACCAATATAACTGTGACCTCAAGGTGCAACCAAGTTTGTTCTTGTATCATATTTGTCATTCAATGTGAAATGTCTCTTTGCTTACAGATGAGTCAAAAACAAAAACAAAACAGTGAATTCTGCTTCTGCAGAAACAGTCCCACACTGTGTCCCCCCTCCTCTCAACCAGTTGCCTTCACAGTCCAACATGTGCACAAACACACACACACACACACACACACACACACACACACACACACACACACACACACACACACACACACACACACACACACACACACAAGGCAACATTCAACAACCGTCTAGATGAATGCAATGCTTAAGCATCTGTGCTGTCACTGCTTGAACAAATTCAAAGACTAAGCAACGCTCTCGCTCTCTCTCCAGGGCTGGCACAGTGCTAAAACAAAGTGAGGAGAAAGATTTGGCAGTGCAGAGCAAACCAATATTTAACCAGGCCATTCGACTGAGAGGGCGCTCTTATTTATAGCAACACCCTCGAGGAGCAGTTTTAGGGAGAGAGAGCCGACATTCAATCACATATTTAAACCCTGAGCTGCCTTTTACTATCAAAGGAACTGCTGCTTTAACTGAAACCGCCCAGCAGGCACAGGACATCGATGTAACATCAGAAAGACTTTGGACTCTAATGACTCTAACGTCAGGGTGACGTCGAAACCCAACATTGACTAAGTGACATTGTGACGTTTAGCAGACGGTGGGTTTTACTCACAACTAGAATGTCCATATTTTATATGTCAAGATGCCGTTGGCATGAGACATTTTGAAGACGTTGGATTTTGGTTACTTAGCAACAACTCTTAAAACCAACAAAATGTAAACGTCAGCTGTTGTCAGTATGCCATGTCAAATTGACCATGGCATTAGATGTTGTCCTGACACGATCACAACCGCAACTTTTGAACTATTATCATGTGAAAAACTCCACTTTACAATACTCTTGTCATCAAAACAGTCTTTTTGCTGTAGGTAACTTAGTTTCATTAGTGTTAAATCTTCTTTCTGTTACCTTCTACTTCAATTAGTAAATTTCTAAATTTCCCTTTCATGAATATGCAAGATATCATTGCTTTTAATCAAGGGGTTTTCCCTTTAAAGGGCCTATTCATAAGTTTTCTCTGCTGTGGAGCTTCAGCCATCATTATAATACGTCTTCTGTACAGTGCTACGGCTTCAGGGCAGATAGGAGGCTACAGTGAGTCGCTATCGGAAAATGATGGGAAGGGCCAGGGATAGCTAGTTAGCGTGCTAACTTCAGCAGAAGAAAAGACATGATAGAGAAAAGAGTTAACATTGCTGTTACTTTCCAACACTGGACAAAAGCACTTGGTGAGTAAAGGAATAAAGTTTGATGCTGAAGTTGCAACATTTCTTCTAGACTAGTAAGTAAACAGCTGTTAATGCTAGAGCTGGCTATGTAGCAATAGCAAAATGTACATATAGCTTAGCTTACCACCAAAATCAGAAAGATGCTGCCAAATTAAGTAGCTGGACTGGAATTATCCTGATATTGTTTGAGGGTGGATTTTTCCTTTACTTTATTTGTCTGAAACTTTTATTAGTTAGGCTATTTGAAAGTGCTCTAATCAATATTCTAATATGAAAAATGGAGCAAGCTAATGGACCTGCCCATAGTGAACCCACAGAGAACTATGACCAAACTCTACGGTTCCTCTCAGCTCAGCTCCATAGAGCGTTTCATATTCTTCACCTCATTGTTTGGGTTTAATGACCCGCAACTTTACTTTTTTAATTCACTCTCACTGCTCTCATCTGTCACTTCCAGCCACAGGCAGCTGTTTTTAATCAAAAAAGCTCTGAAAAACATTCTGTACTCTACCTGCCCATGAAACAAACAACAGATGTACCAACTACCTAGTGAGCACAGTGTAGCATTTAGCAGCTAAAGATTTTTTTCTTGGTTAGATGGTAGAGACCAAAACAGAGCCAAAAAGAGAATCAATACTTGACTTACATTCGTCATGTGTCCAGAAACACAACAGCAAATGAATCCTCATGTCGATCTGTCTGCCAGTTGTATGAATGGGCAACCGTTTGCTAACACGTTCATCATATCAGCTTTAGAGGGTAGTGCAATATGCCATGTTGTGATTACAGCTTGTGGTGCTACCATCAAGTTGCCAGAAAACATCCATTAGAGCCATTAGAGAAGGTTTTAAACAAAAAAAGGGTAAAAACGAATAATTACAACTGATTTTTTTTTTTTTTTAACAAATCTGTTGTTCATTATGTTAATGAATGTTTTACTGAATGCAGAACATTAACATGTGGCAAGCCGGTACCACAAACAGTCAGTCTCTAACACAAACAACACAGTTAGCAAATCCCAAAAGACCACAAGATTATGAAATATTACCCCCAACCCAAAGCCAGTGCTGTAAACAGTGTGTCACCATACTACACTGTTTATACATTTAATTTCACACTATCCTTGACGTGTAAACAAAGCAGGACTTGTTTTAGCCACATATTTCTGTTTGTCATGGAAATTCAACCAGAGTGATTCTTGTCACATAATGAGATTTTATGTAAGTAAGGGTAAAGGTTCGATTAATCATTTACTGTATCTTACAATGTAGTATGCTCTGTATTATAATGTATGGAACGTGGCGTGAACGGGCCGATGAGCATTTTAAGTCACTATACTACAAAGCACTGCCGTGTTTAAAACCGGTTGGTAGATGCGGCATGTTTTTGTGTCTCCCCTTGTTTAAATAAAGGTTATTACTTCAGGGTTAGGGTTATTTCTCTATGTCAGCAGGAAACCCACAATTAAAGATAAAAATATTTCATTGGAGTTATGGAGTGTATGGTTGTCTCCTTTTCCTTCAGAGGAAAAACCCAATATGTGCTATTGCATAGAATCACGCACATGCACACACGCACACACACACACACACAGCATGAGGCAGTAGATCTGAAAACAATTAAGTGTGCTACTGCCACATCTGCATGTTACTCGCCCAACCTGCCAACTCTGTGCTCTGTCTGCAGACTGTAAGTGGAGAGGAAGGAGATTCTAACTCTGCAACACCGTTAACTGCATGAAGTAAAAACAGCACTTGTGAGATCAACATGATTCAGTGGGGTGGATTATGAGGAAGAAACAGGAAAACAAGTATGAAATAATGAAATAAAGATACGTATCCGGATATTTCGATTAGCATGAACCTCATGGAGCGAAAACAACCGAAAACTATAAAACCCAGAGTGTGTGCTGACAGCAACTCCTCCTCCCTCTCCTATAACAGTCAGCTTAACTCTGCTGTTAATTCTGACACTGGCATTGCTTTTTATAGATGTATAAAGCACTCGTATAATAGGGTGATTATGCAGGTCTGTACAGGCCCAACAGTTGTGGCCAACCCATCATATGTGTTGTTCATACTGCTGCATGTCTGCTGCTAGACCTGCTGGAGAAAACCAACTTCAACTATTTCTCCTCTGGAGTTACTCGGCATCCAGCTGCTTTGTGTTAAAATAAGCTTATGCAAGTTGACTTAAAATCCTGGAGGAAGAACTGGCTGCAGCGACTGGTGCAACACTAAAATGTGTTTTGATGTCCTGAAATACAAGTTTGAGGAACTTTTTACTCCACTACATTTATTGTACATATACACTATAGTTACTGGTTACTTTGAAGATTAAAGGACCAGTGTGTAGGGGATCTACTGGAATATAACATTCATAATTTTGTTTTCATTAGCGCACAATCATCTGAAACTACGAATCATTGTGTTTTCGTTATCTTAGAATGAGCCCTTCATATCTACATAGGGAGCGAGTCCTCTTCCACAGAGTTCGCCATGTTGCACCGCTGTGTCACTACAGTAGCCCAGAACGGACAAACCAAACACTGGCACTAGAGAGGGCCCTTTGCAATTCTGATCAGATGTTAAAGAAAGATATACACCCTCTGTAGGGAGATACACCCAATCTTCCTTTTACAAGTAAAAAGTCAAATTCATAATAAAACGCTTGAACCATTCGGCGCACTTCTTTGTTTTGCTATTGCAGCCTCACACTTGTTCTGGTACGACAAGTAGTTCGCCAATGTTCACTAATGTTAGAAAACTTATGATGCTTATAATGCTCTTCACTACTTGCTGTTATGTCACAGATAAATATTTTACTGACATAAATGCACAAGGAGACATGTTTGTCGTTTCTTGCTCGTGGCTCCATTCCACTTACTCTCAGTCACTGATGACCTTTAAAGCTCAAGAGAATCATGGGAAATTATGGGATATTCAATCTGCCATTATCATTATTATAATTGCCACTTTTGGCCACAGTGACAGCTGTTTCTCAAGATTTACATAGTAAAAGCTGCATTAATTGATTTAAATGGCCACTTGGGGCAGTAGAACAAGTTGTAAACACGACATTGAAATTCATCAAGAGATTGTCCATTCACTTAGACACAGAGAAACTTCAACAGTCCTTTATAGCTGTGCTTCTGAACACCTGACACAATCCACTGTTCTCTCTCCTTTTAGCTCGACTTTTGGTTTTCACTAGGTAGCACTTTAAAATTAGCTGTCTGATGAAAGTGAACCAAAACGCTAAAGTTGCAGGACATAAAACCAAAACAGTAAGCTAAAGTACTTAATTTAATTTACCTACTTTAGAGACTGATAGTAGTTTTAATTGGGTTTGTCACTGCAGGTGATCCCTTTCACAATACTCAAAGTCATTTGATTCATTGTAAATATAAAAATATTGATAAGTGCAGCTTTAAGTGAAGATTTTGAATACTTTAATTGAATACTCCACCAATGATTAGGTGAGTCCTCAGTGATGGCTACTACTCGACTAGCAGTCAAGAGTTATTTCTGTTACACTCCCCATAGCTTCCTAGCACTGTGGCTAACATAAAACCTTGCTGCAGAAGAGATACACACAGTTACAGCCTTCAGCCCTTAGTTATTGTGTCAAATATATCTACAGTTGGTGACAGTGGGCCTGGCTAAAAGCTGCTCTACTGTAGATAATGTATGAGACTCCTCTAGTTTACAATGAAACCCTGTCATTCCTTTTCCGAGCACCGAGGGAAGGAAAGAGAGAGAGAGAGAGAGAGAGAGAGAGAGAGAGAGAGAGAGAGACAGAGAGAGACAGAGAGAAAGAGAGAGACAGAGAGAGAGAGAGTAAGAGCATTTATAACTTCCTGGGGATTCACTGGAGACACACACATGCACATGCACAGCATCACAGACAGACACACACACACACACACACACACACCACAGTAGGTTGATTTCAGCATAGAGAAATGTGCTGACCTGCACTAAGCAGGAGCCAAGGGCAACAAAACACTAAATACAAACGCTCCTCTCTGAGCTGGGTACTTTCCCTTCACTGCTCACACATGTTTAAACAGTGTGCCTGCCTGCTTCTCAGTGAACATTCAAGTGTGTGTGTGTCTATGTCTCTGTGGTAGACAGGAAAAAACATAACCAGTGTTTCGCTTCTTTAACTTTGTTTTGCCATCCGTCTTGATCTCACTCGCAGTGATAAATAGTTTCTTTCTCATCCGAAATCTCTGCCAGATGATCCCAGATGTTACTGTAACAGGAGGTTAATGAACCACTAATTTCCCTGCATCAGTGGGAAATCCCCCTCCCCTCCCTTCATCTGTGATCTCCATCTTTTATTACAACACATCCAGGAAGTGGGGCCACATTTGGTTGTAAACAACCGCCGTCTTTTCCTACCTGTCATCTTTTATCATCACTATTTGGACATTTTACGGTTGACCACTGATGTTGTCATTAGAAGTAGTATTGTTTTTTACAAGTAGTTCAAGTTCAAGTTCATTTCTTCACATTTCAAAACATTTATCACGTGATAGTGGTTTGGCTTGTCACTAAACAAAAGGAAAAAAAAGATGGATGGTTCAAACTCCACATCCAGCTTCACTAGCTTAAGACCAGTTATGACAGTGCTGTTGGACTGTCCTACACTGCCTCTGTTACGCATTAGCACGGATGTATCTGATGTCATTAGTGTCTAACCTAAATCAAGGTCAATCATGTGTCATATGTTTGGTTTAAGTTTCTCACTCGTTTTTGCTTATTGATAAACAACAGTCGTTCAATCTGGACCTATTTCATTGAAAATTTTACATTTGAAACTAAAATCCTCCTCCAACAACAACAAATGATTATTTTTCAGTAGACAGAAGTATAACTTAGTAGCTTGCAAAGTTGTTTTCTTTTGATTTGGAAAACCTGTGCTAGTGCTAGCCAACAGTCTTCTTCTTCTTCCGGCACACTGCTACGTTCCTGTGATCATTATAGCCACAAACTGTTAGCATGAACCCGTCAGCATGAAGGTGTATTGTTGAGCCACGTGCGTCTCTTCTGCCAGTTCAGCCCGAGATGCGGATACAGCAGGAACAAGCACATGAAAGCGCTGCACCAGTGGTGGGCACAAACTCAACAGGATGCATAATCCATTACACTTGAATTACACTTAACTTCCACAATGGAACCACATGATACACAATGGAGTAAGAGACTTGCTGTCCTTATTCTTAAAGTGACTTTTGTTTTAAATTTGATTTGTGTTCTGAGTTTGTATTTTGGGTTTTAATTTCTGGGCTACACAGCTGAGATGAAATGTTTTATGTTTTATATCCACACTCAGTTTAAGATTACCCTGCATACATTTATGCAAATTCACATGAATTATTTACTGGAAATTAAGATTTTTGAAAAGAAAATGCTGTTGCAATCCCAATAGCAACAAGGTCTCTCCCTCTTTTGCATTCACTTGCTACCAGAATAAATTGAAGACATGAACTACCTTGTAGCCGGTTAGCCTAACTCAAACTACCAAATACCAATAACTTAATACTGAGGCATGCTCCACTGATAAATGTACATGAACACTAACAAATTCGGACTATGTTGCTCCCTACCCTGTGCCAGCAGGTGCAGTGCGCGTGGCAGGGTTGGCAGGCAGACAGGGGCAGGTAGGCAGCGCTGGCATCAGGCAGCGAGCAGGCAGCGGGGGACAGCGAGGCCAGAGGCAGGGACACGGTCTGAGGGTGAAAGTGGTGATGTGGCTGAGTGTAACAAACAGCAGCTCGATCCCCGCCAGGCCCTACCGCTTGAGCCTCTCCAGCTCCTCCGCTGCTCACCTGGAACGACCAACAGGCGCAGTGAGAGGCCGGAGAGTACAAATATGACGACTTGTAACACACAGCTGGTAAAGATATTTGTTTTTAATCTGTCCATCAGATATGAAAAGGCCTTTTGTTGCCTTGTGCTGACCCTTGTTTCACTATGAAGCCGTGTAAACACATATTAAGTTGAAAAAGTATTAATGATTAATATTCACACATCTTTAGTATCGTTAATTAATATTTATTTTGAATTTATATCTTTAGCTAATTGTATGATATTATCAGTTTTTGCTGTTGTTGCTGCCTCTTCTTAGACTTTATATCACAATCAATTCATTTCAATATAGAATTTTACTCTTCTTTCATATCTGCAGTGTATTGTGGTTTTATGATAATGAAAAGTTTTAATTACACTGTACATGCAAAAGCCAAGCTAGGGACAAGAGCTGAAAATGAGCAATAGCTATAAACTCTCTGTGCAACACATCAGTTTCATGCTTTGTATTGGAACGATGTTAAATTGCATTGTCCCTATTGAATAAATAAATAAACTAAATTAAGTTATAAAAATGATGGATTTACCAGAAGTATCTTCTTGTTAGGTCAAATAACAAGAATATCTCTTTAAATCTGACCTCGGGGCCGTGGACATCCTCACCTCCTGTTCGCTGTCAGTTTTCACCTACAGGCATGTAATTTACTTTGTTCACCACTGAACAGCAGATGACTGAGGCCTGTCATTGACTATTTCTCACCTGTAATTCTGGTGTATAAATAACATGTGAATGCACTGCGCTCATTTGTAATGTATTTCCTGAGCAGGTTTGAGGCAAACCTAAAATTTTGTTTGCATTTCACCTGGTGTGTTGACACTTTCTATTTTCTCTGAGCAGGTGAAAACCTCACCTGTGGCCGGGGGGGGGGGGGGGGGGGGGGGGGAACCGGGGGGGGGGGGGGGGGGGGGGGGCAAAGGTGGTGGTGATGACTCAGAGCACACTGCACTGGAGGGCAACACCCAGTGCTCTGGATTTACAGGGCACTTTGTTAGAGGGATGAGGCTCCTTGATAAAACTTTCTGTTCAGACAATTTGTAACCACATGTTTTCAATCAGTCGCTCAGCGGGACTTTTTCTTGTGTTTTGTTTATGCCAGTCACACAATAAGACTTTACCGGATCATTTTTGGTGCTGCTTTCGCTTCCTCTCACAGAGTGACCACATAAAAAACAATGACAGTCTCTTTCTCTATTTGGACTTTCTCCACCTGATGCAGTCTGTTTCCATATCATGCCACTCTACATGCAAAGTGTTAATTATTGAACAACTGTGTTGGTAATTAACTGGGATAATACAAGTTAATTTCTCCGAGCATCTTAATGTTAAGAAAGTGACATTTGCACATGTTTAGCCAATAGTTTTGTGACCTATTCCTCTATCTGCATAAACGTTGTCAAGTGATTTGATTTTATATTCTGTGCTGTGTTTTAAAGCAACATCTACTATTAATTTCCAACCTGTTTCCAAGTATCTTTACATTTCACCACACTAGCACCAATGAGATGGTTTCTTAAAAGAATGTGATTTGCATGGGAAATAAGTGAAATTATTTCCTCAACCAAGTGTTTCAAAGTGCTCCCCTGGTTCCTGACTCCACCTCAGCAATGTTATATGTGAACTTTCTAGTGGCTCTCCACTCTGAGCATCCCTCTCACCTGCAGGATGTCCTGGATCTGGCTGAGCTGCTGCCTCAGCACCTGCTTCTGGTGGAAGCTGAAGGCCGGGTGGTTAGAGGCCATGGTGAACAGCAACAGAAACTGCTCCTCTGTTCTCCCGTCGTTCAGCGCCAGTCCATAGTTATTGATCACCGTGTCTGTGTGAGTCAGTGTCCGGTACAGGACCCCCGCCGCCTCCCGGTTGTCTGAGCCGAGCAAGGCGAGGGACACCAGCAGCTTGCTGCGCACCACCTCGTCGGTGATGTTGGTGAGGCCCGACAGGTCAGCGGGGTTGTTGGCTTTGATCTCCGCATCCCGGAGGGAGTGGTAGTCCTTGCGGGCCAAGTCCTCCAGGCAGGAGCCGAGGAAGCGGAGCTCGATGGGGACGCAGAGGTCCAGCAGCCCGCACAGGAACTCAGCCCTCTGGGCTGAGCTGAGGGAGGAGAACCAGCGGTACACCCCCTCCCTCTGGACACAGCTCCGGCTCTCCACCATCCTCATACATCCACTCAAACTGAACTGTTATTGGTTAGACAACAAGTGGAGTTAAAATGTCAGACTTTCAACTGAGAGTAAACTTGACAACAAATAGAGCGCGTGTGTGGACTGTGTGTATACGTGCGTAATTGCGCAGGAGCGCGTGAGCAGCGCTTCTCTCAAGTGGCCATAAAGTCGGAGCTTATTTGTCAACTTTAATTGAACTCGGTGACTGAGGCTGTTTCTCACCTCACGCTCTCACTGTTTGTTTCCACACACGGCGAACACAGGAGTGAAATGAAAGGAGCAACAGTCGTTTCCTTTGTTGGCGGACCGGCGCCGGCTCAGCAGCAGGCCTTTCCGAGCCACAACCTCTCAGAAGTCTCCTCTTGTTTCTGTTGAGCACGCAACGCGGCAGTCAGGAGTCACTCCGGCTTGTCCCCCTCCGCCGGTCGGACCGCAGCCCCCCTGGAGGCACAAAAACTGTTCTTGCAGACTGGTGGAGAAGATGAAAACACACCGCCCCATTCAAGGAGAGTCTCAATCACAGCGACTATTTGATCGGAGCCGCCCCGCTCTGCTGTCCCGCACTGCACAACAATCCCTTCCTGTAGAGTTGCTCCACCGTCCTCATGGTTTCCCAAAACTTGTGCAGGGAGCCGTGAGCAGGAGCCCAGCCGCAAAGTCTCAACTGCTAGCAAGACTGTGCTGCGGTTAAAGTTTAAAAACAAAGCTAGTGTGGCCTAGAGCTGCTGCTGCTGCTGCTGCTGCTGCTGCTGCCGCCGCTGGAAATAACATTATAACATTTTCGAGACATTACCTCATCAGACACCACTGTGGGGGGAAAACTCACCGATGACACCGGCAGATTTGTTCAATGTCCATTAATGAATGTAGTGCCAAAACATAGTTGTACGCTCCCTGCATTCTGCCATGAGTCTTGAAGTCCAGAAAAAAACAGCTGTGTTTAACATTATCCCAACTCTGGCAGCAAAACCAGCCCACTATACAAAAAAGCCCACTCTGATTGGCTGCGAGTCCTGTCTGTAATCAAAGCCTTCCTGGTGATTGGCCCAGGGGGATATCCTCTACCCTTGCTGTTTCACATCTTTTTCTCATGCGCTCATACATATATCAGCTCAGTTACTGGAGCTTTAAAGTGCCAGATACACGTGTGTTTGATGCTTTTCTGATGATAAAAGTTTCCTCAGTGTGAAAGTTAGTGTCTATATTCCTAACGACTAATTATGAACTATTGCTTTTAATAGTATTACTTCTTTTTTTTTTTACTTTTCAGAAGGAAGCTTATCAGCACATTTGCGGTGGTAAGTAAGAAAGATAGCTTTAAAAAAAAAAAGAAAAGAAAAAGGAAATTGAATTGTAAAGTGGCACAATGCTCACCAGTGTTTAAACACATTAAGATACTGGAATATTTTAGGGATAATGCCATTACTGTTGTTTTGAGGATACCAAAAATGAATTGCATGGCAGTCCGGCCGGTGTTTCACTAACGCTACTATATAGAGAAATGTACATTATGATCTTCATGACAGCAGCGGTTATTTTACACACTATCTGAACTATATTGGTAGTTATGTCCACGACATGTTGAGATTTCTTAAACACTCCTCTCTGTTCTATAAAGCCCCTTGTAGTTCATACCTAGGACCAGAAGATGGCGCCATATATCCATGTCATAGACTATATATAAAGGTGGTCCGTGTTGATGCAGCAGAACACTTGCTGATAGATGTGGTGTTGCATCCTTCATTACACCTGCCCATACCTGCTTACATCTCTTACTAAAAATAATTTAAGATTGTTGTTTAAACATTGATTCAGATTTACTTTGATGGGGTTTGATGTGTTACCACGTTGAGCTTTGTTTTCCGTCGTCTCTTTCTCCCATCCACCTCACAAATATTTAAGACGAATATTGAGAAAAATAATATTCAACACAACTGATTCAATACGAAACACTCACGACCCAAGCTCTCCTCCGGTGACTGATCCTCCGGTGATCGACCTCCCGGCCTGCCGCGTCATCTGATCAATCATTGCAGACCAGGTATATCAATCAAACAGCCACGCCCCCAAAAATACCTGTTTTTAAGGCCTAATATTTAATAAATTTGGTGATTATTTTCAGATGGACCACCAGAACACTGAACAAGAAGTGTGAATTTAGCCCATCACACAGTAATGAGTTCCGGAAAAAATTAATCGACTGAGTATTTCATGAGAGAAGTTGGTGTTTTTATAATGAGTGTGTATTGGAACCAGAGTTTTTTGGAGCCAGCCCCCAGCGGAACCTCGGTGGTATTGCACATTAAGGCACTTCCGCGTTGGCTTCACTTTTCAGCCCCGGAGACTACGTCCATTTTTATATACAGTCTATGACTACAGCAGGTTGAATCTGAAGCTGGGGGACAATAGTCTGTATGGGGGGGGGGTTCAATCACAAGTTATTGGACACAGTTTACGCTCCATTAGTTTGAGAAATATGACCAAACATGACACTTAACTAGAGTATGGCATAGGAAGCTGCTGGTCCAAAGGTTGTTGCTACCCAAAATTACCAAGCATTGTAAATCTATCAAATATCACTTAATAAGTGATACAAATTGGATGGGGACTTCTTGTGAATGCCATACAGCCAAATAGCAGTTCATTGTGTTGTTTAATGTTTACATAATGTCAAAATTTTATTATTAATAATGAAATAATAATAAACTTTATATAGCAATGTAAGAAATATTTGTAAAAATCACCACACCTAGACACATACGTTTTGCATTTACTTTTGGCTAGAATATATTTGATATTTATTTTCACATTTCTGACCAATGAATACAATAAGTATTGAAAGTACTGCAACAATGTAATTCTGACTGATTAGTTTGCATGCTTTTATGCAATGTGGAACTGTTTGAAATACTATTCTGTTCCTTTGTTGTATTTTCATTATATGCTAGTGTTTGAATAAGTGAAAGATACTTCTGTAGAAATATAGCAAATTTATTACAAATTTCACACCTTAATTCACTCACACACATGCACTCACACACACACACACACACACACCTATAATTATAGCATACATACTAAGAAATAAATTAAGTGTATAAAATAAAATAAATAAAATAAATGAACTAAAAATAGAAGGAGCGATCTGTTGGGCTCCAGGTACTTGTGGGGTTAGAAATATAAATGGAGTGATGACAGGGCTGGGGTTGGGGACAACAGGCAATGTGGCAGATGTAGGTGGAGGTGCCGGCTGAGGGAACAACTGCCTCTGAGCTGCAGACTTCCTCTTGACCACTGCCTGTCCTGCTGTACTGTAGGGCAAGTGGTACTGATGCTGGGGGCCAGGGCGTGGGGGTGCAGCTGCGGGGCGCACCTGTACAGGTGGGAGAGGCACAGAAGCAACTGGAATAGAGGCAGGCAAGTTGACCCCTTGAAGCAGAATACTACTGCCCTGCCTCTTCAGTCTCTTGTTGTTCCATTGAACCAGTGTTGTTTGACTGATCTCAAACAACTGCAGAGTAGTGCTCTGCATTACTGTGGCATTACCCCGGGACCAGCTGCCGGATCTTCCTGTAGTCCGTGACGATCAGAGTCCATCTTGTCAGTGCGTAACTGCCCTGTTTTTTGGGGCTCTTGTGAATGTTACACAGCTTGACACAGATGGACTCTACCAGACGACTACAGCCTGGCCACTGGGCTGGGGATCCTGAAGATGCCAAGGAACAACGTGTCGTGCTCTCCACACCTGGTGTAAATTCAGGTCTCTTTTTGGCACACCTGAAGCGTCCTGTGGTAAGGCGGGCCTGGTGCCGCGCAGCATACACCGCTCGCTGCTGGTCATATTGCAGAAGGTTCTGCCACAGGGCTATAACTGTACTGGCCTGTTGGTTGCTGAGTGTTTGGCCAGTTTCACTCCTCAGCCCCACCAAGTACTCTGCCAGGCCGTCCATTCGGTCCATCCCCGGGATACCGCGCTCATCGACAGCCTGGAAAAATATAAGAGTACATCAAAATCAAGATCACAGGCAGAAAAGTAACACATCTGTCACCGTTTAACTTGTTACGAAATGACTTACCAGCTGTTGCTCAGGTGCTGCTGGGGTCATGGCAGGTTCCCCAGAGGGAGCAGCAGTTTGAGTGGCGAGAGTAGCTGTGTAGGATGGTGATGTAGGGAGGGGCGGAGGCTGTGCTGGGGATGACAGCTCTTGGGCCAGAGGACGTGGTGTTGCGCTCATACAAAATCTGTTAAATGTAATAAAATAAACATCAAAATAATACAATGACAAGCAAAACAAGAAGACCACTGACACTTTTTTGATGCAACATTTCACAAAAAGACTTACAGGCTGTTGCTCAGGTGCGGCTGGGGGGATGGTTTGTGACCCAGCAGTAGCTGTAGCAGCAGAGAAAGTGGTTGTGAGGGTGGTGGGGAGAGGAGGGACAGAAGCTGAGCTGGTGGTTGAGGACTTCTTGATCAGCAAATTGAAAGCCTGAAACAACACACAATACAATTGAAATAAAAATTCACACTATACCACAAGTAAAACAGATGATATGTCACATAATAAAAACACTTACCAGCTGTTGTTGAGGTGGGGCAAGGGTGATGGGTGGTGAAGAAAAGGGACAAGCAGTTGCAGCAGGCGTGGTAGCTGGAAGGCCGGTGGGAGTTGGGAGGACAGGTGCAGAGCCGGTAGGGAGGGCTGATGGGCCAGAGTGACTATCTGTGCTCTCATGCACAATCTGTAAAATGTAATACTCTTTTAAAAATAAATTAAATAATAATAATAAAACTGCATTTAACTAGAGTTTTATCATTGCCTTTTATCTACGTTTCTATTTCTTGATGGCGTTATGTAATTTTTCTATGTATTTCTGTGAAGCACTTTGTTAACTTGTTTATGAAAAGTGCTATACAAATAAAGTTTAATATCATCATTATTATTATACAATAAAATCAAAAATCATAAGCAAATACAGACATACAATAAAGTACAATACTTACATGACAAGAATTATTACCAGTTGTTGCTCAGGTGATGCTGGAGCAAGAGCAGATGCAGGACCAGCAGAGGCCTGAAGAGAGGTGGGAGTTGGAACGTGGGCTGAGCTGCTGGTGACAGATGAAGGTTCAGAGGACAGGTCCAGTACTTCAACGGTTGGGTCTAAACCAGTATCTTCAAAGCCCTCATCTTCCAGCTCCTCCTCGGTGCCGACATCCTCCAGCATCCGATCGGTCTCCTCTGAGTCAGGATGTACATCCTGCAAGGCCTTTCCAGTCTGACGGAATAGGTCATCTATACCTATTAGCTCCCCTGGGACAGACAAGACAATAATAGAGAGAGGAAAATAAGCTTTCGCAAAATTCATAAAAAAAGATTATTCTATTTAATGGATATAACAAATAGCTTCACCATGATTGAAAGCTAAAACTAACCAGTGTAAACAGCAGGTGGCTGAAAAGAGGGGACAAGCTTCCTTCCAAGCACCCTGACACTGTCTGCGTTCACGCAGTGAACAAGGTCTCCTGAGTAGCTGAGCAGGGAGGGAGGGTTGAGTGCCAGGGATGCAGTTTCACAGTCCTGGTTCCATCTATTGAGTCCTACCAGGAGGTACAGCTGGAAATTCAAGCTGTTGGCACTTGTTCCTTAAAGTAGTACAAATGTGAGCACAACTACACGTTAATTTGTTGTTTTTGTCATTTGAAAACATTAATTGTGTCACTGTTTCCAGGATACTGGTAATGATAACAATAAAATAAAATGTTGAACTGTAAATATTTGATCTCGCTGATGAATAATGATTCATACTGACCTGGAACGAACCTGTTCACATGTAAGTGAAAAAACTCAAGAGATGTGGAACCTCTGGCACACCTGTAGTTCGGTAGGACAACGCCTGCCTTGGTGGTCGTCCCAGTCTGTCTGTAGAGGAGCACACCTGGTTCGTCCTGAATGCACTTAACATGCCTCTGCTGGACTTGCCAGATGTGCTGCATCCTCTCCTGGTCCAAAAGAGGGACACCAAGAAAATCTCTGCCCTTGACCCCGATCAACTCGTTAAGAAGCTGTGCAATCATGACAATGGTCTGCTGCTCTCCTCTTGTCTGCCTTCTACAGTGCAGGGCCAGTTCCTCCTTGGTGATCTGCTGGTCAACTAGGTTTTCAGTGATGCCAGGGACACCTTCCTGTCGCAGCTGCTCCCGCTTGGCTTGCTGCAGCAAGGCAACATCTCCTCTGTCCCACTCAAAAATACAGCTGGACAGTTTGGCCATAAAGACAGGGTACAGAGGATGTGCATCCTTTGTACATCCAGATGCCAGTCGCCGCATGAAGTGGTAGATGTCAAGCTTGACAACCAGGTCTGGCCACCCTGCCCTCCCGACAACAGTCACAGTCTCCATAAAGTAGCCGAGGAGGAGCCACACCAGCATTGCTGTATCTGCGGACGAGGTCAGTTGCCATGATGTCCAAGGCAGGACCCTCCTGAGCAGTCAGGACACTGATAAGGATTTGGCCTTTCCCATTGCTCACAGATGTAAGCCACAAGGGCCGTCCACTTGGCAATGCCTGATAGCTTCTTGGTGATCTGTAATGGCACAGAAAAGACAGGGAATGATTAAACAATTTATTTAATTTATATGTGAGCGCTCGTATAATAGTACTATGTTTCATTTCTAAATTTCATATTTTACATGCATGTATTGCTAATGGTGTATTTTAGACTACTTTTGTTTATAATGTAGTAATTTACGGCGTTAACGGTTAAAAATATTTACCTTCTTTGTAGAGTCCATTTTTAGGACACTGCCGAAGGTGGACGTTATGCCAGCTTTGATGTGGTCCAGCCTGCTGAGAATGTCTCGTCCATAAACAGCCAGCATCCACCTGTGTGAAGAAATATCTACTGGCTCAGGTGGTTCATGGAACTTGACAGGGAGCAGGCTTGGCCGGGCAGCAAAGTCCAAGCCCCAAGGTATCGGCAGAGGCGCTTAAGCCACTCCTCGCTGTGGTTTTCCCTCAGCTGTCTGACCAAGCGAGTGGGACTGTTACCGAGGGCCCTCTCCCTCAGAAAGCGAATCACCCACATATCACAAGCATATCTGTATTAAGCAAAGGGAAAGAGAGAAAGAAGGGGACAAATATTAAAACCAGCTCATCTGTAATGTGTTCAATGACAAACATCTGTGACCTAGGCTAAATTATCTCAGTATACTCACTTTCAAATCTGGATCAGTCTGAACTCCGGCCTGTGCGCCAAATCCAGCTGGTCCAAGACAGTCTTGCTGGTGGAAAGGTAAGTTGTTTTGCAACCAACTGCACTGCACCAGAGCGTCTCTGTTATCATCAGGTAATACCTGTCAACATCCAGAACGTGGCGGGCTCTCTTGTGGGCTCCGTAGCTTGCGAGCTGTTTTCCACACACAGGACAGGTCAGCCTGACCTTCCATAGGTGGTATGGCATCCACAAGAGAAGGCGGTGTGTGAAAAAGTGCTCTGGATCGGGGGCCTGGTGATAAATGAGGGCTGGCTCTGGTGGATCATACCACAGTTTTAGGTCAGTGCGCAGCCGCTGGTGCTTCCAGAGAGCTGCTGATCTTGAGCTGGTATGGTCGTGATCAGCTTTGTGGGCAGCCAGCAAGGCTCTGACCCAGGATCAGTCTCCACATCTTCAGCCAGTGGCAGAATATCAGGTGCAGGCTGGGCTGAAGGACCAACCACAGATGGAGCAGCAGAGGAGACACCAGCAGAGGCAGATGCAGAGGTCACAGGAGCGAGAGGAGCAGAGGAGGTACCAGAGGAGATACAGGAGGAGGCGGCAGATGACACTTCCTAATTTATAATTCAAAAAAAGTAAATATATAGACATGATTACAAGCCACTCATGAAGAATGCTTGTTTCAAGTGTAGTTAAATATCAATGTTAAGAAAACAACTTAATTTAGTTTCTTACAGCTCTGGCAGTGGCCAGTGGAATGGAGGAAGTTGAGTCGGTTGAAGGCACAGGAGAGGGAGGAAGTGAAAGAGGAGAGACAGTCTGAACTAACATCCTAGGACTGCGGTGACGACGGTGTCGTTCTTGCCATCGCACTTGTGACAGTGCTGGATGACTCAGACGTTCCACTGACGGGCTGAGAGAATAAGAGCACAGTTTACAACATTATAATAAAAATAATCTATCATTATTAAGTATTACAGTAAATAGGACCAGATCATTTAACATATCTTTGCTGAATGAAAATCTCCCAATAGTTACCCAGGCATGAAAAATAACAGTGCGTACATTGCAAAATCTAATTCAAACTGTGTCACTCTCCTTACATTACCTTAGTTGCACGCTTCCCAGCCAAACTCAGGTTTGGCTTCAAAGTGGCACCATGAGAGCCATCAAACCGTGGCTTTGTAAACTGACAAAAAGAAAAAGATAATCTTAAGTGGAGCCCTGTACATTTTGTATAGTTAAATATATTAATTATATAAGTATCAGCATAAGTAAATCCTCATCACTTTCAAATGTCAAAGTCAAAATGGGCTTTTGAGGTGTCCGTCCAGGCGTTACGGTGGGTGACAAAGAAGATGTTGATGCAGATGAGGGTCCTGGTTGTGGTGTCCCCAAAGATGACACAGGGACAGAGCTGGAAGGCTAGAGGTTCACAGACAAGAAAGTGAAATGTTACAGAATACAACACCAACACTTCATAACTTTATGAGAGACTTCTGGTACCTTGTGTGTATGGAAACCACAGTTACAGGTCTGTGTCCCTCCGAACAGAGACATTTGTCCCCTCAGCTGCATCGGACATTTCTCAATCCGTAACATTGTTTGACAGTGACTCATAAAAATGTGTCTCCTTTTAATATGACATAGCATTATGTTTTATGACAGTGCGCACATGACTTTGTCCAAGTTTACCTTCAGATACAGTTCATGCCTACGTTCATGCCAAACCTACGCAGGCGGGACATCCACTCATCATCACCCATAGCTCTGCGCCTCTTCTGTTTGGAAGCCATCTGCCATTAATCGAGAAGGAAAAGTTACACGTACACCAAACCAGCTTAGGTTTATAATAATTCAGTTCATTAGACAATATAACCATATCCAAGTGAATCCTTGTGTCACAACAGGTGCAGCACCTGAATACAATACATATCTCATTCATACTGTATGCTGAAACCGCATGAGAATATGCTCTAACATTATACTGATGTTACACTGTACTGTTAGCAGAATGTTATGATTATATATTGTGGTCGGGAAAAAAAACAAATATGCAAACTCATCTTACTTCTGAGCTTTAAAACCGGCGCACAAAAAGGAGATTATACATACACTGGCGGTATGAGAAGCTAAATGTCAAGCTAACTTAGCTTATGACAAGTGTAACGCAATAGTAAATCAAAGCAATTTTATCTTTATCAACAGACACTGTGACCGTATGCAATGCTAGTGATTGATATTGATATAAACAGGTAGAAACAATGTCAAACTCTAAAAGATAGTTTAAAACCCTATTTAAAATATAACATTAATGTCGAGAGCGACGTCATAATCGTTTCTCTGTATATGTGTTTCTCTCTGTAATAAATACGTAATACCTACCGAGCTGGCTAGTTGAGTAAATACAATAATATTACCAGTATCTTATCTTTTTGTGGTGAATTAAAACCGAAGTTCAACATTTGACGTCTTCTGAACAATTTGAGTTGCTCGAGAAAAAAATAAAACGGACTTTCTGCGGCTGTGCGAGTAAGCCGCGCTTAGGACAGGAGGCGTTCTTCCCCGTCGCTGCCTTGAACTGTCACCTGGGCTGCCTCTCCTGGTATCTGGGAGGGAAGACAACTTGCTATTCCTCCTGCTCTGTCTGGCAGGTGTTGCCAGGAGCTTGGAAGTACTTGGCACTGGCTTGAGGAAAAAGGTTTTGGACCAAAAGTGAATTTTATGTTTGAATGAAATGATAATACACAATATACTTGATCACATACATCTCAATATACTTGAGACACACGCATGTACCTGGGGTGAACTGGTTAAGGTGGAAACCAGAAGATTGACTCCGCCCTTTGTCAGCCTACGAGTCTCTGTGTACAGCTGCACACCCGGTGAGTCCTGAAAGCAGCCGAGGTGTCGCTTGTGTCTCCATACGTCCTGGATGCAGAGAGAATCCAGCAAATAGACGTCCAGGGTGACGTGGAGATCCTGGATGAGGAGGGCCGTCTCCTCTGCCCTATGTGTCCTCCACCTTGGCAACAGTCGGGCCGAGCATCCTGCGCTTCCCCTCCAGCTAGGACTGCTATGCCTCAATGAGACGGCAGGCAATCCAGCAGCCGTCCTGGAAAGCCAACACACCAACATTGGTAACCCAGGCAGCTGTTTCAGAAGCAGCACTGGCAAGCTTCTTTGTGACCTGGAGAGAGAGCCAGAGAAAGGTTTCAAATGTTAATGTTAATATTTGTGTGTGAATTTAATGCACACACAGCAGTAGTGTGAAAGCAGCTGTAAAAGCAGCTGTAAGAACATAAACTCTGCCTAAATTACACCTCATCCTAGAGAAACTCCCTGGTGGGAAGCACCTGTTGGGAAAGAATACTATGGCTAGAGATGGCTGTTGGACAGATCAATCAGTTAGACATACAGTGCATTTAGAAAGTTCTCACTTTTTTACATTGTATTATTTTGAAGAATCTTATAAATCATTAAATTCATTAATCAATGAACAATGCCAGCAAGCTACCTGCTAATGGTAGCGTTACTGAAAATGGGGGGCAACGCTATGTACTGTACGTGCACACATTGTTATTTTTACAAGTATAATTATTATTTTTACTATTTCTCAAGATTATTACATACAATTACAAACAAAATGTCACCTTATATAAACTTTGTCACTTGCCTATCTTCATGGTTAAACTGTCTTCTGTGTTACCTTCTGTTTGTCATCAATAAAGATATAAAAAATGGTAATGCTAGCTATCACCCCACTTGTTATTTTGCATTCTTATGAAATTGTTGAAGCCATTCATCAATGAACAATGCCAGTAAGCCAGCTGCTAATGCTAGAGCTAATGAAAATGGGGGGGGTCTATATAATGTACCCGCACACGTACTTTGCTGCATTATCATTTATGTATTGTATATCGTTGCTTGCTTGTCCATGTTTTTTTCAACAATAATGGAGAAAAAAAAATGCTAATGCTATCTGCTAATGCTAGCAAGCTAGCGCCCACCCCCATGTTCTACTTGTCCATGTTTTTTTCCCCAATAAAGAATTTAAAAAAGAAATGCTAATGCTAATGTTAACAGCTAATGCTAGCAAGCTAGCGCCCACCCCCCTGTGTTCAGCTTGTCCATGTTTTTTCCCCATTAAAGAATTTTTTTTTAAAAATGCTAATGCTAATGCTAGCAGCTAATGCTAGCAAGCTAGCGCCCACCCCCCTGTGTTCTGCTTGTCCATGTTTTTTTCCCCAATAAAGAAAAAAAAAAATGCTAATGCTAATGCTAACAAAAGCGGCGGCTAGCTCGCCCCCCCCCGGCACAGGCATTGCGCCCAGCAAGCAGAGCTAGCCGCCTGGCGGCCCACCGGCCCCCCCCCCGGCACAGGCATTGCGCCCAGCAAGCAGAGCTAGCTGCCCGCCGGAAAACCTGTAAACCTGGAAAATAAATCTACATGACAAATTCAACTTTGTGCATGTGAAAGAAAATTGTGCTTGTGGCAAAGACATTTCTATTTGTTTAAAGTCTCAATCAAAACTGAACTAATGATCAGTGCTGAGGTTAAAGACACAGGGAAAGAAGAAATACTTTTGTGGACATCTGTGTACAGAGATAAAGAGCAGAAAACTAAAACTTAGTCAGCAACATTCCCAGTGTGTGACACTGACAAGTACAAAGTTTCATCCTTGTCACTTCAGTGTCACACTGTGGGAACTTGACCAGAGTTTTACAGTTTTATTCTCTGCACCACAACACAGATGTTGACAAATCCATTTCTTCTTTTACAGTGTCTTTGTTCAACCTCAACACTGATCGTTTGTGGAGTTTTGAGTCAGACTTTCAACAAATACAATTCTCTTTGACACAAGTACAATTGTTTCACATACGCAAACTTGCATTTCTCAAGCAGATTTATTTTACAGGTTTACAAAGTTTGATTTACAACTACAAACACTGGAATTATTTGTGAACATCACTTTACAAGCTCAAAATCATTTTGACCCTAATTTGAGCCTAGGTACATGTATACTTACAGCCAACAACAGTTTTGTTTTTAAAAACATCTGCTAACTAATACACATCTCAGCATAAAGCACGCTATGTTACACCTTACATTTACATGGTAGTTTACTGTTTGTAGAGCTTTGGTCAGTAAAGTGATAAACAGTTGTTACTGAGTAGTTCCTCATTACTCCATCACTATATCACAATAAGTTCCTTAACAAATCAGACACAGCAAGTTTCCAAACAACTATTTTAATTGTAATATTCAAGCAAATTATTAAATCACATTCACATTATTTTCTGATGCATTTGATATGACCACAACTTAAATGTAATAAACAGAATATCATTTTAACTCATCTCAAATATTTAACTATGATCTGTGTGGAAATGCAATTATACAAAATACAAACTGCTATTAACAGACTTACCTTTTCTTGCCTGAAGTGGATTCTGCCATCCCTATGAAAACACAAATAAGGACATGTTGAGCAGCTCCTCTTTTCACTATGAAATGTTTTTGACGCAGTCTAAGGACTTCAGAACATAAAAGATGTATCAACCAACCATTTAAACCTTATTTAGCATATACTGTAATAACAAGACCAAATCTGAACAAATGATACATGTGAAGAAGTTGTAGAAGAGATTCATATATATAAAAAAACAAACAGTGGTGAGGCAACTCAAAGACACTGGAAAAGTGAAACACTGAAACAGCTTCTGTGTCACATGCAAAGCACAAAACTAAAACTTGGTGCTCAAAATTCCTGCAAGTGTGTGACACTGAGGTTACAAGTAGAATTTAAATGGGAGGTGTGTAAACAGGATCAAAATACTTGTAACCTTCATAAACTTGCAGATTTATGACAGCAAGGGGATACAGCATGGCAAATGTATGGGCCTTGGAAGGCTATAGCAGCATGAGGAAGGGATGATGACATCACAAAGGCAGACTCAGAAAGTAAGGTTTATTGCCAAGTAGGTTTTCACTTACAAGATATGTGACTTGGTGTAGTATCCAATTAACATATTCATAGGAAATAAAAAGTAAAATACTGCAACAGTCAAAATATCCATATGTAAAAACAATACCACACAACTATGTACAAAGGTGTTTTAGACAAAACTCCTGCTGGGCAAGATGTGCAAAAGGTATTGATTAGGGGATGTGCAGAAGATCACAGTATAGACAATATCTGTCATGTGCAGGGATAATACCTCAAGGTGTTGATGTAATGTGGTTGATTGCTGAGGCCAGATGCAGAAGAAAAGGCTGGTGCTGGTCCATCATTGGTGATGATTAGACTGGACTTCTGGTCCTGATACAGACAAACATGTGATAGGACAATTCCTTTAGATCATACAAGTTCTTTATATTCAAACATGTTAGATCTGTTGTGTGAGTATAATAAATTGTGAGCAGAGATATGAATATGCAAGAAAATAAACA